>NC_135478.1:22319236-22640813 GCF_052094955.1 Ictidomys tridecemlineatus
CAGGACAAATATGTAGAAAGAAAAGGATGGAAAATAAGACCTTATGTTTGGGAGGATTTCCTGAACTGTCCAAGGGTGGGAAGAATAAGTAAAGTGTTCTTAGGCCATTAAAACTCTCATGAAACTTGAACAGATCACTAAAGGCTTCAGAGCTGTGAGGATTTCCCTAGTTTTCCACTGGGCCTCAAGTCTGAAGGACCTCCTCACCAACTCTGCCATCCCTAGGCTTTGTCCACAGGCTTCCATGCATGATGACTGCTGGGGTTAGCATGAAAGGTGAAGGTTAACTCCCAAGGGGCTTACTCTTATGTTGCTCTTTCCAGATTGTACATTTGGGTTCCTGCTGCTTCTTGGACTTGGGAGCAAAGAGCTAGGCTCAGTATTAATATGCACAGCTCTGACTTGGAATGTGGATGTGAGTATCTGAAAAATAGTGAATTGTCTAAATGTGAGCAGCAATAGCATTGAGGAGTAAGAGTGTCTGGTGTGTGTGTGTGTGTGTGTGTGTGTGTGTGTGTATGTGTGTGTGTGTGTGTGTGTGTGTGTGTGTGAGAGAGAGAGAGAGAGAGAGAGAGAGAGAGAGAGAGAGAGAGAAAGAGAAGTAGGAGTGTCTGGGGTTTTGGGGTAAGGTGTAGTGTTTCTGTAGGAGGGACACAGATATGGGTGGCTTGAGAATTATGCATAGCTGGGAGAGTTTGGTGAGTGACTGTATATGCATGAGCAGACACACAGATTCACAGATGTACCTGTGGCGTGTGTAATATTTCAAAGTGGAGCCCATGGTGTTATCCGTGTCTTTTCATGGGGACATGTTAAAAGACATGGATTTAGCACTATTTTTTTCCCCTTCTCAGCACAAGGACAGATACCCAACGTTGGCTTTTTCTAATGACTACAGCCACCAGGACTAATGCCTTACTATTTAACCACGATCCTAAATATTTACTCCTTTCCTCCCCAGGAAGCAGAAGAAATTTGCTTTGGATCTGTATGTATTTTGCATCCATGGGCTGTGAGAACTGAAGATAGAGATCATCAAGCAAAATCAAGACCATTGACATTCTTTATAACATAAATAATAGGTTGAGTAATTTATGATAGAAGAGGAGTCCAGGATGGCACCACTGATATATGCCAAGTGCATAAAACTGGGCCTGGAACAGAGTAGGTCCTCCATAAATATTTTCCGAGTAGAAAAATGAATATCCAAAGCTTTTAAATATAGTAAATGTCCACCAGAAGAGGTCTGCTTAAATAAACAAGCCAACATAGCTACTAAAAAGCTACAGGCAAATCACCCAACTAGCTATACTGATAAAATACTTTCCAGGATAGGAATGGAAAGTTCATGTGTGTTGGAGTCTTAAAAGCACTATAAATAGAACCTTGCTGCAAAGAGCTTTCTGAGAGATCTTACTTGGTCTGCTAAATAGATGAAAAGCTCCTGCATCACCATGGAAACACCTTTCCCCAAAAAGAATGATATTAGAACAAGAACATGCTGGGTAATGCTGTGTAGTGGTTAACAAAGATGCAGAATAAGTGACGAAGGCACTTGGGGGGAGTGATGCTGGTGCAGCCACCAGGAAGCAATGAATAGATTAATTTACTCATGTATTAATTCAAATACTGAATACCTACTGTGTTAGGAGCTATTCAAGGCACTTAAAACACAGAGGTGAACAAAAATAGGCTAAAGTTCCACCTCATGGAGTTTTAATTCTACTAGGTGGACATAGACAATAAACAAATATATAGCGTGTCATACAGTGATGAAAGCTACCGAGAAAAATAAAGCACAAGGGAGGGTGGGGCATGGGAAGGTGGGGCTTGTGAAAGTGGAATTGTTCAAAGAGGCAAGAATGACTATTTTAAATAGAATTGGAAGGGAGGGACTTGAGGAGAAGGTGACACTTGATTAAGGACCTCTGGGAGATGAGAGAGCAAACCATGGATGTCTGGGGGAAGAAAGTTCCAGGCAGAGAGAGGAGTTAAGTTCCTTCTTGGCGTGTGTGAAGAGGACTAAAGAGGCTGGAATGGGCTGAATGAGGGCCGGATGGTGTGAATGAGGGAGCCATGCATCTGGAACCTTGGAAGACCCTGAAAAGACCAGCTTTTATTTTGAGATAGGAGCCTTTCAGGAGAGGAGTGACTTGTGTTTTAGAGATTACTCTGGCATTTAGAGTAAGAATAGACTATGGAAGGAAAACTGTAGCTGGAGACAAGTTAGATGGAGGATTAAAAAAAGACAGTGGCAACATGTAAAACAGATAGTGTTGGGCCTGAAAACAGGATTTTTGTGTACTTCTGAACCAGCAGTGATACTGTCTCAGAGGTCATTAGTGTGTTATTAAGCCAAAATTATTTGTCTTTGTGCAGGAATCAAACCCAAGTCATGAGCATGCCAGACAAGTGCTCTACTACTGAACCATGCTACAAATCCCTAGTAAGCCAAATTTTGTGAACCCAAGTTGTACCACATACATACCATGGGAAGCTGTATTAGGCCTTCAGTTCCTATTGGCATAGCTCCTGGGTCAAAAACACTTTGTATGAAGAATATATATATAGGGCTGGGGATGTGGCTCAAGTGGTAGCGTCCTTGCCTGGCATGCGTGCGGCCTGGGTTCGATCCTCAGCACCACATACAAACAAAGATGTTGTGTCCCTTGAAAACTAAAAGATAAATGTCAATCTTTCTAAAAAAAAAGAATATATATATATATATATATATATATATATATATATATATAGAGAGAGAGAGAGAGAGAGAGAGAGAAATATAACAAACTCCCGTGTACACATTACTGCTCATTCATTACTCCCTCTTCTGTTTTATTTCGTAGCAAATCTGTGATATTTCACCATAAATACTTCAGTGTGCCTCAAAAGTGACTCTTTAAAAAAAAACACAACCTCAGTATCATTATCATACCAAAAAAATCAACAAAAATTCCCTAATATCTTCAAATATTTGACCAAATTTTGTCCTCATACTTTGTTCCTATTTCCTGGGATCCTGGAGTGGGTCAGAAGCTGCCAGTGAACAGCATCAGTTTTAAGGATATTTAAATCTCTAGAGAATAACTACAGAATTATGGCTGAGAATCAGCCGCACATATAGAAAACATTTGGGTAGATAATATATATAGAACTTCAACAAATATCAGGCAGTATTCTGAGTGTGCCTTATGAATGTTAGCTCATTTTGGTTTTGTTTTTGGTGGTGCTGGAGATTGAACCCAGGGCCTTGCACATGTCAGGCAAGTGTTCTACTGCTGAGCCATATCCCCAGCCCTAAATTATTTGATTCTTACAAAAACTAGAGATTTTGTTTCTGGAGTAGAGGTGATACTATTTTCCCTATTTCGCAGGTAAGGAAAATGGTGAGGGATTTTAAATTACTTGTGCTCTGTCATGTGGCTCCATAGTAGTACCATGATCCAGCCATGCTTTTTTTTTTTTTTTTTTTTGGTAATTGAACTCAGGGGCACTCAACCACTGAGCCACATCCCCAATCCTGTTTCAATCCTGTTTTGTATTTTATTTAGAGACAAGGTCTCACCATGTCACTGTGTTGCTAGGGCTTGCTTTTGCTTAGGTGGGCTTTGGATTCATGATCTTCCTGCCTCAGTCTACAGAGCTGGCTGGGAGTAATTCCAGGCATGCACCATCACACCCAGCTCAGCCATGCTCTTAATTCTATGAAGAATTCATTGAGCTTTGAAGGTGTAAATTTGTTAGGTGGATTCAATTAGGTTGAAGAAATGAGTGGCAATTCTTTTTTTTCAGTGCTGGGGATTGAGCCAGGGCCTTGCACATGTCATACAAGTGCTCTGTTCTGAGCTTCATCCCTAGCCCTAGCAGCAATCTTAGTTAAGGAATAAAATTGTTTCTACTAAAACATAAGATTTCAAAGGTGTTATGATAAAAGTTAAATATGGAGACCTTGAAAGATGGCTTCTTGATTTGTGATGCACTTAGTTGTCAAATAGCTATCTCAAGCTTAATCAGCATCCACATAGCTCTGATCCTTACTATCCCAGCCCTTCAAACTTTACTGTTTGGCTTTCCCCATCTGAGTCGACGGCAACTCCATCCATCCATTTGTTCAGGCCACACACTCTGGAGTCACACTCGATCTTTCTCTTTCTTACCCTGCAAATGGCCAGACAAAAAATCTTGTTGGCTGTAGCTTTAAAATTTATGCAAATTTAGACTACTCTTCCATTACTACAAAACTTGTGCAAGTCCCCATGATCCCTTGTTTGGATGACTGCAATGCCTGTATGGTAGCACTTCTAAAAGGAACCCAATTGATTCCTGCCTTCTGGTAGTTATATCTATGTATAATCCCTACACCTGTAGAGAGGGCCAGATCTAGTGACTGCCTTCTAATGCATAGAATATAACAACAGCCAAGGGATACACTTCAAGGATTAGATTATAAAAGACTGACACTCTCTTTGCCTCTGTCTCTCCCTTTCCCTCCTTCCCTCTAAACTTCTTTCATTGTCTCACACATGAGCTTTTGGGGGATACCTTACATTTAAACCATAGCACTCCATGTATCCATCATCCCAGCTTCAAGGACCCTCAAATCATGAGCCAGTCCTGCCTTATCTATATCCTCCCTCCTGTGTTATTTCTCATCAATTCACAAATGTGATGATCAATTTTGTATGCTAACAAGGTTAGGCCACAGTCCTCTGTTATTTGTTAGTCTAAGAGTAGTTGTGAAGGTATATTTTGGGTGTGTTTAAAGCACATAATCAGTTGTTTGTTTTGCAGGACTGGGGAATGAACCCACAGGCACTGTACCACCGAGTGACATCCTCAGCCCTTTTAATCTTTTTACTTTGAGACACTTGCCCAGGCTGACCTCAAACTTGTGATCCTCCTCTCTCAGCCTCCTAAGTAGCTGTGATTACAGGTATGTACAACCACACCCTGAATAAGTTGATTTTCAGTAAAGGGAATTATCTGAATGATCTGGGTCATCCTGATTAAATCAGTTAAAAGATCTTAAAGCCTGAGAAAGAAAAAGTAAATTCTGCCATGGCCAGCAGCTTCAGCTCATGCTGAAGGGTTCCTGCTGCCTTTCCTGAAGGCCTGTTGTGCGGACTTGGCTAGCCAGCCCCACAATTGTGTAAGCCAATCCCTTGCAATAAATCTCTTAATATGTATCTCCTACTGATTCTATTGTTCTGGTGGAATCTTTTTTTTTTTTTAATATTTATTTTTTAGTTATCGGCGGACACAACATCTTTGTTTGTATGTGGTGCTGAGGATCGAACCTGGGCCGCATGCATGCCAGGCGAGCGCGCTACCGCTTGAGCCACATCCCCAGCCCCTGTTCTGGTGGAATCTTGACAGGATACACCAGAAATATCATTTCAGGGGCTGGGGTTGTGGCTCAGTAGCAGAGTGATTGCCTAGCACATGTGAGGCACTGGGTTCAATTCTTAGCACAGAATACAAAAAACAAACAAATAAAGGTATGCTGTCCATCTACATAAAATTAAAAAAAAAAGAATATAATTTCAGTCGAAAAAAATTCAATAAGATTCTCAACAGTAAGGATTCTAGGGGGAAATTCATAAAACCAGTGTCTCACCTCAACAAAGATTAACAGTTATTCCTTAATAACATTAACTAATCAAATTTTCAATATCTGGTTATTTTTTAATATTACAAATATTTTGAACTAGTGTTTTTTTTTTTCCAGCATTTTAAATTAGATGGGTGTTGGTAGAAACTCACTTATGGAAAGATTTTCTACAGGGCTCCAGCAGAGGGCCTTCAAATCTCATGTGTTTTAAGAGGACATATGTTTGTCTCATTTCTGTTACAACCTCAGTCCTGTAGCTCACTGTTTGACACATAGTAGACTTCTGGTGAATGTATGATAAGCAAACAAATAAATGAATATATGGTTGAAAGAAATACTTTTCTAAACTTGTATCTATTGGCTACTCTCTGTGCCAGGCAGTGGCTAAATGCCATATTTTATCTTTCCAACTATCCCAGGAGGTAGGTATGTTTAGTTTTGCTTGTAAGTTCCCTTTTCATCTATAAGGAAATCAAGGCTCAAAGAGATTGAAAAACATTAGCTAGATCTGTAACTTTATTTTTATTTATTTTTAAAAAAAAATTTTTTTTAAAGTTTTTGATGGACCTTTATTTTATTTATTTGTATGTGGTGCTGAGAATCGAACCCAGTGCCTCATGCATGCCAGGCAAGTGCGCTACCACTGAGCCCCAGCCCCAGCCCTGAGTAACTTTATTTTTATAGGGTCATACATCCCATTCGGAAAATGCATAAATGATTCAAAAAAGGAACACCTGTAATGCCTACCTTGCTATAGAATCACACTGTCACCCCAGAAGCCCTATCATTATGGACTGAATATGTCCTTCAAATTCAGATGTGAAAGCCCTAATCTGCCATGTGATGGTATTTGGAGGTGAGACCTCAGGAGATAATTACAGGTAGGTGAGGTCATGAGGGTGGAGCCCTGTGATGGGATTAATGCTCTTGTAAGAAGAGATCAGAGAGCTCCCTCCCACCCCAGAGTTCAGAAGAAAGGCCTTGAAAGGAAGAGAACTTTGGCAGGGAACTTAATTGACTGGACTTCCAGTCTCGATGTTGGACTTGATCTTGGACTTCTTAGCCTCCAGAATTGTAAGAAAATTAATTTATCTTAAGTCACGAAATGATGATATTTTATTATGGCAGTCTAAGCAAACTAAGACACCCATTTATCCCTTTCCAAACAAACTCATCTTCCCCCAAATTTAAGAGTAATAATCTCCTTGCTTTTCTCTACAGTTTACCTTCTGTGCATGTTTAGTTTTGCCTGTTTTGAACATGATGTAAATGGAATTAAAGGACATATTTTTTTTGCAACTTGATTTTTACTCTCAACATTATGCTTGTAAGTTCCATCCATATTAAGCATGAATTTGCAGTTCTTTTCATTTCGTCAGCATATGATATTTTTGCCGTATAGATACATCACTGTTTATTCATTCATGTTATGGGATAGGCACCTCAGATGCTGCTCAAAGTGATTTACAGGTGTGTATACTGGCATGTTTCTGAGGCATATGCCTTAGGCTGGGATTTCTGTTTTTTTGGTATGTTTATCTTCTACCTTATTAAATAATACCATAGTTTTCCAGATTGTATTAATTTACATTCCTACAAGCAGTGTAGGAGAGTTCCAGTTATCTACATCCTGATATTGTCAAACCTTTTTTTTTTTTTTCTCCAAGTCCTGGGGATTTAACTCAGGGTCTCCTACATGCTAAGCACATACTCTACCTCTGAGTTACAACCTAGCCCCCGACTTTTTAATTTTTGCAAAACTAAAATGTATGTTGTGTTATCTCATTGTAGTTTTAATTTGTATCACCCCATCTATTAATGAGATTGACCACCTCTTCACACATTTGCTTGACACTTTGATTTCTCCTTTGCAAACTATCTTTTCAAGCCTTTTGACCATTGAGACCCATCTGATTGTGGTCCTTTTTCCCCCTGATATGTGGGAGTCCTTCATGTAATTTGGAAACCAGTCCTTTATCAGTAGTATATGTTGCAAATGCCTTCTTCCAACCTGTGGCTTGTATATTTACTCTTTTCATGGTATTGCTGGACAAACAGAGTTTTTAATTTGAATGTGATCCAGTGTAACAGGTGTTCTCTCTTGACTACTGCTCATTGTGTAGTGTTTAAGAAGCCTCAAAACCTTTCTCTTTTCTTCTTCTTCTTCTTCCTTCTTCTTCCTTCTTCTTCTTCCTTCTTCTTCTCCTTCTTCTCCTTCCTTCTTCTCCTTCCTTCTTCTCCTTCCTTCTTCTCCTTCCTTCTTCTCCTTCCTTCTTCTCCTTCCTCCTTCTTCTCCTTCTTCTCCTTCTTCTCCTTCTTCTTCTTCTTGTGCTGGGGATTGCACGCAGGGCCTTATGCATACGAGGCAAGCAGTCTACCAACTGAGCTATAGTCCCAGCTCTCTCCTACCTTCTTTTTGCAAAACTTTATAGGTTTGTCTTTCATGCTAAGGTCTTTAACCTGCCTGGGAATAATTTTTGAAAATGAAGTGAGGAAGGGAGTTGAATTTCCTCCATATAGATATTCAACTGTTCCACATATTTTCACACCCCTCTGACTTGACACCTGCCACATGCCACACCTCTGTCACATGTGAACTGACATATCAAACGACAAAATCTAAAACTAAATTCCTAGCTGCCACATGAGAAAGGAAATGTGATGTGATGGGTTTTAGACTCACTGGGCAAGAAGCTGAACTCAGAGTCCCCAGCTCCAGACACTTATTAGCTAAGCTGTGTCGGCATGAGATTTCACCAAGCCCAGGCCTTTCTTATGTGTCTATTGTAAGTAGACACAATTTGTGATACCTCATTGTCTTTATCTTCACCACATATTTCAGATGTAGCACTTGCTCTGGTTGGAGCCTAATGTGTCAAGAAGCCAGAAATACTTCATTAGCTTATTCCAAGTTCCCAAATAGATTAAAAATATTGGCTAGAACTGACCTTCATGCTTCAGTCTTGACTCTCTGTCTTGCAAAGACATGTTTTTCTTTTTCTTGCTAACTCTTGGTGATTTGGATACTATGTTCATTTGATATCTCTATATTTTATTTCCCATCCCTCATTCATTTATGGAAACCACTCTAATCAACAAATAAGAGTAAATTCTACATTCATAGCACTTACCAACATCCAAACCCATCCTTGGCAAAGTGTTAGGCCCATTGTAAGTGTTTTGTAGATGTCTGTTGAATAAATGAGTGAGTGACGGATGACAAGTTTTGTCCTTAGTATCCTATTGTCTATTTTGGAAAAAATCCATATGTATACACACAAAAAGATAAGTAATAATTTCTGTTGCTAGCTTTGAGAAAGTGGTCCAGGATATATATCATTGTGTGTATGCATATATGTGTGTGTGTGTTTGTACACGCACATGTGTGTGTGCAAGGAAAGTTTTATGGAAGACAGAACTGGAACTGGACATTGAGAAATATGCATTATTTGAGTGTGTGGAAGGATGACCCACAGTCTATGTAGGGAAGGACATGGGAGCAAAGGTGGTTTGGGAGGCCATCCTTGTGGCAAGTTGTGAATGTCAAATTAAAGTACAGAAATGTATGACTCAACTGGAGTTTCATCATAATGAAAGTACTTTGAACTCTATGGAATAAGGGTGATATTAACACATGATTTTTAAAAAAATTCCCTCCATTTCTTAATTTTAAAAAATTCTCATAAATACTACCTGAGTCCTTAGAAGAAAGAGCATCATACTCAAGTTAAAAAATGCACACATTGAAAGTCAAAATAAGAGTTCTTTATTCCATTTTTCATCTAACAAATGACAATCTGAAATAGTGTTGACTTTTAGTTTGTAGCTACTACACTTGCTGAAGTTCTTCTTATCTCACGTTGGAGGCAAATATTCCTGCAGCTTTTGTTTCTTTCCCCAAGTTGAGTTTTATGGCTGCTTGGCAGAGAGGCCTAAGACCTAGGAAAGAACTAAGGAGCAAATCATAGAACAGGATGCCTGCCGTGGTTATCAAAGATGCCTATGGGAATGGTGGGCAAAATACAGAGAACGTGCTAATAATGGAAAGGCAGGCTGAAGCAAAAGCCTAGTGAAGGCAATAAGTTCTGGAATGCAATACCCTCACTAGGAGTAAATGAGTTCTAGAAGAGGGCAGAGCATTGATGGTGAGATGTGCAGGAGGATACTCACACAGGTTGCAACCTAGGAACCAGAGTCCCGACTGGGAGCTCCATTTTGGGAATGGCTGCAGTGTTTTGGGACACTTCTGTGTATCTTCTGTGCTCTGTGCTCTACCTGCACAACAGAAGCCTGGCTATGGCCACTTTTTTGGGGAGTCTTCTCTCCCAGATACTATATTCTACCAATATGAAGGATTGCGATGCTTATGAGGCTGCTAAAAGAAAGTCTTGGTTAAGGGTCAATGGGAGAAAGTCACAAGGTAAGATATATGAGTGGATTAAATGCTTAATGGGTGTCTTGCCACAAGGAACACTGAAGGAGGGAAAATGGAAACTGAGCCCTGAGGTCAATTCTTCCATATAAAACTGTTATATTCTCAAACTCCTCTTCCTCTGGGGGATGGCCTGTCTCTCCTCTGTTTCCCAATAGATCAACAAATGGATAGAAGGGTGCCTGGAGGAGCAATGTGCACAGAATTGTTGAGGGATTCCCCAAGAGGCATTTTGGCAGAAGTCGGTATCCAAGCAGCACGTGACCTAGGTGTTTGACTTTAGTAGTATTTCCTGAAGGTAGCCACTTCACTTGCACTGCATGGTGCTCCCCAGGCTGGTTCTAGGGAACCCTGGGGCTCCGGGAACTGCTTTGAAGGCTCACTCAGAATCCACTGCATGGTCAAAGACACGCTCAGAGCGCCTCTTTGTCCTGGACATTGAACATAGGTACAAAAGAAATGCGAGACACAGCAGGGCTGTGGCTGTGAAGAAGGCAAGAATGCCCACAAAGACAGTCGGCTGTATGGGCAGGCGGATCAGGGGGCTCCCTGCTGGGATCTGGTTGGTCAGGCTGAGCATGTAACCTAGGGACCAGCCGATGCTGCTGTTCCCGACCTGTGGAGTAGAAGAGATGACTCAGTTCTCAGGGAAGGCATAAGGCTGGGATCCTATACCAGGGCACACCACTGTATACCCTGCAAGGCCTGCACAGGGAAATGTGGCCTGAGGAGGTCAAAGGGCTCACCCATGTTCAGACACCATACAGTACTACAAAGAATTGGGAGTCCCACCTTCAGCACTGCAGAGAAAACAGTTGGAAGAATGAATTCTAATAGCCTAAAAAAGGGACAGTTAAAAATAGTGAAAGCATTCCTATTGCCCAGGGGTGTCTGTGACTAAAGCAAGAAGACAATGAGCAATTTGCTGAACCCAGGGAGGTTCTAAGCACAGGAGATGAGTCCAAATGGGAAGCAAACTTTGCCAACTTCGTCTGGTAATTCCATCTAGTTTTGCTTTACATATTTTTAAACTGTTTTATTAGGCACATACATGTTGTGAATTTGTACCATTCAAAGTGAATGGAGTTATTTTTCATTGGGGGTAACCCCATCTGAAATGATGCTCTTTGTTTTAAAGAGCATTTTGTCATATATTGAATAACAATATCAACTTTCTTTTGGGTAGCATTTGCTAGATGATTGAAAACAAAATTTAAACTCTAAATTCTTCCATATGCTTATGCTTAAAGTATAACTGTTTCTCTTATAAATCATCTACTGATTTTTAAAAATCTAACCTGACAATGTCTGTCTTTCAATTGGTGGGTTTAGACCACTGATGATATATTGATATTATTTGGACTTCTTTACAATATCTTACGTTAGTGATTCCTACTAATGCTATTTTCCCATATTATTTTTTCCCTCTTTTCTTGCCTTAAAAATAATATCTGTATGTTTCCTTGACACAACAAGAATTTTAGGCTATTCTTATGTCCCTGTTTACTGTCACCTGTTACCATTCCTCTAACAGGTTAGAGATTTTCTATAGTTGGGTTATATGGATGGGCTTTTCTCTTTTACTTCAGTGTTAGTTTTATTTTTTAAATGCCATTTGTTTTTACTTTCAGTATTTTTGTAACATCTCCTGGGTTTATTTCTCTTCTTAGTTAGTTGCTGTTACCAAAAAATATTTTTAATTTAAGTCCTTGTGTGGCAAATCTTCCAAAGTCTTTTTATACCCTCATGTTTAAACACTAGCTTGGGTGCACAAACAATTCTTAAGCAGAAAGAATTTTAAACCTAGCATGTTTTCTCTATTCAAATTGATATTCAATAGAAAGCCATTCTCCATTCTTTTAATGTACTTTCCTGTTGGTAATTAGATTTGTTTGGAAGCAAAGCTTAAAGAGTACATGCCACAAACAGTACTTGATTCCAGACATCCCTGTATTTTTTGTAGATGACTCAATTTTACTTATGTGAAAATAGACAGTCACAGGCCTAATGCAGGATATTGATTAGTTTAATCTAATTATTGCCAAAGCTGATATTGAACAGACTGACTATGGCTTCACATCAGCCTTCCTGAAATGAGAAAGTCCTTCAGAATTGGGGAATGATGGCTAAATGTATCCCAAGGTTGAGTCCTGCCTGAGAATAAGGTGTGGTCGTGACAGCTGCCATTACAGTTTTTAAACATTTTGTTCACTTGATACTCATTCCTGTCTATTTGTCCGTCTATGAATAACACTGAGCCAAAATCTTCTCCATCCCTAAAGTCTTTGGCAGTTAAATACCCTAGGCTCATTTAAAGAGAAACTTCTTACTTCATGCTAATGTGCTAGTGTAAATCCCACATGCCTGAAGCCTGGCTCTTAATCTGACATCTGTGTAAAATGAAGAACAATTAGTTATTATCCTCTTGAAAATCAAGTTATATTTAGAACTTCTTTTCAGGAATGGAAAGGCTCAGATCTTTAACATACTTAGTTGTCACTCAACAAACATTTCCCAAGCAACTACCAGGATCTAGCCCTGGCACTGAAGGCTGGGTATATAAAGATAGTGAGACTTTGGCCCTTGCCTTCCAGTCCTTTCCTCAACTGGAACAGTCTCCTGTAAGCAACTCTGGTCTCCACTGTGTCTTCTCCCAGGAAGGTCAGGAGTGATCAGTCTGATCAGCTTGTACTCAGCAAATTTAAATCTCTAATATCCTTTTACTGTCTAAATTTCTTCCATTCTCTTTGGGGAGGAAGAAGAGAAAACAATCTTATGTCTTGACTTACTTCTTTTTCAAAACGTATTCGGGGCCAAGTCTCCTCTGTGAATTTGTATCCATTTATAAGCAAGTGGTAGATGTAGTGGGCTGAGAAGCAGTAGGAGCGGGCATACACCTCATCAAATTTGGGGAGCAGGAATGGGAGCTGAAAAGGAGGTTTAAGACATCTGAGAGGAGGAGTGGGCAGGTATACTTTACAATGCACATTTACAACACCTAAGGTTAACAGTCATATTTTAAAAAACCTTATCACCCAGAATTCTGTAATAAAAATGGCTATATTAAATAATGATGGGATTATGTAATATAGTGATTAAACAAAACCTATACAAGGTCACATAATAATAATCCCTAAGTCCCCTGAGTGCTTGTTATGTGCTGAACACCGTCCTTATCATTTTGCATGTGGTTAAAAAATTAATCCATGACATGGGTGTGAAGTAGGTTCCCTCATTACCCAGATTTTATAGATGTGGACATAAAAGAGCACAAACACTAAATTCAGGATAAACACACATACACGCAAAGGGAATATGCTCTGTTGCTATATTTCTTGTACTGACATTGTTCCTTTTTTTTTTCTTTTCTTTTGGCACCAGGGATTGAACCCAGGGGTGCCTTACCACTGAGCTAGAGCCCTTTTTATTTTTAATTTTGGGATATGGTCTTGCTAAGTTGCTTAGGCTCTGTTGCTATATTTCTTGTACTGACATTGTTCCTTTTTTTTTCTTTTCTTTTGGCACCAGGGATTGAACCCAGGGGTGCCTTACCACTGAGCTAGAGCCCTTTTTATTTTTAATTTTAGGATATGGTCTTGCTAAGTTGCTAAGGCTGGCTTTGAACTTGTGATCCTCCTGCCTCAGCCTCCCAAGCTGTTGGAGTTATAGGTGTGCATCATCATACCTGGCTGTACCTTTCTTTTAAATACTGACCTCACTCCAATCCTGGGAGCAGAAATTCCATGTACTTGAGTTGAAGGAGTCCAGGGAAAAACTCCCAGAAAGATTTAAAGCGCTGGCTGTATAGTAGAATCCTGCAAATGCCTGGAAGAAGTAGAGAGGAAATTTCCAGAATGGAATATGACATGGAGGCTTCAGGGTGGAGAAGAAGAAAGGGGTACCAGAAATGGAAAGGGGAGAGAGACATATTCTACAGGCACAGACAGAGATCTTTCAGGGGGTTGTGCTCTTACCACAAATGGCCCTTGAACCTTTGGCTGGTAAGTCCCATCAAAGGAACAGCCTTCTTGATCATGGCAAGCTTTGAAGTCAAATATGGAAGCCACCTTCTCCCTACACAGTGATGGGTTCCCAGTTCCTTCAAAAGTGATGAGGCTACTGGGGTCGTAACTTGTTGGCCTCTGCTTCTCAGTGCACAGGCTGTCAAATATGTGGTCCACAGTGAAGGTGGTGCTATAATTCCGAGGGTAGCAGGGGTTGGTGAGATTGGTTTCAGTGGGAGAATTCTGTGGGTACAAGAAGAGTGAGGTGTTAGGTGGAGGGCGAAGTCATTCCTTTTGGCAAATCCTCACTATTACTACTCTCCAATGTCAAGACAGAAAATGGGAAAAAATACCATTTTGTATCTGGGTGTACTGTATCCCAGCTTTCTAAGAAAGCCCTGAAGGGATGGGAAAGGTGCGTGTGAAGTTATCCTGAACCAGGCACAACGCTGAGCTCTCTCTCACTCTATTTGATCCAGCCCTTATGATAGCCCTATGAAGCAGGAAACTCCATTTTGGTGTGAAAACAGGTTATCTTTAATTTTTCATTTTTGAAGAGAATCTCTACCTAGTCAAATAATCTAAAGGGTACAAATAAGCATATTATGAGAATGAAGGCTCCCTGCCACCTGCTTCCAACCACTAGAGTCCTCTCTGAAAGCAGCTACTATGGCCAATTTTGTGTGTAATCTTCCAGAGATCTTATGTGCATATGCAAATATATTTTGTTTTCTTTCCTTTAAAAAAACACAAATGATAACACCTTGAATACACGTCTCTTTGCTTTTCTTATTTAAAATATATATCTTTGGGATCTTTCCATTCACTGTATGTGTAGATGGCCTCTTTTTAGTAACTGCTAGGGACACCCTCTAGCAGTTGATTGGGACTGGTTTCCAATCATTTTTCCAAAACACACCCACACACATCTCCTTGTTCCACATAAATCTTTGATCCATTTGTGATCTGTTTTATATAAAAACCAAGGCAGGACTGGGCTGGGTGTGGGTAGCACAAGCCTGTAATCCCAGTGATTTGGGAGGCTGAGGCAGGAGGATAGTGAGTTCAAAGCCAGCATCAGCAAAAGCCAGGGGCTAAGCAACTCAGTGAGACCTGTCTCTAAATTACAAAACAGGGTTGAGGGTATGGCTCAGTGGTCCAGTGTCCCTGAGTTCAATCCTCAGTACTAAAACAAACAAACAAACAAACAAACAAAAACAACCCCATTCAAAAAAAGAAAAACAAAAACCAAACAAAAAATACACACTGAGTCAGGGACCTGGTTTTACCTTTTCTAGATGGCTATCCAAACTTATCTGTGGTGTAAAGTGTTCTTTTATCTTATGGCAAATTCCTAACTGGGTTTGGTTCTATTTCTGGACTCCTTTTTATAAGGAATTGAATTTGAGCTCTATTCAATTTCAGAGCCATTAAAGTGTAGTACTTTTCCTACAGTAAAATCTGACTTACAACATTCAGCCCAACCTTGCATTTTACTGATGGGGAAATTGAGGTACACAACAAAATAATGCAATTGTCTAACAAAGGTCAGTAACAGGATTCTGCATAGAATTCTATAGTTCAACACTCATCCAATCTCACTCCCATGAATGTTTTCCAGAAAGATCTTCACATGTCTACAAAGGAGGTAATAAGATCCCTTTCTGCTCCAATGGTGTGAAAAAAAAAAAAAACCTGTGATTTTTCACAAATTGTTGTAGCCAATTTGGATTCTAGTATACCTGGGTCACCTTATGGCTGAAATATTTGTTGAAAGAGAAAAAAATCATGTCAATCAACTTGGTGTTTAGTATCAACTTCACAATCTGACTTATAGTTTTTAAATGACTGAAATAGTATAAATCATGTATGGCTTGGCATTTATGGCTTGTGTTCTGTTTTATATAAAAACCAAGGCAGGATTGGGCTGGGTGTGATAGCACACGCCTGTAATCCCAGTGACTAGGGAGGCTGAGGCAGGATAGTGAGTTCAAAGCCAGCATCAGGAAAAGCCAGGTGCTAAGAAGCTCAGTAAATACTAGTTATCATTTATCTTTTGTTCTTGAATTATTTGTTATGGCATTAAGTTCGATCAGCCAATGTGACAATTTAGGTGCTCAAAAATCAACAGTCTTCACCATTCCTAGTGTTTGAGGACGCTGCTATGGTCAATCAATGGGTTTGAGAGAAAAGCTCCACTAGAAAACCACACCATAATTTGTTCTTAATGTAAATCCAATTGAAATTGGAAAAAAAAAACAGAGACTATAAAAAATATGAAAAAAACTGATAAAAACTACAAGAGGTGGATGCATAATAAATGCATGTATAGAGATATCACAATGAATCTCATTAATTTGTAGAATTAAAATGTGTTAATTACAAGTAAAAAAATTTAAAAATAAACACACAAACTACATTTAACAACAAAGGCACAGAAATGATGAAAACTATAAATTTTACTGAAGGCTGGGTACAGTGGCACACACCTGTAATCCCAGCTGATTACTGCAATTAGGAGGCTGAGGCAAGATCACAAGTTTGAGGCTAACCTTAGCAACATACCAAGATCCTGTCTCAAAATAAAATAAAGAAAAAAAGATGGGGCTGGGGTTGTGGCTCAGCGGTAGAGCGCTCGCCTAGGGTGTGGGAGGCCCTGGGTTCAATCCTCAGCACCACATAAAAATAAATAAATAAAAACAGAGGTATAAAAAAGACTTATAAAAAAAGAAGAAAAAGAAAAAGGGGTTTGGGGAATTGCTCAGTGGTAGAGCATGCCTGGGTTCAATCCCCATTACCATATGAAAAATCTTATTGAAGGGTATAAACCAAGAACTAAATAAATGAAAAGATATTAATAATTCTGGATAGAAATTCTTAATATCATTAATAATTTTTACCAAACAAATATATATATATATATATATATATATATATATATATATATATATATTAGTTGTAGGAGGACACAATACCTTTATTTTATTTTTATGTGGTGCTGAGGATCGAACCCAGTGCCTCACGATGCTAGGCAAGCACTTTACCACTGAGCCACAACCCCAGCCCAAACTGATATATTTTAAATATAATTTTACCAAATATAATTGCCAAAACAACTGCCATCATAATCTCAATGAATAATTTCTTTTTGTTAGTACTTAAAATGATTTTGAAGTTCAAAAGAAACAAACTGCACTGACGTTGGGTTAATATTAGTGGCAGCCTTCCAGCTGATATCCCAGGTAGCCTTCTGTGCCCCCGGGCTTCACCACAATGATGGAATTTGGTTGCTCTACAGTCCCACCTATTAAAGGATATCCAGATGCCTAATATAGACCCATCCGAAAGAAGACTGTGCCTGCACAAGCTCTGCCTCCTCTCTTTCTAGCAAGTATTTCTCTTGTGATCACTAATATCATTTTGTCTGCACCCAGGGGAGTCTCAAAATTCTCAGGCTGATGTAGCTATTGGCTTAAAACAGTTTGTGTCCATAAAGGGATCCCAGGTCTTGAATCATTTATAAAGCATCTGGAACTCTGGATCTTCCCTGGACTTCTTACTCAAATTCACTGGAAAGTGGTCAAAAAACACAGTGAGAATTTAGACACAGAAGAGCCAATTAGAAAATGCTGTTATTTCCAATCACCTTCCAACTGAAGTGAGAAGGGCAGGCACTAGAAATCAGGGCACACTCCCCTGGGCTCAAACCCTCAAGGAAATACCTGCCATCCCCCAGCTCAGGTACCTGCAGGAGCATCGCCAGAAACCTCTTCTCAGCTTCATTCCGGCCGTAGCACTGGAAGCTGTGTGTGTACAGCGTGTATGTGTAGCCATACAGGGACACCTGCACGATGTCACTGATGTTCAGCCCCATCTTCTCTTCTGCCACGAAGGATATCTGGGTGGAGGCACCGCCCAAATCCAGGGCGCCTGTGGTTTCCACTCCATGTGGATGCACCCACATGTGCCACAAGTTCTTCTGCACAGTGGGAAAAGGAAGTGAGAAGAAAGGCCAAAGGCACCATCTCTTGCCCAGGGATCTCCGCCCAAGACCCAACTCCTCTTGCTAAGAAGGGAACATTAAGGACCACTTCTCTCCTTTTATTTCAGGGGTGGTGAATTCAAATGGTTCCAGGAGCTTGGCAGATAACACAGATGAGTCATAAATGAGTGAAACAGATTAGGTGTTTGGCGTGGGGACTGGTGGGGATTGTGACAAGCTAGTGAGTCCCCAAGCTGCGCTCTGTTGCCATGCAGGAAGGGGAGTCCATGGTGACCATTTCCTCCAGTGGCAGATGTGAGGATATCAATGTGTAGATTTTCATGTGAAATTTCCCAAATATTAACCACAGCAATCAATTTAAAAAGTTTAAAAATACATTCAAGCGGGGACAAAATGGGACTTGGATAGGATAGGATCTGAGTGCCCTCATTCTGGATCCTCTGCATCATATATAACATTCCTTTGCACCCAAGGAGCAGGAAGTGTAAGGACCGGACTGTAAAGAGGCCTGGGAACACAGAGTGAGGACTCCCTCTCTCTCTGGGGATTCAGGGAAGCAGACTGACTGAGGGTGCTGCAAATTCCAGATGGCCGTGGAGCCTTCAAAAGGTCCATGTGCAGTAGCAGGATTAAATTTAGATCCCTCTCCCCAATTTCTAACAAGCTAGTGAAGTGACAATATTCCCCCTCCTCCATGCATTTGGTCCTATTTATGATCCATGGTCCCTCCCACCCAGCTCTACGTAAATGCTTTTTTTGAGCAACTGTGTTTCCCTAGTGCACACACGGCAGGAATGCTCCATTGGCGGGTATTTCTGCTTAAACTATCTCCCTCAAGGGACAAGATAAACAGCAAGATTAAAAACCATGCATTTGTTTCCACACACCTCCAGGAAATTTCCCATTATATAGTTGGCTGAAATCCATCCATATACCCCTTCCTCTTGCCCAGAAATGATTTGAGCACCCCTAAAATCAAAAGGCTGGGACTTGAAGTAGTTTTGGATGCTTGCAAGGACTTCATTAGCTGCTGTTTCATTTTGCAACCTATGCGAGGCACAGAACACAAAAGGCTGAGTGCCTAGACGACACAGTCAAGTAGTCTCCCTCAGGTGATAAGGGAAACCCCCACAACCCCCGGCTGGCATTTTTCCAGATGTGTGCAATACACAGGCAATCTCTTTTGCAAGTTGAAGCCTGCCAAGGCAATTGAGAAAGCAGTGACCTCTTAAACTGCCAAGCAGGAAAAGAGTTTTCCATAAAAGTACAATCTGTCTTCCCCAACCCCACCTGCTCCTGTTTCATTCTCTAGCAATCAGCTAATCAAAAGAGCCATCTAGTCAGGCGTGGTGGGTCACACCTGTAATCCCAGCAATTTGGGAGGCTGAGGCAGGAAGATCTCAAATTTGAGGCCAGCCTGGGCAATTTAGTGAGACTTTGTCTAAAAGTAAAAAAATAAATAAATAAATTGGGGATGTAGCTCAGTGGTTGAGAATCCCTGGGTTCAATCCCCATTACTAGAGAGAGAGAGAGAGAGAGAGAGAGAGAGAGAGAGAGAGAGAGAGAGAGAGAGACAGAGACAGAGAGACAGAGAGAGAGAGACAGAAACAGAGAGAGAGAGAGAAACAGAGAGAGAGAAACTAGGGAAGGCATGGGGGTTGTGTAAGTAATCTCTTAGGAGGCAGGGGGGAAAGCGGATAAGGTTGAGTTTTCAGCTGTGCCTGCTTCACCCTTTGGGAGGGCTTCATTTTGAGGGGATTTGAGAGTCATTACAGCTGTCACTGGATTAAAACATCAGTATTTTGACCCACAGAAGAGAGGCAACATGGCATTATTAGATCACCCATGACATTGAACTATTATAGCACCTATCTGCTGCCATTTTCCCTATAAAAGAAAGCTCACTTGGGAGATTATTTCCCCCTTCATCAGTGGTTTAAGCAAACCCGGGGGTACTGGCTTACTCTTGGCTCAGGAAGAAGAAAAACCAATGCTTCAAGCCACAAGCAAGAACAGGGGCACTTCATGGAGAAGACTCAATCCAACTGTGAGCATGCTGTGATTTCTCTTTATGATCATGTTAAAGCACTTCTGTCTGTTCCTATTTTCTTCATGCCCAAACATGCATAATTTTCCATGACTGGGATCATGGACAAAGTGCCTTTGGAGCTGAATGAGTCTTGTCTACTGGTGATCAAGATCAAGCCTCGCTTCCAACACTTGGAGCAGCCTCTGTTGTGAATGGATTTATGTTTGATGTTTCTTTTTATTGCAAGGTTAAGGAAATACTCTATCAAAGGTGGGGGGGGAGGGGAGAGAAGGGAAGGAGACATTCAAAAACCACGCCACTGGGGCTAAAATTCATAGCTGCAAATTTAGCATGAGTTTATGGAATGAAATGGGATGTCTGTTTCATAACAAGTCCAAAGGGCTTTGACTGATGTGAGAAGCAGACATCCCATTGTTTGAAAGCAGATTTCAGGGACACTTTTGTGCATGGGAAGAAGCTACATAGCTAGAGGTCCCACTTATCACACATCTTAGCGGCTGTTCTCGGTGTCAAAACACTTCTGTTTTCTAAAGCAGATGTCGGTCATCTTTCTTTTTCCAGAGTTCTCAGTAAAATCACAAAGGTAGAGGGAATCAATTTTAGAACAGTTTCTTTCTGCATTTTAAAATAAAGACTAAATGTTTCCCAATCGTGAAAGCCTAAATTTAAGGCAGAATATGAGCTTCTTTCTCTTGGGTTTGTTCCCAGAAACAGAGATGTGTTCTTGGCAAGATTCAACACATTCTTGGCTATTTTGGTCATGGGAGCTCCTTGGCCCCACTCAGCCTTTACCTCAGCAAGCGCATCCCAGCCGTGGCTCCTAGGTAAATGCGGGTGGATCCGTGGAGGTGCTCTGGGACCTGCCCCTTGACTTTTAGCATGCAATCCTCAAAAGCTTTGGGAGCATCTTGAGGGTTATTCCCATAGCTGGAGATACCAGAACCTGAAAAGCAAAAAATCAGTGTTGGTCAGCATTCCCCAGAACCAACAGCAGGGACACAGCTTTTCAATTAAAACAACAATGTCAACAACAGAAAAAAAAAATCAGCTTTGGAAATTACTGGGTTCAAAATTACTAGTTTGAAAACTGGGAGATATGCTAAGTCATAAGAGGTCACAGTGATGGGTCCACTGTCAATCTCTGCAGGGAACAAACTAAAGGTGAAAAAACATGAGCCTAGGCTTTCTTTCAAGAAAATGTTTTCATAATGTAAGTTTTAAATATAGATAAAAGAAGAGAGAATGGAGTAATGAAGCCCATACATCAAGCTCCCAGTTTGAACAACCATTCTTTTTTAAGGGCCTCGCAAAGTTGCTGAGGTTGACTTTGAACCCGAGATCCTCCTGCCTCGGCTACCAGAGCTGCTGGGATTACAGGTGGCTCCACCACGCCTGGCTTGAATAAATGATTCTTATTGCATCTGTATTCTCTCTTATTATTTCCTCACAAAGCAAAGTACACATATCATTTCATTCCAGTACCTTGGTATGTATCATTAAAATATAAGAATTCTTTTAAAGAAGCATAGAGTTTCATTATTATACCTGTAAAAATTGGAAGCCATTTTAAAATTTTGTCTCATTTTTTGATTGACACATAAAATTTGTACATATTTATTATTATTTTTTCTTGTTATGAGGATTGAACCCCCTGAGCTACATCCCCTGCCCTTTTTTATTTTGAGGCAAACTTTTGTTAAGTTGCCCAGGCTAGCCTCAAACTTGCCATCCTCTTGCCTCAGCCTCCTGAGTCGCTGAGATTATAGGCATGCACCACTGTGCCTGGCAAAATTTGTGCATGTTTATGACTTACAATTTGATATCTGGATTTATGTACATATATTGGGCAATGATTAAATCAGGGTAATTAGCATATATATCACCTAAACTTTTATCATTTCTCTATGGTGAGTACATTCAAAATCTTCTCTTCAACTATTTTGAGAGATACAGAATGTTATTTTTAACTTTGAGCAATCTTTCCATAGCTCCCCCGCCCTCTCCCCAGCCTCTGTGAACTTTCAACCTCTATGAGATTAACTTTTTAGAGTCTACATGGGACTCAGATCATGCAGTGTTTGCCTAACTTATTTCACTCCATCCATATTGTAGCAAATGAAAGGATTTCATTCTTTTTTAGGGCAGAATAATATTCCATTATGTATACAGAACACATTTTCATTATCCATTACTTTAACAATGAATGTTTAGGTTGATTCCACATCCTGGCTACTGTGAACAGTAGCTAAGGCTCACATTGCCTCCATACTCCTTCTTTCATACTGTCTGTCTCTTTTTTCCTTCCTCTGTTCTCCCTCCTTCTCTCCATCTCTTTATTTGCATAAATCTGTATATTCATAAATTCCCTATGTTGCGATATTAAATCTCATTATTGGTTCAGTCCTTCCTATCTATTTTACTTGTAATCATTAGAAGCTGTACTTGCTCTTTTTGTTCAGGATTGCTTTGGCTATTCTGAATCCTTTATTTTATCATATGAATTTCCATATGAATTTAGGATTATTTGTATTAGTTCTGTGAAGAATTGGTATTTGGATGAGAATTGCATTGAACCTGTAAATTGCTTTTGGTAATGTGGCCATTTTAACAATATTCATTCTGTCTATCCATAAACATGAAGGTCTTTTCCCTTTCTACTGTCTTCTTCAATTTCTTTCTTCAGTGTCCTATAATTTTCATTGTAGAGGTCTTTCACATCCTTGGTCAAATTTATTCCTAGATATTTTGTTACTTTTTGAAGCCATTGTGAATGAAACTGTTTTCCTGATGGTTTTTCTCAGTGGATTCATTCCATTGTACAGAAAAGCTATTGATTTTTGTAAGTTGATTTTGTATCTGGCTACTTTGCTAAATTTGTTTATTAGCTCTACAGTCTTCTGGTGGAACTGTTATTATAGGATATATCATTTTCAAACAGGGATAATTTGACTTCTTCTTTCTTATTTGTTTCGCCTTTATTTCTTTCTCTTTCCTAAATTACTCTGGCTAAAATTTCAAGTACCTTATTGAATAGGAGTGGTGAGAGTGGACATCCTTGTCTTATTCCTGATTCTGGAGGAAATACTTTTAGTTTTCCCCATCTAGAATGATGTTGACTTTGCAATTGCTGGAGGCATCACAATACCTGATTATAAATTATACTACAGAGCAATAATAACGACAGATTGGTGCTGGTATATAGACAGATAATGTAGACTAATGGCACAGAATAGAAGACACAGAGAACAAACCCACACAGCTACAGTCATCTGATTTCTTGACAAAGGTGCCAAAAACTTACAATAGAGAAAATCAGCCTTTTTGACCAGTGGTGCTGGAAAAATCAGATATCCATATGTAGAAGAATGAAACTAGATCCCTATCTCTCACCCTGTACAAAAGCAAACTCAAATGGATCGAAGATCTGACTATAAGACCAGGTCTTTGGTGTTAGAAGAAAAAACAGGAAAACACTTCAAAACACACTGACTCAAGAGGACCCCTATATCTCAGGAAATCAGGGAAAGAATCAACAAATGGATGGCATCAAATTAAAAAGCTTCTGCAGGTGATAGAAATCCCAGTGATTTGGAAGATGGAGGTAGAAAGAATCATAAGTTTGAGACCAGCCTGGGCAACTTAGCAAGATCCTGTCTCAAAATCAAAATAAAAGGGGCTGAGGACATAGCTGTAGTACAGTGCCCCTGAATTCAGTCCTTGGTATAAATAAATAAATAAACAAGCAAATAAATAAATAAATGCTTTTACATGGCATAACAACAACAATAACAAAAAAAAAAAAAAAAAGAATGAGGGAAAATCTTTTCTAGCTGTTCTTTGGACAGAGTTTTAATATCCAGAGTACATAAGGAACTCAGACAACTCAAAATTTTTTAAAAGCAAATAACCCAATCAATAAATGGGCAAATGAACTGAACTGACACTCATCCAAAGAAATACAGAGCTGGGGTTGTGGCTCAGTGGTAGAGCGCTTGCCTGGCATGTATAAGGCACCACATCTAAATAAATAAAATAAAGGCCCATTGACAACTAAAAAGTATTTAAAAAAAGAGAAAGAAATACAAATGGTCAACAATTAGATGAAAAAAAGGCTCACTTCTTTAGCCATCAGGGGAATGAAAACTAAAACTACACTGAAATTTCGTCTCACTTCAGTTAGAATGGCAAAGCATCAAAATTACAAATAACAATAAATGCTGGGGAGGATGGCAGGTAAAAGAAACTCTTATACTTCGTTGGTGGGAATATAAATTAATACAGCCACTATGGAAATCAGTATGGAGGTTCCTCCAAACACTAAGAATAGAACTACCACATGATCCAGCTCTATGACTCCTTGGTATTTATCCAGAAGAACTAATGTCAACATACTCTAGAAATACATGCATACCCATGTTTATTAAAGCACAATTCATAATAGCCCAAAATTATGGAATCAGCCTTGGTGTCTGTCACAGAATTAAGTCACTTGCAGGAAAATGGACAGAACTGGAGAACATAATTTTGATTGAACTAAATCAGACTCAGAGATAAAGTCTGAGCTTAAGTAAGTCCAAGTTTAAGAAAGGAAAAATGCATGTTTTCTCTTATATGTGGAAGCTAAAGGGGGGAAACAGGCAAAAACGGGACCTAATGAAAGTAGAAGGGCGATCGCTAGGATAGAGGAAGGGAGGTCAGGTGAAGGGAGGAAGGAAGAGTGAGGGAGGTTATTCTTATTGATGGCCTCATCTTTGGCTAGTGGGGTCCTCTTTAGTTTGGCCTCTGAGATCTTTTGACATGACAGATGACTTTGAGAGCTTCTTTGCTTTCTGATACATTGTACATTTCCTGCCCCAGATCTGGGATCAGCCGTTTCTCCAAGGATCCTTGGTTCCTTGAACCAAGAAATAGGATTTAGTATCCAAAATTTGAGAGTTATGGTTCACTGCAAACTGTGAACCACACCTAGAAAAAACCTACTTCCAACTCAAATTCAAAACTACAAAATTTTACTTAGTCTCTTTAATCTGACATTTTTAGCTTCTTTTTCCTGTGCTAAACATTAAGAAACTCCAACATAACTCATTTGCTTTATTTCATAATCCACACACCAACAGTCTCTGTATACCAGTGCCAGCACTCCCAACAACTGTAAGATTATTAAAATGAGTTTCTGATTTTTTAAAAGTTCCTTTTGTTCTTAGAGATCCCACTAGGGATATACAGTCAAATGACTATGTTTAATCATTTAAAAATAGTCTTTCTGTATTGCTACACCAACAACTTGATAGAAACTTAGGCTAGTTCATTACATTTTGCTTTTGATTTAAGAATTGATTTTTAAAATTTTTTGTTTTATCATTATTAAAATATTTACATAATTCTAAAACCAAACCTACAAAACTAGATTTAGTCAGAGGCATCTAGTTCCTTTTCTTATAAGTAGTTTCTTTTTGTAAGTTTATCTAATATTTATTTAACATAAGCAAATATATACATATTTTGTAACCTTTAGATGAATGGTAGCTTACTATATATATTTTTCTGTACTTGTCTTTTTTGTATTTAACTTTTCCTAGTGAGCCTTCCATACTGGCCTGTAAATGTTCCTCATTCCTTTAAGTAACTGCATTGGCTGCCATTGTGTGAATGTAACTTAGTTTGTTCTACCAGGCCAGGGTCTGAGTTTAAGTAAGTCCAAGTTTAAGAAAGAAAAAAATGCAGGATAGACAAGGAGAATGGAGAGAATACTGCCCTTTTAGAACTTTCCTTGGTCCTTTGGGTATTGTTAGACCCATTATTCTCTTCTAAAGGCCTTTCTTGATTGTTTCCACTATACAAACCATCTTATCTGGATATGAATTGATTTATTTACTTATTATTTGGTGAAAAAATTCAGAAATTTATTTTTACCCTCTAGTAGGTAGACATGAGTTTCACATATGTTAATTCCTATTGCTTATCTCTAAATATAATAATTATACTTATTCTTAAGCTTCACCCCTTTTTAAATGCTTTTTACTGGTGTATTTTAATTATACATAAGAGTTAAGAGTGGGGGACTCATGGTAACATATTCTTACATGCACATGACATAATTTGAATTCCCCCACTACTATCCCTCTCTTTCCCCTCTTCCCTCCCACTGGACCTCCTCCACTCTACTCCCTTCTATTTTCATGAGATGCTCCCCACCACATTTCTTTTCTTTTCTTTTTTTTTTCTCTCTAGCTTCCACATATAAGGAGAAAAACACATGATCCTTGACATTCTGAGTCTGGCTTGTTTCACTGAATGTAATGGTCTCAAGTTCCATCCATTTTCCTGCAAAGGCCATACTCTGTATGAATGACTAAAACTCCATTATGTATATGACATTTTCTTTATCCATTTATCCATTGATGAGCACCTAGGCTGGTTTCTATAACTTGGTGATTGTACCATAAAACATTTTTTTTTTAAATCCTGAGAACTCTAATTACAAGTTTTACTTGGATATCTCCATTAGGATGTACAGACATAGATTTCATCCACAGTGCTAGATAAGCAAGGGCAGGCTTTTCCAGCCTTGGTCAAGGTCAGAACCTTCTGACCTTGGTGGCACTGGCCACCTACCATGGACAAATGACAGCAAAACAATTGTGGGTTGATGGGCACCAAGGCATGATCTCAGAAGTTCAGCATGGAAGGGGCTGGTAAAGAGCTCTCATAACAATATTAATAAATAAATAAAGGCTGCATATATATGGATATATGTATAATTTTAATATATAAGATATACTTTAAAAGAAGATATTTTCTCCTTTCTGAAAGGTAGGATTATGGATGATTTTACTTCCATTTTATTTATCTGTATTTATTGATTTTCATGCAACAAAATGTGTTATTTTGTAATTAGAAAGTTACATTTAAAAAGACAACAAACGTGGGATCTGTTTCTCAATATTAACATATGAGTCAGGCAAATTCTTATGAGATTAGTTAGCAGTATTTTTAAAAATTCTCCTTCCAAAATGTCAGTAAATCTAACACAAACAACAAAACTATGCAGAATGGCATCAGTCAGTGCACATGTTACTTATTTTCTTTTCTAAGAAACTAGTAAAATGCGTCCCCATAGACTGATCACTCACTTTCAACAGTTAGTTGAATAATAGCCAATTTTATTTTCATCTACATTCTTCTTTTTTTTTTCCATTCTTACTAGACTTTAAAGAAAACCCTAGACATTACATCAATTAATCTGAAAACACTTGAGTATGTTTCTAGAGTTAGGGAATTTTTTGGTACTGGGGACTGAACCCAGAGGTACTTTATTACTGAGCTAGATCCCCAGCCACCTCCCCACCTTTTTTTTTTTTTTTTTTTTTTTTTTTTAGCTTTTAATGGACCTTTATTTTATTTATTTATATGTGGTTCTGAGAATGGAATCCAGTGCCTTACACATGCTAGGCAAGCACTCTACCACTGAGCCACAACCCCAGTCCCCAAGCCCTTTTTATTTTATTTTGAAGCAGGGTCTTGCTAAGTTGCTGAGGCTGACTTCAAACTTGGATCATCTTGCCTCCGTCTCCCTAGTTGCTGGATTACAGGCATGTGCCGCCGCTCCTGGCTGACATAAGGAATCTTAACCTAGTCATAATTCTTAAAAAGTAACCTCACTGCTGGGCACAGTAATCCCAGAGGCTCAGGAGGCTGAGGCAGGAGGATCACAAGTTCAAAGTTAGCCTCAGGAAATTAGTGAGACCTTGAGCAACTTAGTGAGAATCTCTCTCAAAGGAAAAAAAATTTAAAAAGCAGGCAGAGCTACAGACAACAGCACAAGGATCACCAGCCTAGACAGTGCCCAATGAACTCAGTATCTGAGGACTGAGGACCGATATCCACCAGGGACCCCCAAAGGGCCTGGACACCTGGTAATCGGTGCTGGGTGAGCAAATATTCACCAACCTCTTCAGACTGGCCAGGGCACGCCAGTCTTGGGAAGTTTGCAACTGAGAAACCAGAAACCTAAATTATCCTTGGAGAAGCCACATGCCCTAGAGAACATAACACTTGCCAAACTTCAGCTCTTTAATTTAAGCTTCAGTTTGTGACCTTCTGGTCCCCGGGAGTATATATATGGATCCCTGAGGCTACTGTGATCAAAGAAGACAAGATCCATTTCTGGATGTGCTGTGGGCTCCATAACCATGTCATGGTTGGCATCCAGGGTGGGCTAAGTACTTTTTTCTAAATCAAGTATGGCATCCAGGGTGGGCCAAGGACCCTTTCTCTAGGAAAGTCCTAACTTTCCCTACAGTTAGAGGACTATGAGGAATTTCTGCTGAATCCTCTCTCAGGTTTAAAGACAGAAATTCTGTCACTACAGGACAGAACAACTATACCCAAGAAGATCCACCAGGAGCTCTGGAGTATGGAACTCCATGAATAAACAGTTAGCACTTATTGAGTGCTTGCTGTATACCAGGCATTTGCTTTCTCCCTTATATATATTGTGCAGTTTAATCTTCCATTCATTCTATGGGAGTAGGTATTGCTCTCACTATTTGTTTCTCACCTCAGAAATGAGAAGGTCAAGGCTCAGAGAGATTCAGCAACATTCCAGAGCTCATACAGTAGGGACGAGGAGAAGCCTCCATCACAGTCCTTCACTATCCTCTCTTTTCTAAAGGAGCAACCTGATGCCCTCTCATGCTTGGAGGTGAAGAAATGGCTCAGAAGTAAGCTGAACTAAGTGAATCCAGGATCACTGGCTGAGATCAGAGCAAGGAAACTGCTTGCCTGTGTTTGTGGAAGACATTATAAGCAATACTCAGAAAACATCCAAGAACCTCCAAACGGGCCATGGAGATGCCCCTTCAAACAAAGACTTATTGTCCCACCTTTCAGCTCCTTCAGAGTTTGCCTCAGCTGCAGAGAGCTGTCTCACTCAAGATCTTGTTCTTCCCAGGGCTAAAAACACCCAGCGACAATGGTGATGGGTCCTGCAGCCCAGCCATTCCCGGCATTTCAACCCACTGCAGGATAACTGATCAGCTGGAGCTTTATCAGGCATTCACTGAAGTTTGACTTCTTTCATCTAATTCTTCTGCCTCCTTCCTGCCACCAGAACACTCTCAGTTATTAGGATCTCCATAAAGTACCTTACATCCCAAACTCTCTCTTGACCTCTGCTTCTGGGAAACCTAACCTACAATATCTGTGCCCCAGGAGAGGTGAGCTCCTGGCCATCTTCCTGGGAGGGCAGATCACAGCTTACCTTGATTATTCAAATAAGATCCTTCATCTCCCTAAGGGAAAGACAAATCATCTCCAAGAAATTAAAGTATTTGGGCAGCTCACTGAAGGAAATGATGGAGGCTGCCTGGGGCTGGGAGGATAGGCCTGGTGTCTCTGACTTGTAGCCTTGAACTAAGGGTGTACTTGTAGCCCATTCAGGACTCACTAGCTGGGACACTCCAGGCCAACTCAAAGATCATAATGCTTTAGAGGGAAAGAGAACGGCTTAAAAAAAAAAAAAAAAGACATGCACACACACATACTGACTGGGCTTGATTGTGTGGACTGAAGACTTAATTGTTAAAGGAAAAATTGCAAAACTTTGATAGAACAATATCTTTCTGACCTTATGATAGGGAAGGAGTTCTCAAAATGTACAAAAGAACAAAGAATAGAGGAGAAGAGTGATTATTATACTGACATAAAAATTGAGAACGTCTATTCATCAAGATAGGTGAAGAAACTAAAAAAGACAAACTACGGTCTATAAGAAGATATGAGCAACAATCTATAATAATATTCACAAAGCATTCATATTCAGGATGTCTTAAAAATTCTGATGAATAAGTAAGAAAAGTCAAGCAATTCAGTAGAAAAATAACCAAAGGACATGCACAGGCATTTCACAGAAAACAGAAAAGGCCATAAATACATGAAAAAATACATGACCTTATTAGCAACCATGGAAATACAAATGTCCATTAAAAGGGAAAAGTAAATAAGCCAAAGGCTATTAGTATCACCATTCACAAACCTTAACATTGAGTTTCTACATTAACCCAATGTTAGTGAATAAAGCAAATTATAGGAAAATGTTTGATCATGTGCATACACATTTTATTTTTTCCCCCCAAATCAGTAAAAACTAAAAATTTAAGACAAAACTATAAAGAAGAACAAGGAAGATTTCATATCTTAGCTATTGTGAATAGTGCTACAATAAACACGGGAGTGTAGATATCTCTTTGATATAATGATCTCATTTCCTTTGATTATATCCAGAAGTCAAATAACCAGATCATATGGACAGATCTATTTTTAGTTTTTTGAGGACCCTCCATACTGTGCTCCATGATGATTATACTGGTTCACATTCTCACCAACAGTGGAGAAGAATTTCCTTTTCTCTTATATCCTCATCAGTGGATGAATGGATAAAGAAAACAAGATTACATATATATATATATATATATATATATATATATATATATACACACACACACACACACACACACACACACAAACACACACAATGGAGAATTACTTTGCCATAAAAGGAATGGAATTATATATCATTTGCAGCAAAATGGATGGATCTGGAGGTCATTATGTAACATAAATACACCAGACACAGAAAGACAAATACCTCATGTTCTCTCTCAGATGGAGGAGCTAAAAGCGTAGATATGAATATAAAACAGTGATTACTCGAGGCTGAGAAGGATGGTGAAGGGAAGAAAGTGGGAGGCTGGATAATAGGTACAAAACACAGAAACAGGGATGAATCCTAGTGTTCTGCAGCATAGTGGGATGATTGCAGTTCACAATGAACTCTTACATATTTTATGAATAACTAGATGAGAGAAGTTTGAATCACACTCCAAACATAAAACAATGACAAAGAGATGGAAACATTAATTAGCCTAATTTGATCAGGGCAAGTACTGAAATATAGGTATACATGTATTGAAATATCACACTGTGCCCCAGAAATATGTACAATCATTATAAAAAAAACTAAGAAATATTTAGAGAGATGGAAATGCCAATTACCCTGATTTGATTATTATACATTGTGTACATGTATCAAGTTATTACACTGTGCCCCATAAATAGGTACAATTAAAATTAAGATAAAAAGAAGAAAGAGCCAGGCATGGTGGTGTGAGCCTGTAATTTTAGCAACTCAGGAGGCTGAGGCAAGAGGTCAGCCTCAGAAACTTTGCAAGGCCCTAAGCAACCAAGTGAGATTTTGTCTCAAAATAAAAACAATAAAAAGGGCTGGGAATATAGCTCAGTTATGAAGGAGGAGGAGGAGGGAGAAGAGAGAGGAGAAAGAAAGAAAGAAAGAATAATAAGTGAATAGTTAACATAAAATTCAGGACATGTTTTGTTGGGGAGGAGGCAGAGACTTAAGTGGAAAGTAATTAAAGTTCTGACAATATTCCATTTCAGAGCATGGCAGCCTATGGGAGAAATCCATTTTGCTACCTCAGAGAACTGAGACAGTTTTTATTTTTTTAATTTTTCAATGGTTGGTGAGGAAATGAAAAGAAAATAAAGTTTGGTGACATGTGAGAATTAGAGAATTATATGAAATTCAAAATCTCTTGTTCATCTATAAAGCTTTACTGGAATAGAATCATCTCTGTTTATGAGTCGTCTATGTCCCTCCAAACCCACTTCCTCCCATACCCAGATACCACCTCCCCCTGTTCGGAAAATTTCCTATGTATTTCTTATGTTTCAGCATGTCTTATGAGCACAAGGGCTGACTTCCCTTGTTCTGAATGATCTTCTCAGCAAACAGAATTGGAACAGAAAGGCAGTATTTCCTTCCAGAACAAAGGGCAGGCAGGCTTTCCAGCCATTATAAATGGAACAGGTTCCTTAATCTCAGAGTTTCTGTTCTGTGATACAGCCCACTATCTGGCTGTCTTTATGTTATCCAGTATAAACTGGGAGCTGGAGAACCACTGCAAGAAAATGCCGACACTCTGGCCAGTTCTATTACTGTAACAAACTATCTTTTGTTTCTGAGCCAGGAGTCTTGTGTCTTTTACCAGCAACTCTACAAGTACGGTGGGGTAAAGTCTCAGACTATTCACAGTCCTTGACAATTCCCCATGTTTATGGATGAAAGAAACCAAAGCCCAGAGAGGAAAACAGGTAGGATTCAGGTGACCCCCCAAGATGAGCAGCAGCTTGAGCAGAGGAACTTGTATTTTTCCGATTCCCACTCCAGGGCTCACTTGCCTGACTCAAGGTCTCCAAAAGACTTAGGATTTAACCTTGATGCTCCTTGGGCCTCCTGGCCACACTTAAGTCCTTACCTTTCACACTGCATTTGAAGGTTTGACTGACCACTCCAGTATTATTCTCCTTCTCTGCGGGCCACTGATACACGTAGACGGTGGTTCTAGAAGATCCAGCATCCAGCACAATTCCATACTGAATAAAAAGGGAAGTGAGAGTCAGAATAGCTTGGGCCTCATGGAGGATTCATTTCCCAGTGGGCCATTGAGAACCCTGAATACCTTAATTCACATTGCTTCATGTAGGTTGAGGCAACCTAATGATAATGATTGTCTCCAAGCCATCTTTGGCTCCTTGGACTGTGGAAAGGAGAAGAGGTAAGGTAGGAGAGGTTCTAAGGCATGGTTCTCAATGTTGGCCATGTTGCGAGTCCCCCAGGGAGACTTAAACACCAGTGAGCAGGTGGGTAGCAGGAAAAAGACAGAGTTTGGTATGAAGGCATGCTGAATCAGATTTTCAATTAATGCTGAATAAGATGCCCAACCTCTCTGAGTTCTCTCGTCTTTAAATGCTTTACTTTTAGAAATAAATAGAAGACCATTTGCCTAAAGCTTAGTGGCTGCTCAATAAAACAGGCTCTTATCATATATAGAAAAGCCAGGCAAGTAAAATAAATAAAATAACAAAGCAAAAAACAAAAACAAAGAAAATATGCTCCTCAAATTTACAAATCTAATTTATTGGATTAACCCCTGTTATATTCCTTTTTTAATGGTCTTCTGTGCATATGGCTTCATATATATACATATGTTTAGATTTTAGGTTTTAAAATCCAAATAGGATCATTCTCTAGTTTTTTGTTTTTGTTTTTGCAATGTTCTTAAACAGTATTTCATGAACATTTCTTCCTGCCAGGAAAAATAGACTAATATCAACATTTCAATATATTCATCACACCCTCTATGAGATATGGAACAATTTACTTAACCAATTCCCCAATTCCCCGATTCTAGACAACTTTCTCCTATTACAAATGCTTGCTTCATGTGAACGGGGCCAAATTCTTTAAAAGTTGCTCCAGCTTCTGAATCACAGCTTCTCCATTGTATTAAACTAGGAAATCCTGTGTACATTGGTATTTGAGCTGGGGGCAACCTCTTAATCTCATCTTCTCAGTCTGATGAATGTTGATAGGAATCCTGACATGACATCCCTTGTGGAGAACAAGAGTAGCATTGTTCATAATCGTCCCAGGTGGAGATTGAATGGTGAGATTAAAGTGCAGGTCAGAACTGAAGGTAGGAAGGGAACCAGACCTCAGTGTCTCAGCCTCCTCCCTTTCCTCCGTCCTGTTGCTCACCTAATCACTACCCTTCCCACAGCACCTGTCATGCCTGCTGCAGACCCCATAAAACAAGACGCCCCAAATATTTATTACAACCATTTACATGGATGCATGTTTTCTCGATGTAAGAAGCCAGAGCTTCTGGGCAAAGAGCAAAAAGAAGGAAGAGTGTATATTCTTGTTTTCATTCCAGCTGAGGGTCAGCTTGCAGAAGAGGTGGAGCAGCCAGAGACTGCTCAAGTGGCTGTTCCTCCAGCACTTGCTGATATGCAGACAGGGCCAGCCCCAAGGCCCAACTCTATTTCTAACATGGATCTATCCCCCACTGATATTTCTAAAAATGGAAAAATTAGTCTTTAACCAGTCTTCAGAGCTAATTTGCCTAAATCAGTGGAAGTCATGTGGATCCACTGGAGGAGAGGAGATGGGAATGATTTTTTTTTTTTTCAGTTCAGCTAGTCAGGTGATTGAACGCTTGGATGGAAAGTAACAAGTAACCCTCTAATGTGGTGTCAGAAAAAGGCGTGGCTTGCACAAGGATCCAAAGACACACTCAGTGGGTTAACTGAAAGGAAAGTCTTCCGTTTCGCATCCCCTGGTCCAAACACTTAAAAAAAAAAGACTGTGATTGTCAAAAGCAAAAGCAAAGTTCATGAGGTCAGCTCTGTTAGATGTGCTTATTGTCATTACTAAATGATAAAAATAATAATAGTAGGGATGGGGATATAACTTGGTTGGTAGAGCGCTTGCCTCACTTGCACAAGGCCCTGCATTCAAACTGCAACACCACCACCATCAATAATAATAATAGTAGTCATTATCATCATCATCATCATCAACAGTATTGAGCACTTACTATATATTAAGAACTTTGCAATCGGCTTTAGTAAGTGCTATTGCCTTTATAAGGCAGGTGTAATCATCTTCCTTATTTGACACAGGGGAACAGACCTGGGATCAATCTGTAGTCATAGTTTGCCTCCTCTAGGGGGTTCCCAGGAATTCAAGGGGTGATTGTTCAGGCATAGGTGCTGAACTGTTATGGCGCTGTAGTCCTCCTATGTTTAGATAGAAAGTTTCTTAAAAGCATGCTCTTAGGTTAGGGTTATGCAGAACTGGCTGGATGAGAGGTGGACCAAGGGCTTTCTAGAAAGGAAGAAACCAATTATCCAATTTGTTCTTCAAGATGTAGATCAAAATGGGCCCCACAGCATCAGAAATCCAGGCTGCTGAGTAAGGCTCGATAAGGGTTAAAAGGAACCCATTTCTTCATAGCCTGGTCCAGTGGCTGTCATTGAGGAATACTGGTGGTACACGGGAGTGTGACCTACAACAGTCTATAATCTTGTGCCCAGTGTGGAGAATTCACATGAACTGAGCAGGTCACATGGGAAAAGTCCCTAAACCTTAAGAGTGTGTAGGACCCATCTTCAACAGTGACATCATGTGGCTGCAAGAGGCAACAGGCACCGGGGTATTCGTCATTGGATCAACAAGCCCCAAGATTCTTAGACAGCTGTGATTGGGGGTGGGGAGGGCGAAGCCTCAAGAGGAAGCTATTGGACTTAATGATAACCAAGCAGGTGGGGGCCTGACTAAAAATAACAGCGATGGCATCATGTTTACTCTTCAATCTTGTGGAGCAGGTCAGACCAGTAACCCAGACTGAGGACAGTTCTGACCCTTGATGGAGTTTCAATTGCTCTGCCCTTAAATTCTCATCAAGCAAGGTCAGGCAAGTCAAGGCTGGATTTAACAGCCAGATAACATGCCCCATCACGAGGGTCCTTCAAAGGCTGTGGGGGAGCTGCCCTTCATAGCAACTGAAAGGCAAAATAGGGCTCATGGCATGAAAACACAAATGTGACAATTAAAAAGCCCCATATTCATTTAATATCACCTTCACAGTACTCTTCCCCACCCCCAGCCCCAGCAAACATTGCAAAACTCAAGAAGACCAAAGTCTCCATCCCCTGAGAAAACCTGCATATGGAACATGATCGGCCAAGGCTGCCGTTCTGCTTCTGGTTCAACTGCCCAGAACATCTGTTTTTTTCCCCACATTTAATCCACCCACTTAAGCAGAATGCAACTTATGAGCTGATCTTCCCATATTATACAACTTCTTGTCTCCTGTAATGGGAGCCAAGGCCTGAGAGCAAGATTCTGAAGACATTTAAAATTCTCTCTTAACTGTCAATTCGTTGGTGGAGGGTGTGTCCAGTCCTTTCAAACCCTTGCTTAAGGCCACTGTTTCTGTTCTCTTCTTCTATATCGGCTCTGCTATTTTTCAGCCTTTGTCCTTTCTCTTTCTCTGTTTTCTCATCTGAAATCTGGGGATAATAATCTTATTATTTACATCGACCTGGTGTTGACGTTTTCCTGCCCACATCCTCTCAGATCTTGCTGAGGTGCGTAATCATCCATCACACACCTGCCCGGAAGACTTTCTCTAGTGGCCTGAGCCTACTTGAGCACATAGTATGACAGAAATACTAGAGCAACGTCCCTAGGAGCAGCTTGTCATCCAATGATTGATGAAGTTGGTGTATAATTAGGCCCTGTTTCGGAAAACCAGGAGTGAGGTGCTTGCCTTGACGTCCCAACATATGGGACAACTCTGAGGTGAATGATGCATGGGCTCCCTGAGATACTCAGGACTGAGCCTCAGTTGACCACAGTGCTGACCTACTAGATCACTGGGCCCTATAGACTGCCATACATCTGCCTCACTTCTCTGTTCCCTTCCCTATGTGTCCTGGGATCATCCCCAGATGATCTTTTTGCACTTGCATCTTGACTAGGGGAACCCAACCTTGGAGAGTAGCATGAATCGAGTGTGGCCCTCTCCTCTAATGGAGCCCTCAACAATGCCTGGAATTTATAGTCACGTGCTGCTTAATGACAGGGATTTCCCCTGAGAAGTGCATTGTTTGGCAATTTCATCACAGTGGGGACATCATGCAGTGTACTTAGCAGACCTAGATGGATAGCCTACTACACACCTAGGCTATGTGGTGTAGACTATTGATTCTAGGCTTCAAGCCTGTATAGCAGGTCACCATACCGAATACCACAAGCCCTTGCAACACAATAGTAAGCATTTGCACATCCTAAGCATAGAAAAGATACAGAAAATGGGCTGGGGTTGTGGCTTAGCGGTAGCGTGCTTGCCTAGCACACTGGAGGCACTGAGTTCGATCCTCAGCACCACATAAAAATAAATAAATAAAATAAAGGCATTGTGTCCAACTATGACTAAAAAGAAAAAGTTTTAAAAAGGGAAAGATACAGAAAAAAATATGGGATCAAAGATAAAAAATAGTTCACCTGTATAGAGCACTTACCACAAATGGGTAAGTCAGAGAGTAGGGAGTGAATGCCAAGGCTTAGGACTTTACCACAACTTTAGGCTTCATTAACATTGGACACTACATTCAACTTACAAAAAAGTTTTCTTTAAAGTTTCTTTAAAGTTTTTAATAATAAATTAATCTAAGATGACTGTGAAATTTTTTACTTTATGAACTTTAAAAATTTTAAGGCATTTTTACTCTTCTTAAATAATATTTTAAAGCACCAACACATTGTACATCTGAATAAAAATAGTCTCTTCTATCCTCCTTCTACAAGCTTTTTTTCCCCTTCTTTTGTTCTCCTATTTTACTTTTTAAGTGTTTTTGTTAAAGAAACCAAGACACAACAAACACATTAGCCTAGGCCTACACACAATCAGGATCATCAATATCAAAGTCCCCCACCTCCATGTCTTGTCCCACTGGAAGGTCTTCCAGGACAACACACATGAAGCTATCATCTCCTACAGTAACAATACCTCCTTCTGTAATCCCCTTTGAAAGGCTTGACTAAAGCTATTTTATACAGTTAACTTTTTTTTTTTTAATAATAAGAGGAGTACACTCTAAGAATAAAAAATATAGTACAGAAAACTCATAAACAGTAACATAGGCATTTACTATCATTACTTAATATCACACACTGTGCAAAATCATATAGACTATGCTTTTATATGACTGGCAGCGCTGTGGGCTTGTCGACCCCAGCATCACCACAAACATGACTAATGAACTGTGCTGTGACATTACAATGGTCACAATGTTACTAAGTGATAGGAATTTTTCATCTATGGGAATCTCATGGGACCAGCATGGTCTGTTTTAACCAAAACTTCATATGGTACATAACTGTACTTTTCATTACTCAATTTACTTCTCAATTTTTCCACATCCCTGAATGATGAACAGAGGACTTATATCCCAGAACAAGTAAAAGCCATCAGCTGGTAACTCCTTTAAACAACCAATCCTTAACATTTATAGGATCAGAGTCAACATTTTATAAATGGAGGTGTCTGCCCTGCCCCTTCTCCCTCAAACCTGTCCTCTTCCCACTGGTGGCAAATCCATAAAGTAAAGAAACTCTTGCACCTGTGTGTGGACAGTTCCAACCCACTGTTTTTGCTCTGTCTATATCCCCTGCCAACACCTGTCTCTTAGTCACCTCTCGGACTACCCTCAGGAGGAGAGGTAAACCCAGAGTGCAGCTACAGCTGGTTCTTCTGAATTGTAGGACCCAGAGTAGGGGCTCCAGTTATTGGAGTGTCAGGGTAGTCCTAGCCTTCCTTTCCCTCCCCAAATTCATTAAACCTTCCTGCATTTGGACCCTTCTTCTCCACCCTCCCTCCTGTTCAGAGGAGGATGTGTGCTGCTCCCATCAAAGGTCCATCCCTCCTCCTGAGGTCTTCATTCAGAACTCAGGATCAGGGGAATGTGGGAGATATGTGAAGAGGCCTTGGGAACAGAAGGGTCCAGGTTTCATTTCCAATCCTGCCATTCACTGGCCACACATAGGTTTCCTCATTTGCAAAATGGGAAGGGGTGTTGTACTCACCAAACCAGAGCAGTAGGATAAGAAGTATAAAGAGTAAATATTACTCTTAGTTGCAGTCTCAATTTTATATATTTTCTAGGAGAAGGCAAAGCCTGGAGCTTGGGAAAACAACTTCTGAAGGCCTTAGCTAATGTGTTGGGAGAAACAAGATAATCTGTTTCCTCTCATGGTTGGGCACTTGAATAGGTTTATTTTTTTCCCTTTTTTTACTCGTGTGATTCACGAGGGATGAGATCTTAAGTAAAACATCCCATCAAAGAACCCACTGCCATGATCCTAAGGAGATTTTAGTCTAATTCTTTTGAAGTATAGCTTCAGAATGTTAGATCAAACCTGATCATGGTGCTCTGGGCAAAATTAGTTTCTTTAAAAAATTTCTATTTCAAATACAGCCTTTGAACGGTCTTGGCTAAAAACTGTATCTTTGGTTCCTACAGTCATAGCAAGACAACAAAGTCCTCAGAGTAGGTATCACCCCCCGAATCTGTAGCCTCAACTATCACAAGCCCAGCAGGTCTGGACCTTCTCCATGGGCCTTAACACCATTTTCTTCTGGTTACAGTTGGGAACTCATGGTTTTAGGGTGATTGATGTCATAGCCCATTTCTTTCTTTTAATGCCAATTCTTTTGCTCTTACCTTTAGTCCTGGAGGGAGGATCTCTGGGTGGCGGATCTGGATGAGTGTGATAGCCACGAGCACCACAATGCTCACAAGCAGGACCACCAAGGTGACAATGACTGGAGTTCGGGAGAGAGCCTTGAGGCCTACAATGGGAAGACCAAGAAGACACAAGAGTGAGAAGTAGGAACCAGGTCTTTGTAGAATCCACAGACTGGGCCCATCATCATGTGCATGTCACTTCCTCTGTCTTTATAGAGACCCATGATTTTAAGATGGAGTAGCAACTTGGCTTCAATACCCATTTATTCTTCCCTTCTAAATTGCAGTCTAAAACAGTGTTTGCAGGGAGTGTGCGCACAATCTAGTTTTCTAGTATTTCTAAAAATGTATTATGCGTGTTACTGATCACCCCTGAGACATTTGAGATAACATTTATTATTATTATTATTTTTAATATTTGATTTTATTTTGAGGTAACATTTTTAAAAACAGATTTAAAACACATGGATTTTCTATTAAAGCAGATGAGATGATATTTTATTTTAAAATACTCTCAGGTAAAAGAAGTTAGTACTGTATGGAAATTTGTAAATAAAAATGATTTCATTTATGTGAAGTTCAAGAGCAAGAGGGTGACAGGAATCAAAACAATGATTGCCTGAAGGCATTCACTGGGAAGTAGCATGTGGGCACTTTCCAAGGGTGATGAAAATACTTTCAATATTAAAAAGACTATAGGGGTATACTGGTGTGTGCATTTGTCAAAACTCATCAAGCCTTTCAAAATCCTCTGGGGAAACTTGAAAATCAAAGTAAAACATCTTCTTAGGTACAATTTCCCTTTAAAAAAAAGATTCTTATAAATCATCCTCCCTCTCCTAAAACATACTCTCAGAAGGCAAGAATACCCAATTCAGAGGTAAAATTTAGGATTTATCCATTTCACTGCATATAAATTATACCATTTTTTTTAAAAAAAAGATAAAAGAGTCAACTAAAATGACTGACTAAGTAAAAATCTTGATTGAATTATTAAAGCATAAATATTAAATGGCTGAAATATAATAAACACTAGCAGAACAGAAAGATCACTGGATTCAGAGAATCCTAATATGTCTATTACCGATTGTCTATTTACATGTAAATTAGTTAAAATAAAATATTTATTTTGTCAATCTCCCTAGTCACATCTCGAGTATTCAATAACGACATGTGACCTTGTGACCCCCATATTGGCCAGAGAAGATCCAGAGCAGTTCTATCACTGAAGAAAGTTTTCTTGAAAGGCAGAGGGGTACATCCTGCCTTATTCCAGAACATTTACTCTTAGGACCATCATAACCTATGCTTTACTGTTTCTTTGTTTCTAGGAGACGTCTTTCGTGGAAATAAACAAGGGCCTGTATGTGTCGTCATAATAGAATTAGATACAGCTCCAATATCCAATTGCATCACAACACTCGCTACTTGGGAAGGGCAGTCATGCAGCAGGTCTCAATGGCTCAGAATAGCCCTGTTTCCCCTATAGTATAGAGGCAGTCACAGACATTTCCTGATGTTAAAGGTAGTCACTCCTGCATCTTAAGTCTCCTACCTTGCCATTGGGAGTGTAAACCAGAGGGAGGGCCATTTGTCAGTATTGACCAAATTGCAAATGAGCATACCATCTGACTCAAAATCTCACTTCTGGGAATCTATCCCACATAACTAGCTCCACGTGTATAAAATGACTTTGCGTAAAGCTTCTCACTGCAGAATCATTTGTAATAGCAACTGGAGGGAAGCCAACTTCTGTGGGCTGACCTTCAGAGCATCAGAAGGGGTTCTAGATCACTCCTCGGTCGTTCCAGAGAAAATACAGGACCCAGCCAGTAACCAGTTAATCCAGAGACGAACATCTGCATCAGATTTCAACAATTTCACATTGGAGTCAGTAATAGAGGTTTAAGGGATTTTTTCCCCCCCAACAAGACATGGTATAGATTTAATCTGCCAAGTTAAACTTGTACTTTGGAAGGCATGTAACAGATCAGTCTGTGTGTGGGATGTTAAAGTATGTGCGTTAACATTTCAAAGTGTTTTGGGGAAAACCTGGAAATCAAAATAAACCAGCTCCTTAAGTACAAATTTCCCTTTACAAAAAGAAAAAAAAAACAATACATATAAATGGGTCTTTATCTCCTAAAATCATATTCACTTGGAAGACAGGAATACCCAGTTGAAGACATGACTAAAGAATGTCTTTCAAAGGGGGAGGGGGATGAGATATGTAAGCAGTCTCCTGACCACAGCCACGGGGCTGGCCTCCTAAATCCTCTGTGCTTCAGCAGTTTTCAAGTAAAAAGCTATGATTACTTTAAGCAAACCCTTGCCCCAGCAGAAAAGCTTGTTACAACGCAAAATGGACTAGGCTAGGTCTCACTCATTTAAGAAATGCAGCCTAGAGCTGTGCTGTCATTAGGGTTGGACAAACACTGTAATTGCAAGGTGTCTACCTGACCATGGGGAGGCCAGAGCTTTCTGAGCTTCTACATGAGCAATTCTATAAAAGTGCTGCAGAGGCAGGCAAGGCAACTTGGAAGTGTGCATTGGGGAGAGAAAACATTCTGTACTTGTGCCTGCGGTATCAACCCCAATACTGACCCACGGTGGGGTGGAGGGTATTGTAGGCACCGTGCCAGCGACAACATTTGGATGGAAATACCGCAAAGATTTGAGTACATTACAATTCATCACAAAATTAACAATATTCTCAAGCACAATATTTACACACAGCTGGGTCAGGGAAACCACAAAGGCCAAATTAATGGATTATACAAACCGGAAAAACCATTTAAGCGAAACATGCATGTTAGTCCTTGTTTTGTGCGGCTTTGATGAAAAGCATTACTTTTCTTTACCTGAGAAACGCCAATGGCAAAACCTGGGTGAGCAACCGAATTTCAAACCCATGAGGTTAAACAGTCAGTGGCAAGGGACTTGAAGGGAAAACGGAGCTGAAGCTGGGGCACTCCCGATTTGACAAAACCATGCTTGCTGCCTACTGAGGGACACGAACCTGCTTGCTCACACGGTTGGCGGGTCACGACAGAAAACATCTTTTCTTCCCAGCTGCAGGTGAGAGAACACAGGATGACAACACGTGTATGGACCCGGCTCCAGAAGTTCAAAAAACGTGCACCCATTGAAACACAAACCCACTTCATTTCCTCCAAATCAAGACGTCATCCAGGACCATGAGCTTAAACCCAGAACTTTCAAGATAGACCCAAAGCTGGAACTTAATTCTAGCGTCCCCCGCTCCATGCAAGGCAAAGAAGGATGGCTCTGCTGAAACTTTAAACTGCAAACAATTTTTTAAAATTAAAAGTCCTCCCCCCCCCCCTGCAGATTGTTCCACCTGTACACATCACCCAGGCAGAAAAACCTTCCTCCTATTATGAACATTCATGAGGCTGCGGCAAGGCTTTGCTTTCAAGCACAACAGCAAGGCAGGTTTATGTTTGTGCGTGTCCGTGGCCCGCGAGCCCGGAGTCGCCCCTTAAAGACCCGGCAGGGGTACTTAGGGTTGCCTGCTGGAGATGGTTGCCAGAGGATGCCAGGCCCTGGCCTCCAGCGCCCCCAGATCCGGGGAGTTGGGTGGGGGGGTCACTCTGGATTGCGTCTCAACACAGCTGTGGGCATCTAAGCGCCCAGCGCATCTGGCGCTCGGTTGGGGCGCTCGGTTAAAGACGCGTCCGCAGCTCGCGGGCAGGGCAGGGACCACCCCCAGCCGCCCGAGGATCTGGGGCTCGCGCCCTGCAGCCCTCTGCGGGAATCTGATTTCGGTTCTTGCCCTCCCAGTTCTCACCCTGGGAGGGAGCCACCCGTTCTTCCCTCCTCCGCGGCTCGGGTGCCGGGTCCCCTGACTTTACCTGTGCGCTGCTGGTTCCAGAAAGGCGACAGGCGCTGGAAGTATTGGCGGAGGCGTCGGGGAGGCGGGGCGAGGTGGCGCGGGGGTGGCGTAGCCTCCGCTCGGGACCGCCCCCTCAGCGGTGTCAAAGCCGAGAACCTCTTCACCTTCTCTATTCCACTGGCGGTCGCCCCAGCCTTCGGTGGAAGCGGAACGGAGAGGGTGAGCGCCTAGTGGTTGAAGACAGTCCCTGCCTGCTCCAGGGGCCCACAGTCCCTCGCCAAGTTCTAGCCAAATAGCACTTCACCTTCCCTCTTGTAGTTCTCTCTGTATCACCTCAACCCAAAGTAGAAGAGGAAGGGGCCAGACTTTGCCCTAGATTCCTCGTAAGCCTATGTAGGGGAGAAGGAAGGGTCCTATCCATTGCCGGCTTCATTACCATCTTTGTCAAAGCAAAGAAGCTTTTGATCTCTTCTAGTTTCCTCCACTGTCACCCCAAACCTAAGTGGAGGAAAAATAGGGCCAGGGGCCAAGTAGTGGGCATGCATGACTTTTTGCAGTTCCCCCACCCAGGTGGAGGGCCCTGTACTGTCTTTGGGAGCTGGAGTGGAACACCGATAATGTTGGCAAGTAGGCAGGTGGGTCCCTGGGTCGCGTACTTCTGAAGCACAAAGCAATGCATTGAGACATTCCCTTTGGTATTATAGCAGAACCACCTTGACTACGCCCAGGGACATTCCCAGTGATTACTAAGCAATGTTTTCCCCTTCCCTGTTTTTAAAATGAGCATTTTAAAGACAAAATTCAGAGCTAGTTCAATCTAGAAGAGGTCAAATAGGAAAGATTGGGGGGCGGGGACAGCAACACCTGGGCAGCAGTGATCCCAAACCCTAGGAATGTTTCTAATGCAGTAGCAGGCAGCTCCTGGTCCCTCTGAGTGACCTCAAGGACCCTGGAATTATCCCAGGAAGAAGCCTGAGTGGTCTGTGTTGGTCCATCCTTCCTTGTGGCTCCTGGGGGTCCTGAGCCTGCTCACCCTCTTCTAGAGATATACCAGTTTCCTGTCGTGTGCAGTTGATAGAAAACCTCTATGAGGTAAGAGGGCCTTAAGAGAGAAGTGTCTTTCTTAGAGATGTCTGAACCTGGAGAGGAGGGTCCCAAGTGAGGGCTGTGTGTGTGCACATGCCCACATGCATTGTGTGAATGGGCCCTTGCTGTTGTATGGGTACAGGGTCTGCACTGGGTGTGTCAGACATTCAGTGAGTGCTGACTACATGTGGGCCAATGAAAGATAAGGCATATGATAGAGCTGAGGGTCCCTCTGTATTTAGTATTCCAGACCTGAGGTCAGTAAGATCTGCTCCAAGGGATAGATGCTGGTCCTAGCATCTCCAGTGATGGATTTCCTGGGAACTGGGAAAAGTGATTTCCTAGGAAGCCTGGAAATACAGTTGGTGATAATATCCAAAAAATAGCAGGGATTGGTCCATTCCAGCTTTCCTCTCTGCTTGCCTCAATCTACAGTTCTCATAATTTAGTTATGTAAGCACTAACCTCCTTTGAGAACCTTACAGTCCTCAACTCACCTTTAAGTTTTCCAAACTTCTCTGGAAACCATCTGCTCCAGGCACTGCGCTAACTTCTTTGCAGTGCCCAACTAGTCCTAGTCATTCATAGGCACTTTGCCATCTTCACTATGTAAGGGGACACACATAAACACACACACACACACACACACACACACACACACACACACACACACACATTTCCCCATCCACCCCCACATAGAAAAACTCATACCCCTTTACAGCTCTTTTTGATTATAAAATAATACAGATGTGCTTCACTTGATATCAAAGCATACTATAAAGCTATAGTACTTTAAAAAAGCCTAGTTTGGGCACAGGAATATACCAAGAGATCTAAAGGACAAAAGACACTCCAGTATCAGACTAATGGGTGTGGAATTTAGTATACAGAAATTGAGTGGTTGAAAGAACATATTCTTCAATAACTAGCATTGAAACCACCACTTTGGGAAAAAAATTCCCAATCACTCACCAAGCACACATACACACAAAAAGATTTTAGATGAATTAAAATTTAAATATGAAAAAGAATTTAACGTTCTGAGAAAATGTAGAAGAGCATTTTTATGATACTTGGGAAGGAACAGTCTCTCCTAGCATTAGATCAAAGCAGGAAGATAGTCAACCAAACTGAATCCTTAAAAATGAAAAATTACTGGTTGGGCCTAGTGGCGCACACCTGTAATCCCAGCAGCTCAGGAGGTGGAGGCAGGAGGATTGCAAGTTCAAAGCCAGCCTCAACAATTTAGTGAGCCACTAAGCAACTTAGTGAGACCCTGTCTCTAAATAAAATACAAAATAGGGCTAGGGATGTGGCGCAATGGTTGAGTGCCTCTGAGTTCAATCCCTGGTACCCATTCTCACCCCCCACTCACAAAAAAAGAAAAATCACTGTATTGAAAGATATGCAAACAAATATAAATTGTGGGGGAAATGCTTAAGAATGTAATAGCAAGGAATTTAAAACCATAATATAGCCTAAGGTCCTACGAATCCATAGAAAAATAGGAATGTCTAAAATAGAAAGATGGACAAATAACATGCACTGGCCAATTTAAAAAATAAATACAAATGATGGCAATAAAACTTTAATATCTTTAAACAAGATTTTTTTTTAAAACTGATGAATTTAGTAAAGTTTAAAAAGATGGCAGGTGCTCTGGTTGGAGCAGGTGGGTATGGGGAAGCAGGCCCTTAAGCTAGGCTTCTGCCACATGATATATCTTCCTTGCTCTCCAGATACTTTGGCCTGGTGTGTGCTCCTCTCCCAGATGTTCCACAAGGCTCAGGCCTGGGCCCCCTTTTCTTGCCTCATTCTCTCCCATTCATGTCTATGGCTTCTGTTCCACTCACAGAAGCCTCTCAATTCATAGTTTCTGCTCAGGATCTCCTTCTATACTTGAGGACTTAATGAATTTCATTTGACTTCTTCTGGGTGTCTTATAGGCATCTCACATTTCCTAAGTCTCAAGCTGAGCTCTTTATCTTCCCCTCCACCAAATTATCATCAGCTCCTTGAATGTTCCTTATCTCAGTGGCACCCACCCTCGTCCAGACAAACAAGGCCACGACCTGAGCTTTGTGTTTGATAATCTTGCCCTCATTCCTCATAATCAGCCAGTCGCGGATTAGGGCCAATTCTAACCTCTTAATCGTCTCTCCAGTACATCCTTCTCTCTATCTCCACCACCGTGATCTGAGCCAGGGTTTCTCCATCTGAGCACTATTGACATTTCAAGTTGAATAATTTTTGTAATAGAAACTGTCCTGTGGATTATAGGGTGTGATTTAGTAACATCCCTGATCTTTACCCATCTGATGCTAGTTTGTTATCCCCCCTGCCCACATCTTGACAAGCAAAAATGTCTCTAGACATCGTGAAGTGTCTTCTGAGTGATGAAATTTCCCTGATGAGGACCCCTGGTCTAAACTACTGTACACTCTTTCCCAGATGTCTCCTAATTGTAGCTAATCTCTATGTTCATTTCTTCCTTTCTGATCCATTTTTCTCACTGCTGCCAGCCCCATCTCCTTATTTATTCATTATTTTATTTTGCCTTTGGTATAGTTGTACATTTGATGGGTGTGGTGAAATGTTCCCATATATGTACATCTATCCGTTGTGTAATGATCAAATTTGTAATGATCAAATCAAATATTCATCACTTCAGATACTTTTTATTTATTGTGGTTATAACTTATCAAAATCCTGTAAAGAACATTTTTTTATGATACTGGGAAAGGAACAGTTCCTTCTAGCATGAAATCAAAGCAGGGAGATAGTCAACCAACTTGAATCCTTAAAAGTGAAAAATCACTGTATTGAAAGATTTCCAAATACACATAAATTGTGGAGAGATGCTAGTGATTTCGAAGAATGTGATAGAATATTTTAACTATAGTCACCCAACTGTGCAATGGAACCTCATAACTTATTTCTTCTAATTATAATTTTGTACCCATTGACCAATATCAAATATGAAGCTCTCCATCCTCTCTTTCTCTCATCCTCCATAGCTCCTTGTCACCATTATTCTACGAGGTACTTCTATGAGATCAGCTTTGTTTGAAATTCCACAAATGAGTAAGGTCATGTGATATTTGTCTTTCTGTGCTTGGCTTATTTGACTTAACATAATATCCTCCAGATTCATCCGTGTTGCAGAAATTACAGGATTTCATATTTTTTTAATGGCTAAATAGTATTCCAGTGAACATATGTACCCTATTTTTCTTTATCCATTCATCAATTATTTCCATTTCTTGCAACTAATGCTGCAATAAACAATGAAAGTATGTCTTTTTATTATACTGTTCTCACTTCCTTTGGATAAATACCCAGTCATGGGATTGGGTGGGTCAGATTCTATTTTTAATTTTCTGAGGAATCTCCATACTGTTTTCCATAAAGGCTGTTATAATTTACATTCCCACCAACGGTATACAAAGATTCTCTTTCCTCCATATCCTTGGCAGCTTTTGTTATTTTTTTTATCTTTTTGATAATAGCCATTTCAACTGGGATGAGATGGTATCTCATTGCGGTGTGGATTTGCATTTCCCTGAAGATTTGTGATGTTGAGCAATTTTTCATATAGCTGCTTCTCACTATGCCAAAACCCTCCCTGCAAACCTCTTCTCTGCTGCCCATTTATCACTGGATACAGAATCAATCTTCTTTATGATCTAGAAGCCCTTCAGGGGATGGTCAGTATCTCCCTGAACAGCCTCTAAGTCCCATGACACTTCTCATTTATGCCCTGAAGGCAGACCAACCTTCTTTGAGTCTTTCAAAGGTACCAAGCTTACTCCTGCCATGGCCTTTGCACCTATTTCCTCGGCTGGTTGTGCCTTCCCATTCTTTCATTCTCCTCTGATGAGCTCTGTGTCATACTTCTCTCACTTGAGCCATTGTTGCCTCAGGAGCACTCCCCAGTCTGGATCACACAGCCCATTGGGCCAGGTTCTGGAGTTGTGCGCTCCCTTAGCAGGCATTCCTTGCATCCAGCTGGAGTTTTAACGTGGTAATTGTTAAGCAAGTGATACCTGTTGCCTTTCACCATGAGCAGCAGCCCCAGGATGTCAACCCACTGAGTGGTTGGCAGATGTCAGGCTGGCAAGGCAGATAGAACACAGGCAGGAACTGGATGGAAAACCCTTTACTCACACAGAGGGAACAGAGTAAGATAGCCTCAATACTGGGTATGGGCCCCCCATGGCCAGCAGGGCTCACCTTCCAGTCAGTTGATGCAGGCAGGTGGTCTGCACACACCACCCTTGTGCCCTAGGTCAAGGTCCTCCACCCATCCCCCAGGGGATCTGAAATGCAGAAACCTGGAGATGTGCCTGAGGGCCACTGAACCACACTTGTAGGCAGAACAAAGAAGTACACATCAAACCCGGAACAGGGATCACAAAGCAAAGAGACATGCCTAGTGCAGGATATAAGGACTCTTTATCTCTTTGCAAGGAAATGTTCCAGGTCTAAAGTCACTCCTATGCATCATGCAGGGGGAGAAGCTGTGCATATTGCCTTTCCCACAATTTACTCCTGTGGCAGACAATGCCTATCAAATCTAGGCCTTGCCTATCAATTTCCCAAAATGCTCAGGTAGTGGTGGAGGTAGAGTTGTGTCCAATGAGCCCCTAAACAACCTATGTGGATTGGTTTGCTTCTTGCAGTGCCTCTCTCATTTTGAGACAGCACTTTATTAAAGTCACTAGAAGAATTAGATTCAGGAGGATGGTCTCAACCAGGAATTTCAACATCCTGGATCAAGCCAACTATTGAGATAAAAAATCTGTCTAGGGGAACTGTGGGTGTATAGCTGAAAACCCACCTGAGTATGTATCCTTTCCACTTCGATTCCCTTGTCCCTGAATTGTAAATGCACACAGAAATGGGTGTTAGCAATAACACAAATGCCACTTCTTCCTCCTGTACGAAACTGTGGGCTATTCAGTTATCCATTACCACCGAGGTTAGAAGTTAGTGAGTCCAGCTGATCTTGGCTTGAGGAGGGTGTGAGTTGTTATGTGATGGGCTGACCATTAAAACGGGAGTTTGGAACTCAGAAGACTTCAGTCCCAGTCACAAATTCAACGTTGTTCCAGCTCACAGAACATTCAATGCTGCTGATTCTTGTCAGGAGTTGTTCCAGGCATGGCAGAGGAAACTCCAGAGGCTGGAGATGTTCTTGCTTAATGACCTGGAGGGAGGGCTGCTTGGGAGGGCTGCCTGGGACAGCTACCTAGACTATGGGTCTGGGTTCTGAGGTCACAACTCCTTTGGGATCCCATTGCTTTCTAAGATCCAAACTTTTCTACCTTTGTGGTCCAACCTAGGAAAGGAAATCACATCTTGTACAAATTTGGCATATCCTATAATATTGCCTAGCTGTATCAGGGATTAGGAATCACAGGTGGGATTGATTGATTGATTCTTCTCTTGTTCTGTTGAGGTCTCACAAGAAGGAGTTTCTGGAAGGTATCATTGCCTTCAGCTTTGAATCAGAGGGCCCAATGGTGGTGCCACTGAAGCCAGACCGCAGATCACCCTGGGTAGCACGTTTCAGAGGGAAGAAAGAAGAGAGAGAGAATAATTGGCAATACTGGAAGTGGGATTTCACAGGCACAGTCTAATCAGGTGACTTCTTGGTCCTCCACTCTCTCCAAGCTCAGTATTTCCAAACAGGCATTGCAACACTGTGCTTCTCTTCCATTTGAGTGCAATATCTAGTGTCCAGATGGATCTGTAATACCTGGTAAGCCATTCCTTCTGATGGCCCTTGTGTAGTGGTTACTTGATTCTTCCACTCCATGACTCTATCATCCCACTTGCGTGGGAGTAATAGGAAGATAAAGGGTTCATCTTATGCTATGGGATCATGTGCATTGTTGTGTAGGTTGTGCAGTAGATGTGGTGCTTTGATGGGTTGAGATCCTTCTGTGTATCCAAACACATGGAAGAGGTACTTTTTCTTTATGGTACTGGGATTGAACCCAGGGGTGCATTACTGCTGAGCTACATCCCTAGTCCTTTTTATTTTAATTTCAAGGCAGGGTCTCATTAAGTTGCTGAGAGTTTTGCTAAGTTGCTGAGGTTGGCCTTTAACTTCTAATTCTTTTACCTCAGCCTCCTGAGTTGCTGGGATTACAGGTGTGCACTATTGCATCCATCAGAAGACAAGGTGTTCTAAAGCCAAAGTAGAGGTTTCTGCAACTATACGGTGCCCTGGAATGGTGGTCCCATCTCCAGGATGTGTCCATGGTAGTGAGGCATTGCTGGAGTTCATGTCTGGGAACTCGAAATCCAGTATGGTTAATTTGACACATGGGTATAAGGCAAATGTCCTAGTTGATATGACCTTGGCTTGGTTAGCAGCAGGCATCACAGGACTGTGCTGCCTTTGACTTTTGTTTCTTTTAGGGTGAGGTCTTATGATTTGACAATTATTACATCTGAGGTGACCTTCCATGCCCTACTCAGTGTTAACTCAAAGGGACAATAATAGTAATTTGATGAGCACATGCTAGGGCAGCTGTGAGTCCAGTCAAGTTCCACTTCAACATTTTTTTTTTTTTGCTATGGGATCAACATAGATAATAATTTGATTTCTTTCCCAATATTCAATATTCAAGTTGCTGTCACAGTCCCTATCCTCGCACAGAGGAGCCCTTAATGGTCTAATCATTAATTTGTCATATTATAAGCTCATTTGCAACAGCCTATGTGTTTGTAAATATATAATAGGGAATTGCTGTTAGGGTGGCCTGCATATCCATGAATATTGGGTAGAGCATCTTTGTCTGTCTTAGTCAAAAGGTGGCCATCCTTTGGGTAGGTGGCCACAGTGATCTCTGGACTCCATCGGCTTTGAGTTTCTCAGATACCCCAGTGAATCATGTCACAACATCAGCTAGAAAATCTTTGAATCAGGGTCCTCACTTAGGTAGAGGGTGGAGCAGCCTCCAACATTGCTCCTGGCTTTTCCTTACAGAGTTATATCTTCTCTTCCACCTAGCCTTTTGTTCTGCTTTTTTTTTTTTTTTTCTGAATAAGGCATTGGGGATTGGGTAACTTTAGTGGTAGGTGGGAATAAATATGCCCTGCCATTGTTGCTGGAATCCTCTCCTCAGTTGTGAATGGCATATCCCTTGATGTGGTGGTGATGTTCTGTGCCACGTGCAGCCCCAAACATCAATACCTAAAATCTACTTAGCAGTGGGAACCATGATCATTAGTGCTTGAAATGGCCCCAAACACCCTACCTATAAATACACCATCACCTGCCGGCCATGGGTCTCAATGTGAATCCCAAAGCCTCCTAAGGGCACCATTTACTCCTATACCTGGAGGGCTACCTGGAGAGGCCTGGGATTATTGTCATTTGAACACCAGCATCCATGAGCCCTCTACAAGTCGGGAACCTCCTCTTTCTCTCCTTTTACCCTCCTAGGAGCTCAGGGCTGTTGGCTCCCACTCAGAGAACTTGGCCCCACCTCTCACTGTTCTTGTTGAAGCAGGGTGAGGTCAGGATAGATGTGAAGATCTTCATCCTCTCTAATTCATCACACTCTCAGTTGGAGTCATGTTCTTCACTGTTGCTGTCAGGGTGCAGAGAGACTGTGGCAATTTGTAACTGCCCTTTTCCAACCATGTCCCAGGGCTTAAAAAGGGTTCCTTATGTGGGGCTGGAGATATTTCCAGCCCTGTAAGCCCTCCTCCTCGTGCCTCTTTCTGGCTCCAAACAGGGCCTTACTTTTAACTTAGGAGGAGCCTATAGCACTGGTGGAGATCTATGGAAATCCCGTCAACTTCCATTTTTTGTATTCCATTTCACTATAGTAGAGCAACATGGTTGTGTGGGAAGGTGCTGCTCCTCCTTTCTCTTTTCTCCCTCACCCTCTAAGGTTCCCTTTGGGACCTTTGGAGTGGCTTCTTATCATCAGGTTTAAAAGTGAAATGATTATATTTTGAGAGGTGTAACCTGAGCAGAGGATTAATCCACTGATATGCATTAACAGGGTGGTAACTGTAGGCAGGTAGGGTGTGGCTCAAAGAAATAGATCACTGGGAGTGTCTTTGGGTTTTATATTTTATCCAGGTGAGAAGAGCTTTCTCTCTTCTTCCTAGTGGCCAGGTCCTGAGCTGCTTCCTCCACCACACCATTTCGCCATGATGTCCTGCCAGAGATATGGAATTGGCCGACTATAGACTGAACCTGTGAAACCACCAACCAAAATCAACTTTTTCTCCTCTAAGTTGTTCTGGTCTGGTCTTTTGGTTACAGAAGCAAAACTGATTAAAACATTTGCCCTGTACAAAGTGGGCAAAATTTTCTTGCAGCAAAAGATCGGTGGTAGCTTCCCCAGATGATGCCTCTGAACCTAAAAATTTTGTATGAACCTTTTCATCTAAAAGTTCACCTACTTGGGACTCCTCTGGCTTTTGCCTGAATGTGGACTTTTTTTTTCTTTTTTTTCTTTCTTTCTTTCTTTTTTTTTGTATTTCATTCTCAGAAAAAGACCTTATTTCAGTATTTTAATCTTCAGCAAAAGCATTGGTGATGTTGCACTGGGTGAAGACAGGTCTTACCCAAAGCCCACAAGTGACCAGGTTTGGGCAGAGCTTCCCACACAGGGTCCTTGACTTTCCTTGGTGATCATTTATGACACCTAATGAATTAAACAGGATGCTCCAGGAAACAGAACCAACAGAATACACACTCAGGTGCACACATGTGTGCACATACACACACACTTATTAATATTTACCTACTTATTATAAGATTTTTGGTTCACATGAATATGGAGGCTGAGAAGTCCCATGATCTGCAGTCTATAAAGCAGGAGACCCAAGAGAGTCAATGGTATAATTCTATTCTGTGTCTGAAACCCGAGAATGAGGGTCATTAAGGGTGTAAGCCTCAGTTACAGGGCAGAAGACCAATGTTCCAGCTCGGGCAGTCCACTAGAGCAGGGGAACCCTCCCTTTCTCCTCCACCTTTTTGCTGTATTCAGGTCCTTGGTGGATCAGTGATCCATCCATATTGAGGAGGACCATCTGCTTAACTCATTCTACTGATTCAAAAGCTACTCTTGTCCAGAAACACCCTTACAGACACACCCAGAAATAGAGTTTAACCAGCTCACTGTGCATCCCACAGCTCAGTCAAGTTGACCTGTAAAATTAATCATCACATCTGATACAGTGGGAGACGGCAGGTGGCATGGGAGGGTATAGGCAGCCAAGATCCAGGGTATGGTCCTCCGATTTTTTTCTAGGATCCACCTCTTCCATCTCCACCCTTATCCATTGTTTCAGTTTATCCTGCCAACAGAGAGACTGTTTACATCTCCGTTCTTGTGTCATGAGTGTGAGTCCAGTATTTCCATCAGCCTGTCACCCTCGGGAAGCTGGCATCAACTCTAGGATGACTGAACCTAAGAGCACTTGTGCATCTACCACACCGTGGCATAATTTGTAGACAATCCTGATGGCTGAGCCAAACTGTAAAATGAGTGTCACCTGCTGCTTCCATTCAGAAGCAGTCGTCCAAGCATGTCAACACAATGCATGGTTTGCAGGTGTTGGGGTTATCAGGAAAAACTCACACAGGCACTGGCTGGAACAATAATTCACTCATGTAGAAGAGAGAGCAAGATCAACTTCAGTACTGAGCATTGGCCCCCATGGGCAGCAGGTCTCACTCACTCCTCATCCATTGCAGGAAGTAAGTCTGAACACTCCCTTCTTATGCTGCAAGTGAAGGGCCTCCACCTGTCACCCAGGGACTGAAATACAGAAAGCTGGGGATGTGCCCGAGATACCTACCTGCGACTAAAGCAGAACTAAGAACATATCAAACCCAGCACAGAAAAAGATATTCCAAACAAAGAGATATGTCTAGTACAGGCTGTGAGGACTCTTTATTCCATGCAAGGAAATGTTCTAAGCCCCAAACAGGGGACAATTTCACAGCAGAAATTTTCTGTGCACTAGATAGAAAACCCTGTGCAAGTAGAAATCATGCTGTTCTGACACCACTTTGGTATTCTCAATGCCTAGCACAGTTGCATACTTAGTAATTCTCAATAAATATGTGTTGAATGAATAGGATGCTGTTTTATCAATCTGGCATATTAACCCTTTGACTACTTCATATGATGCTTTCCTCCAGGTTTTCACTTAAGACTCATCACTTTTACAAGTGACTGTTTCTCTCTCTCTCTCTCTCTCTCTCTCTCTCTCTCTCTCTCTGAATGTTCATTGAATCTTGTAGTATGTGACATGAACAGAAGATATCTAATTTATGTAATTGGAGATAGTTCATAGCTAATTAGATTATAACCAAGGGACAGCCAGGTTATCAGAGAGAATGTTCTATTAGTAGTTAGGAAACCTGACTTCTAATCTCAACTCAGCTAATTACCAGCTTATGTGTGACTCTGGACACATCTCTAGACTAGTAGAATCTTCAGTTCTCTCTCTCTCTCTCTCTCTCTCTCTCTCTCTCTCTCTCTCTCTCTCTCTTTCTCTCTCTCTCTCTCTTTCTCTCTCTCTTTCTCTCTCTCTCTCTCTTTCTCTCTCTCTCTCTCTTTCTCTCTCTCTCTCTCTCCCCTCCCTTGTTTCTTCTTTTCCTCCTTCTTCTCCTTCTCCTCCTCCTCCTCCTCCTCCTCCTCCTCCTCCTCCTCCTTCTCCTCCTCTTTTTTCCACTGGGAATTGAATCCAGGGGCACTCTACCACTGAGCCACATCCCCAACTCATTTTGTTTTTTATTTTGACACAGTGTCTAGCTAAGTTTCCCAGGCTGGACTCGAACTTGAGATCCTCCTGACTCAGCCTCTTGATTCACTGAGATTATGGGTGTGCACCATCATACCTGGTCCTCAGTTTTTCATCTGTGAAATGAGGCATTGGGTAGAATCAAATAGCCTGATTCCATCTGTGTGTATGTGTGTGTTTGTGTGTGTATGTGTGTGTTTGTGTGTGTATGTGTGTGTGTGTGTGTGTGTGTGTGTGTGTGTGTGTGTGTGTGCAGTGAACCCAGGGTTTCATGCATGCTAGGTGAATGTTCTACCACTAAGCTATATCCTGAGCCACCCACCATTTTTGAAAGCTCAAGGATAGAGATATTAATCATCAGTAAAACAGAAATGGTTGGAGTTTGGAGAGATAGCAGTAGTAGACAACAGTAAATATCTAAAAGTAAAGCCTAGGAATAGAAGTCAGACCGCCAGGAGTCAGGAAGAGTGGAGGACGAGGAACGGAACAGGTGTTTGTGTGAATGTGTGCCTATCCCAGACAGCTGTCATTTCTGCCCCCCTCTAAAGCAGTCCTTACCCCACCGTTTCAGCCAGACTTACATTCTATTGAAACTCATTACTTCATTTTTCTCGATGGCCTTTATATGATCCAACAGATGTTTTGCTCCAAATTATAACCTTTTAGTGGACAGAGAGTTGTAGATAAAGGTCTTTTCCACCTGACATTTCAAAAAAAAAAAACTGTATTAGTGCAGAGAAGCAGAACACACACACACACACACACACACACACACACTCAAAGAAATTTATTTTATTAGATTGACTCATGTGGTTGAAGAATCCCAAGGTCTGTGGTTAACAAATTTAAAGCCCAGGAAAAATCAATGATAGAGTTCTAGGCCTAAAGATCTAGGGCCCTAGCTTTAGTTCAAGGTCAGAAAACCAGGACAGCTAATGGTTAAGAACCCTGCTAGACTGATCTTTTTATGGCAGAAGTCAAATTGTGTGGATTTACTGATCAAAATCCTACAACTTTTTCTTTTAATAATGAGCTCCTAATGTCTAATAATGGAATAAATTCAAATTCAACCTAGCATTCAAAGATCCTCTTCTACCCAATTTATTTTTTTCTACTTTTTAAAAGTTTATATAAATAGTGTTGTATAGTCTATTCTTTTTTTGACTTGTCTTTTTTCCCTCTAAAGACTCCCCACAATTTATCCATGTTGATATTTACAGATCTATTTAAAAATAAACTGTGTACTATTCTATTGTGTAATAAAATATAGTTTAATCATACTTTTCCTACCTGTAGATTTTTAGAATGTTCTCAGTTTTTTTTATTTTGCATTGCTTGAAAACATTGTTGTACTTATTGGTTTTGTTATTATTATTTTTAAATGAATAAACAAATACCAAATACGTATTTTTTTTTTTTTTACTTCCCAACCTTAAATTCTACTGCATGTAGCTAGGCCAATATTAATGCATTAGAATTAAATATGACCTCAACAATGGAGGTCATAGAAAACTCTGTGCTAAGCTAGCTCTACCCAAGTCACAGATTAGCACACACTAAGGCCTTTTTTTTAGAATTGGGCTCTGTCTATGCCAGGGACCAGTGTGGCACGATCAGGTCTAGACAAAGCCTTTCAATGGGACTATTTACAAACGAATGCCTCACTTGTCTCCTGGTCATCAATTTTAACTATAATCTCTTTCCAATTTTTACCAACTGATGTGGGGACACGAAATTCTGCACTCCTCTCCGGAATAGGCCCAATTTGCTTCACTTGACTGGCTTCAGTTTATCTCTTTTCCACCTGATTGGATTCTGCATTCTTTTCATAGTTTTCTTGCCTGGCCCTCAGCCACAGCTCTAATATCATTTTGCTAATAGTCCTCTATTGTGCCTTTGTTTGTGATCTCAGCTCATTTTGTTTTCATTTGTACCATTTTCTTCTTTCAACTTAAAAAAAAAATGTTTGGTCCTTGTTCTAACTTCTTGAGCACAGTGGTTAGCTTATTAATTTTAAAAAGAAATTCCTGTTTCCTCTCCATCCATCTCAGGCTGTACTCATTACTTCAAATGACCCTTCAGTTGTCCTCCACAAATTTTCATATTTAATGCTTCTGTTTTAATTCTATTATAAATATGTGGTGATTGCCCCAGGACTTCTTTGATTATTTGAAAGTACTTAAAAAGTGTTGTCTTCGTTTCTGAAAATGTGAGGTTTGAGAGCTAGACTTTTTATAGCTTACTTGAAGTTTTACTGCACTATAGTTAGAAAATTTGATGTGTATAATGTTGATCTTTGGTAGCTCTTAGGGATTTCTGTGTAACTATGTGCTTGGTTAATTTCAAAGATATTTTATTGAGCTTGTAAAGACTTGAGAATTCAATTAAAATTCATTTGCATGCAATAAATTTCTCAGTTTTTTATACAATTCTGAGTTTTAGCAGATGCCAAGAGTCATGCAATCATCATGATCAAGATAAAGCACATCATAATCAAGATAAAGCACATTTCAATCACCCCACCCCCAAACTCCCCTGTATTTCTCATTTTTTGTCAACCCCCTTTACCCTTAGTCCTTGGCAACCACTGTTTCCCATGCCTTTGATTTTGTCATATAAATGGAACCATATAGTATGTGACCTTTTGAATCTGGCTTCTTTCACTCAGCATAGGTAGTTAGGATTCATCTGCATTGTAGCAAGTATTAGCAATTCACTTATTTTTTTTTTACTGCTGAATAGTATTCCATTGTATGGATATACCACAGTATGTCTATATACTCACCAGTTAAGAGACATTTGGATATTTTCCTGAAGCCCATGTTGAATCAGTGTTGGTATAAGACTGTTGTATGTTCCCAGTCACTTGTTCCTTTTGTCATTATGCAGTGCTCCTCTGCACTCCCAATGATGCTTTTGGCTTTAAATTCCTTTGTGTCAGTCATGAATAGTGCTACACATTCTCTACCCTTCTCTTGCCTGCTGACCTACAAACTGTGTAGCCCCAACTCCCTTGCCGGCTGCCTTGGCCCCTGTGTCTCTTGAAATTCCATCAATCAGCTTCTGAGGTCTTTTTTGGGCCTGAAATCCCTTTGGGTTACAGTAGTTTTTAGCTCATGCTTATCCCAATGGCCCCTGATTCTCTCTTTGTTTATGGCATCTGGGAATGACCCTTCTTTAGTTTGACTTCAGCTATGTATTAGCCATTTGTTTGCATCGCATTTTGTGCAGTGTTTCTGTGTGTCTGTCTGAAGGATAGACCCATCTGTGGCAACTCAGTCTGCTGTGTTGATAGGACACCTAGCTCTCTTTTTTATTCTCTTTTATTACTTACCCAGTGCAGTCTGGTTTTATGGTGATTTGTGAGTATCTTCTTTTTCCTCCATCAGATTGCAAACTTCTTGACAGCCCCTTAGTCTCAGTTCATAGCACAGAGCAGAGTGAACACTGATTTGAACTGAGCTGGAATCCCTGGACATTTGGTTCTCACCCACTGCGAGAGCCTCAGATAGGGAACTGTCACTGTGATTGGCTTCATGATGGAGCCGTGAACCAGTCTAGCTAATGTCTTGGGTCACAGCTACGCTCTGAGGACAGGTTGTCTGCCTGTGAGTCAATGCTACATCCTGTACCTGCAGAATGACATTAAATCAATTATTTGATTCCTTTTCACTTTGGTTTCTTTGTAAATTCCTTATAAATTACCCTTTATAAGTGATTTTTCCTGAGGATTACACAATACATAGAGTTTATAAAAAATGATCTTTTTGAAGATTAAGTATAACATAGAATTAAGTAACCAAACAATGTACTTAACTTCCAACTTAAGACATAATAAGGGCCCAGTGAATATTGGCTTCAGTGATAACAATCAGAAGGTGGTTTATCATGTGGCAAATGCACAGTTAAAAAGAACTGAAAGATGACTTAATGATTGTAGAGAACAGCTCCTTTGAGAGCTGTGGTCTCACCTGATTCTATAAAATACGAAAGTAACAACAACAATAAAACACACACCCACTCCTACACATCCATTTTGAGAAATATAAAAGCAAAACTTGCCAAGTAAGATTTTTTTACCATTAACTTTCTTTGCCTCACAATCACAGATATTTCTGACTCTAGTCTAAGATCCCTGTTGATATTTATAAAAATTTGAGCCAACCCCTTTTGAGCAATTTTTAAAAATTGTTTAAACAATCAACTTTGATACCAAATCCCAAAGTTTTAGAAATGAATTCACTGAACAAAAGTAAAAATAAGAGTACAAGAAATGGATGAATTCCCCATCGATTTGATTTCTTGTGGCTGGGGGGAGGTCATTCTTTTTTTATCTTTCTGAAATTAGCGTGTTTCCACAGAGAAGAAAGCAAGATTTTCAGAGAAGAAAGCCCTGCCTCCAACTTCTAAGGCCTAAGCCCTTGTAAGTGTTCCCTGTACTGGGCATACAAGGATAGACTATAAAATTCAGCAAATTACACATTGTCCCTTTAGATAAAATATTAGTTGTTTTATTTTGATTTTTCCATTTTTTTAATGGTTTGGATTTAAGTTCTATTTTAGTTTGTATTTCACTGGGCAATGACAGGGGCATTTGTACAAAGTTTTGCACAGAGGATTAAGTTTTATGATGTCTTGTGAATCTTAAAAATGCAAATATTGATGAGTTCCGGTGTAAGTCTCCGGTCCTCTGTCCTGGCCCTTTCTATACACATGCACCATTTTGCCACGTCAGAGCACATGAGCCACAGTTACAGGTTCTGACGATATTCGTTCTACCAATGGATACAAAGGGGAGTGGTGCGTGTCACTAACATGAATTAGCTCAGGAGACCTCGTGCCCTCAAGTGTAATTGCAGGGTTTCAAGTCTCCACCCCTGTGGTTATCCCAGAGCATCACTGGGTGTAAGTTTTCCCAGGATATTTATGGGAGGAACTGAAGGGGGCACATAGATAGGGACGGAAGCAAGTCCCACTGCAGCCTTGGGCTCGGCTCCTTGCAGAAATCACTATGTAAAGAGTCGATGCTGCCAGGTTAGGGCTCTGATTTGAAAGATTCTCCTTTTGGAGAAGCCTGGATGTTCATCTGGAAAGATCTCTGCCCTCCAATGGTGCTTTCATGGTGGTCTTCACAGCCCAGCTGCAGACGGCACCATTCATGTGGGCTTCAGCCCTGGAGCTGGGCAGGGGGCCAACCTATACAGCCAAACACAGGGGCCTGGCCCTGGCCAGTACACAGCCTTCAGGCCAGCAAGGCTCCTCTCATTCTCCTCTTCTTGTCTTTTGTCTTCATAACTTCTACAGGGTCAACTGTAAAACTGGAGGTTCAGGTGTCCACCTGTCTGAGTTCTTTCCACTAGACTTTAGATTGAAGATTAAATTCTTTCTGCTTTTGGGTACTATGAGCTAGAGGTTGAATGCTAAAGATTCTGTCTTTAATAGTAATAGTGATAGGCCATCAAGTTTATTGTATTTAAAATACTAACAAAAGACACACACACACACATACACACACACACACACACACACACATATATATGTACATGCTATACATTCTAGATTACATAGAATAGAGTTTTCTTTTTTGTGACTATAACTAAAGGGGTCACAGGCTGGAATACCTGGAAGAGACACAATGAAATAGGGGCTTAGAGAGGTTGAATGTTTTGCTCAAGCTCACCCAGCTAACACCATCTGTATAGTAACCCCAGCTGTATGGTAAAGATGTTGTATAAACCTATTATCTGCTTAGTGATTTCTAGTGATGGTGGTTGGGGAGGCAGTAAAGTTTATTGAGGCGTACTTTATATATAGTAAAATGCATAAAATCTCAAGTGCTTAGTCTGATGACTTTTGTGATGTGAAATAATGCTTTGTTCAAGTTATGAGGCGCTTCCTTCACTCCAGAATGTTGTCTTGTATCCCCTCTCATAGATAACCTCCATTCTGATATCCATCCCCATTAGCAAGCCCTGCCTAATCTTAAACCTCCTATAAATGGGATCACATGATGTGTGTTTTCAAGTGTGGCTTTTTTACTCCTGGTAATGGGTGTGTACAAGTTAGTGCACGCTCGGATGCTGCCGAGTCTTGTTTGCCCTTCTTGGTGACACATTGGATACAAGACCTTAAATAAACAGCACGCACTGTGAATGGATGTGCTGAGTCATGAATGTTCTGCACATCTCTAATTGCCAGGTTTGGGGTAAGGCAGCATCTTGAGTGACTTGGCTACATTTATATTTGTTTCAGGGACAAAACCGAAAATCAATGCCTTGGTGAACTTTGTTTAATAACTTCCCTTCTTTAATCACATTAGATGCTTATTTGGAGACAAAATAAACTCCATTAGGGCAGCACTGTTGGGTAACTGCTTTATCCGGTCTCAGGACGTGGAGTGCGGTGGGTATTGTAGCCTCACACTTACGAAGGATGAAAGTCAGTGCCTATCTCCCATCTCTTTATGGTACTGCTCTGGGCAGAAACACACCCAAAAGAGAATGCGAACCGCTCACTACTGATCTTGAATTAGGCAGGAGAAGTCTTGCTTTTCCTCTTTCTTTTCTCTCCTCTGTCATTATTGTTACCATAAGTGTTGGTACAGACAGAAAAAACAAATACTGCATGTCCCACAGGCTGTTTCTTCTTCAAGTCTTCATGTGTTACTAGGTGACACCCACACTGGCCTTGCTGTTCACTGGCTGTGTGACTTTTTGTGCTCATGTCCTCGGTTGTGGAACGGAGCCAGACACAGTCCCTGTGTCACCGTGTTGTTGCAAAGAGTAAACGAGTAGCACATTTTTGTGCATTGCAAAATTACCCAAAGCAATGGCTGGCACACAATGAACTTTGAGGAAATACAATCTATTGTCTTTATGGGAACAGTCTATAAACCTGTGAAGATCTTCATGCAAGTCTTGGAGACTTGAAAAACATTTATTGGGTTTTAAATACAAAAGGAAAACTTCAAAGTAAAATCATTAAATATGAAGTAACTTTGGTTGCAAGGACGTTTACTGCAACATCCCCGGGCTTTCCTGAATTTTCTAGTTCCTCTTACAGTTAGGCAGGGCCTGTGGCTAGTTTTGGCCATTGGGTGTGCCTGGAAGTAGCCTTCCTCACTATTAGTAGGAAGCACTCAAGAGTCAGTGTGGGACTCTCTAGCTCCTTCCTTCCCAGTTAAGGAGACCAAAGAGGTCATATGTTTCACTGATACAGCTGAAATGGCTTCCAATGTGTGGGTTCTCCAAGAATGATATGGAGGAGGGCAAATCCAAATTACACTGTGCATGTTGTGAGTTGAAAACAAGCTTGTCTTAAGCCACTGAGGATTTCAGGACTGTTTGTTATTTCAGCATAGTCTAGACCAACATGACTAATGTAGGTGTCTATGCAACATGCTAACCATTCAATTACCTCAGTTCAACCTGACTCTTCCTTAGTTGGATCTCACGGCTCCACAAAAGTAGGGGGTCTGTTTTTTGTTCACCAATGTATGCAAAACTCTGAAAACAATGCTCTCATAACAAAACAGTTGGAAAAAAACTGTGAGTGGGGCTTTTCAAAAATAAGACCTTCACAGGTCTTAACACAGCTCAGAATCTGGGTATCTTGTACCTACATTCTAGAGTCCAAATCATAAAATGAAGGAAACAAAACTCAGAGGTGGATGAGCCATATTGCATCCTCAAGGTCTTGCTTGTGTTCTTCCATTTAAAAATTCCTCTCTTTAGAGAGGAGGATAGCACAAAATGAACTCCTTTAAATAATATAATTTAAAAATTACTTGGGAGCAAAGTCAGGAGATTGGTGTGTAGCCTGCTAGACACTACTTTTAACTTAATTTTTAAAAATTTTAATGGTGAGGTATTATGTTGTTTTTAAATATAGAAACCTCAAGCTCTAAAACCATCACAGTAAGATGACATTGGTAATTAGACTGACAGCTGCAGATATTAGCATGAACTCAATACCTAAAATAACTTAGACTGTGGCTAATGGGAATCAAAGAAAACAGGCAGAGACACTAAAGAAGTAAGATGTATTTTGACTTTCCTTTCTTGGAGTTGGTTTTTACTTTGAAGTTATGTGCCTACCTTGCTCTTCTGATAGAAGATAATAATATGATGGGCCACCGACGAAGCACTTGTTGGCTTTAGAAAAGCCAGTGGAAATATGGGACCTGAGGAAATTCAAAATAAATAGCACTATTATTTACTATTACTTTAATTGTAAAAACTTATGGGATACAGTGTGATAGTTTGTCACATGTATACGGTGGGTACTGATCTAGTCAGGGTAATGAATGTTTCCATCTCCTTACCATTACTTTGTGTTTGGAGTCTTTGATCTCCTCTCGTCTAGCTATTTATGAAATATATACTAGGTTATCATGAACTATGGTCATCCCGCTCTGTAAGACACCAGAACTCTAGCTCTGTTTGGATATCCATCATTATCTTATTACTTCCCCCATCCCCCTACTTTCCAGCCTCTAGTAATCACTATTACACATCTGCTCAGCTTTTTTGATCTCCACATAGAGAGAAGACATGAGGTATTTGCCTTTCTGCATCTGATTTATTTCATTTATTAGAATGTCCTCCAGTTCCAATCATTTCTGCTGCCAATGCTAGGATCTCATTCACCGAGCAACGGGTTTCTAGGTTGGTTTCATATGTTAGCTATTACGGGTAGTGAGTGCAGCAACAAATATAGGTGTAAGGCCTCCTTTTGATATGCTAATTTCATTTTTTTAATACCCAGAAATGGGATAGTTGGAACATATGGTAGTTCTCTTGGTAGTGTGTGTGTGTGTGTGTGTGTGTGTGTGTGTGTGTGTGTGTGTGTGTATGTTGGGGATTGAACCCAGGGGCATTCAACCACCAAGACACACCTGCAGCCATTTTTATTCTTATTTTGAGATAGGATCTTGTAAGTTGCTGAACTTGCCTCAGCCTCCCGAGTTCCTGGGATTATAGGCACACGCCACCACACCTAGCTGTTTTTAGTTTTTCCTCCACACTGTTCGCCATAGCGGCTGTACTCATTTACATTCCTTCTAATAATGTATGGGAGTTCCCTTTCTCCACATCTTTGCCAGCATGCATGATTTTTTTTAACTCTTCTAACAAAGATAGAATGATATAACCATATCAAAATGTGGAAGAATATTTTAAAATAATCTCTTCATATTTTATATCAACCATTGGCTGTTTTTCTTTGTTTTGGTGAACTAAAAGTACTCATCATTTACTCACTTTTTTTTTTCTTTCAGGTCATTTATTGTTGCAGGATTCAGAGTCAAATATAGCCCAACTGATGACCACACAGGTGCTATTCCATCTGGTCTTGGTGGCTGTAATGTGTGGTGCCTCCTCAGTGTCTGTGTGGACCCAAGCTGGCTCTGAGAACAAGCTGTATGAACAGCCCAGTCCTTGGAAGAAGACTGCTGCAGAATATCCCCCCACCTGGAGCCACTGCAGAGATGTTCCTTCATCCAGGACACCTGCCTGGGTGACTCCTCTCTCAGCCTGGGAACCTGATCCAACAGGTGCAAAGGGTGAAACTTCACACATCCCTGTGCAAAGTCAATGAGAAAAATGCTCTTCCTGTGTGAGCCACTCATGTGGAGCTGGAAGCAAATAGCAAGGTATCACCAGTCCCCAGTGGGAGTTGCCTGCCACCTCTTTGACTTCTACTTCCCCCACACCTGCCACTCTGTGCAATAAAGCAGGAGTTGCTCCTACAAAGTTAGTAATTATAGCCAAAGGAAGTGGTTGCTCCAGACTGATGTGGTTGAACCTGGCCTTGATCATTACACTGGGACTGTGTCCCCTGTGGCCGAACCCTCTTGCTCACCATTGTCCCTGATGCTGCTCTGGCTTCTTGACTGAGCTGATCTGTACATTTGGATCTCTGAACATCCCCGTCTAATTATCCCCGCAGCTCTCAACCCACAGTTCCTGCTTGATGGTAGAGCCTCTTGGCAGATAATTCCCATAAACAGACATTTCTGCCTCCACATAGAAGTTTTGCAACAAGGCTTATGATGGAAAGTCATCCTCCTTCTGATGACACACTGTGCTTCATTTCTGGTTAAAATGAAAATATTTTATGAGCTCCTGAAACGTTTGCAGATTTTGGAAGGAATTCAGAATTTCTCTCTTTTTCTTTTTCTTATTAATACCTAAACTTTCTTTCTTAGTTTGGTCATTTAAACTTAGTTTTCTTAGTTTGGTTATTTCTTCTGTAAAATTACCTAATATACAATTACAGGTGCTCATTTATCGTCAAAAAAAAAAAAATGCCTTGCACTGTTTCTTCCTGGGCTCCCCAGATGGATATTTATTAAATATCATCTTCCAGGAGTCTCTCTTACCTTCACCCTGACCCATGCTTCTTAAATTTTTCTGATTTGGTTTCATTGTGTTTTCTTTGCAGAAGGGCATGACCTCACTTAATCACTATTATTTGGATTTAAAGAAAAATAATTTCTAGGTGAAAAATTGGAGTAAGTTGTGATGTCTAGGAAGGAAGGAAAATTGCCTTAGAATTAGAGCAATTCATGGAAATCGGGCCTACTATCATCTTTCTCTCCTCTAAGTTATGACATGGACTTGATAGGGAGTCATAAGGGAGTGTTTGGAATGTTCTGTAGAAAAAGTCTTGTGTGGAGACCCTCAGACAGAAAGTTCAAGTCCAAAGAGGGTTGGGCTGGTCAACTCAGTTGCTTGTGATCAAAATCTTTCAAAAAGCTTTATCATAGGAGATTATAGATGCACTTTGAGAAGGTCTCCAAGAACAATCTAGATTTGGGGAGTCATTTGTTGCTTAGTGGTCACTGAAGTCCTCCGCTTCAGGGTAAATGACTAATCCTAAATGTGAACGAATAACCAAGGCTAAACAGAGGAATGTTGCCAACATGCACAAGAGAAGGAGAGAAAACAAAACAAAGCAAAACAAACAAAAAAAACCCAACAGCAATAACAACAACAACAACGAAGAATTAAAAACATTAGGCAGAGAAAATGAAGACAATGCAAGTAGCAGAAGAAAAGATTTTTAAAAAAGCCATCAGTAAGCTTCTTGGACAGATTTGAAGATGCTCTGTTCAGTAAGCAAGAGAGAAATGCGGTGGAATAGCAATAATGAGAGTGCATGAAACACTTAAGCAGGAAAGATGAAGTGCAGAATTCAATCAACTGAAAGATAAAGATGGAAAACTACATTAGGGTGTGTCATAAAAAGATAGACATTAAAATGAGAGAGAAATAATAAGAAAAGCAGAGGACCAGTCCAGGAAATATAGTATCCAATAAAAAATTCCAGAAATAGGGGGAAGAAATTTTCAGGAAATTAAAACAAGAAAATTCTCAAAATCATAGAAAAGTAATGTCCTGATCAAAAGTGCTAAATTGAGTGCCCAGCACAATGGATGAAACAACAGACAATGCCATGGAGAATTTCTAAAGCAGTGATGCTGGAGAGAAAATAGATAGAGGATAGATAACTAGATAGATAGATAGATGATGGATGGGTAGGTGATAGGCTGCTTATGAAAGAATGGAAATTAGATTGGCATCAAACTTCTTAATAATAAGTCTAATATCAAGAATACGGTGAAATGATGCTTTAAGATTTCCTTCTATGACCAAATAAAAATAGTGAGAAGGGTGATAAATAATTCCAACATACAAACAATAGATAATATTTATTGACTATTTTCTAACAGTCAGGAACTAGGTTCAACTTTTTCACACTGGTTTTCTCATTGAATGCTCACAAGAAATTTATGAGAGAACTTTCAGATTTATTCCTGTTTGAATAAACAGATGCAACATTATTAAATTACTTGTTGAAGGTCAATTTGGAGGCAAAATGAGAGTTTCTGAAGAATTATAAAAATACCTAGAATATGCAGTGAGATGCTAATGTTATATCTGATATTAGGATAATAAAGAGAAGAAAAGGACAAAATAAGGGAGAATTTTACAAAGATTATGACATCTGAGATATGAAAGAATTACCAATCATAGAAGGAAAGAGATTTTTTTTTGATTAGGTGATAGTTCTGTTTCACTCTTATGCAATATGAGCCAGATTATAGTCTTTGACATTAGTGAATGTGTCTGCTACATTGCATCAACTATGGTACTATGGATGTAAACAAATGTTTTTTCTGTGAATAAGCAAACTTGCTAAGCTAAAAATGTGATCTGGTGGTGAATTTACACTTGAAAAACAGAGAGGGAGTCCCAAGGAAGAAGAGTCGGGAAGTTTCAACAGCCCCTGGAGAGGAGAACATGCCTCTTGAAGAAGCAGAATTTAACTTACCTTTTTCCAAGTAGGACTGTGTGGGTAACAGAGTTAAGGTAAAGAGTTCATGAGAGGAAAGGAAGCTCTGAGAAGGAAGTAAATCACCTTGGATAGCTGCTACAGATGATAGCTGATAACCAGCACTGATAATATCAGGAGAGGCAAAACAAGAAAAAAATTGGGGGGCAATTGATGTGTTTGGACATTTTGAAAAATTAGACATGTAACAGATCTATTGAATCACATGAAAAAAAAACATAGAAAATTAAGTATATAAAAACAGAGAAGCCACGTGTGGTGGCACACATCTGAAGCTGAGGCAGGAGGATCACAATTTCTAGGCCAGCCTAGGCAACTGAGCGAGACCCTGTCTCTAAACATAAAGGGCTGGGGATGTAGCTCAGTGGTAGAGCACTTGTTCAGCATGAAAAAGACCCTGGGTTCAATCCCCAGTATTGCAAACAAACAAGCAAAAAGTAAAAACCAGAAGAAAAGTAGAAAACTACAGGAGGAAGGAAGAAAATTATAGAATTACTCTGCTCATCGGTGAATAATACCTGCATCAGCTATTAAACCAAACACTTTTGATATAATCACATTGCAAAGATGAAGAAGGGAGAGCCGGTGGTCACATTATACAAATGAACTAGATTCTCTGATATCACAATTGGAAATCAACAGATATTTTCTAAAATTGATAAATGTAAGAGTAGCAATAAGAGAATCCTACTTAGAAATATAAGGCTAAGTAGGAGAAAAGGCTACAAGGGTTGAAAGAGTGGCTTCTGAAGGAGAAGTAGGGAAGGGAGGAGGAGGAGGACAGAGAGCATTTGATACCAATAATTTTAAAATAATGTGCCTCTCTTACTTTATTGTTCAATATTTATAATAGAAGTTATTTTCATGTTTCAACATTCAATTGGTATAGCAAAAAGTCCCTGCCCACTTCCAACAAAGACAACCAACATTTTTTTTCTTATTTATCTTTATTCCAAAGATAATTTGTTCATTATTTTTTATTAAAATAAATATTAGTTTAAAATGGGTTGAAGCAAATAGAAAATCTGATTGGGTATCGTTCCCAAGGCCTAATAAAATAAATTAATATCAACTCAGTGAAATAACTCTTGTGGAAATTTAATAGAATTTCATAAGATAAATTGCACAAATTTATCCTTTCAAGGTGTTTAGGGCCAACTACAAGGTTAGAGGGTGGAGTCTCCACACATCTTCATTTCTGACACAAGTTTGGAAGATTTCCTAAACTAAACTCAGGTTTGATAATACACCATCTTTGTATGATTCATCAAAGTGCATAAATGCAATCTACTGTCATGTATAACTAATTAAAACAAATTTAAAAATTAATTAAAAAAGAAGGGCTCAGAGAATTCAATGAAAGCTATTACACTCATAGGTACAGTTTATTACCAGGAAAGGACATAATTTAAGCTGATCCAAAGGAAAAGAAGCAATGAGCAGAGTCCAGGAAGATTCCAAACGTAACCTTCCATTGTCCTCTTCCCAGGGAATCAGGATATGTTACTCTGTCACCATCAACATGTGACATATTGCTATACTGCTAACATATTGATATATTGCTAATCAGGAAGGCACTTTACCCAAGCCTCACTGTTCAGAGTTTTTACTGGGACTTCGTTATGTAGGAATGTTTCTCCAGTCCCTAGGTCGACACTGCATGACCCAAATACCCCACACTGGGTCATATAGAGGATCTTTCTAGCATGGCCAGCCCTCCACTATGTCTATTGGGTATAGACATCCCCACCCTAAAATCTGGTATGACCAGTCTCCACCTTGAATGAAGATCCTGTCAGGACAGACTTTCTCTTTGGACAAGGCCAAATTCTTTACTACACAACCCTACATATACAGTTATACATGCAAAATAACACATAGATAAAGCTTGTTAACTACAGTGGTGTTTATCACAGCAAGATTCAAAACAACTTATGTCTTCGCAGACTGCTTGTTGAACTTATGATGTACTTATCTAATGTGGTATTCTGGGCCAATAAACAAGAATGAGGAATCTCTTTAGGAACAATATTTTGCTAAGGAGAAGCACCAGCATTTACTACCATTGTGTGTAACTATGTTTAACTATCATTATATATATATATATATATATATATATATATATATATATATATATCCCCCCAAATATGCTTGCAAAGGTATAGACTAGGTCTGAAAGAATAACCGAGAAACTAATATTATTTGTCTCTTGGGAGAGTAGAGAGTAATTGGGTAGGTGGATGATGGGCTAGGAGAAAGTCTTTTCATCTATATCTTTTTAAATTTTGAAGAAGGGAACATATTGCCTACTAAAAAACAAATTAACTTAAAATTTCAAAATAATAATTTAAAAAACTGGGCTTTTTTGAGATCAATGTCATGACTAATTCTTCTTCCCTGTCTTGTTGGCTATAGGTCTTTAGAAGTCATTCATCATTAAGATAAGGGACTTTCCATTATTCTTATTTTGTTAGGAGTTTCCTTAAAAATTATCATAGAAACAGGTGTTGAATTTTATCAATTTTTTTCAGCATCTAGTGAGATAATGATTTTTTTTCTATTTAATATCTTAATGCACTTTATTGCAGCAACAGATATCTTGGTATTGAATTACCTTTCCATTTCTGGAATAAATTTATTATATATAATTCTTTTAATCACTGCTGGACTCAGTTTGCTAGGATTTTATTAAGACATTTTTTCATCCATATTTCTAAGTAGCAACAGCCAATCACTTTCCTCTAATTGATTGCTTCTGGTATCTGGATTTATGCCAGTTTCATAAAAGAGGTGGGGAGATGTCCATTGTTTTTTAGGCTGAAGAGCAATTTATGTAATGGAAATTCCCTGGACCTATTTAATCAGTTAGCTCCAGGTGCCTTATTTAGGATGATCTTTTTTTTAAAAATTTTTTTTGTAATTGTGTATAGAAAGCATGCCTTCATTTTATTTGTTTATTTTTATGCAGTGCTGAGGATTGAGTCCAGTGCCTCTCACATGCTAGGCAAGTGCTCTGCCACTGAGCTACAGCCCCAGGCCTGGGGTTGATCTTTGACTGCGCTTTCTTTTCTGTTTATTTATTTTTTCTATATTGCCCTAGAGAGAACAACATGTTTCCTGCAGATTTTCAAATTTACTGATATAAAGTTTCACACAGTTGATTTATCTTTTTAAAAAACTCTTTCATATTTGCAATTGTTTTTCCTATATGTCTAATGTTGTCATGTCTGTATGAGTGTGTGTGTGTGTGTGTGTGTGTGTGTGTGTGTGTACATGTAGGTTTTTCTGGTGAGACATGCCAAAATACTTCCTCTCTCTCATACACACACACACACACACACACACACACACACACACACACACACGAAATTTGGGGGAATTGCTGCAGTTAGGAAATAGTACATACAATCAAGTTGGATAAATTGAGGAGAATTTAATAAGGAACTCTTTACAAAGATGTGGGCAGGGTGTAGGGACATCCAAGAAGTTAGTAATGGAAGGCTTTGTTACTCAGCTTTCTGTTACTGTTAACAAAATACTAATAAATAAATAAATAAATAAATAAATAAATAAGAGGAAAGATTTATTTTGCCTCAGTTTTGAAGGTTTTAGCCCATGGTTGGTTGGGCCCACTACTTTTGGACCACGGTACATCATGGCTGGGAGTTTCTAATGGAACAAGCTGCTTAAGTCATGGTGATCAGAAAGAGACTGGCATCCCCTAGTCCTCTCTGAGGCCACGCCCCCAATGATCTAATGCCTCCCACTAGACTCCACCTTTTAAAGATTCCATCACCTCCCAATAACGCTGCTGGCAACCAAGACCTTAGCACATGGACCTTTGGGGAACATTCTAGATCCAATTTTACATTAGGGCATTATCCCTTCTACACATGAATGTGTGAGGAGAGGGAGCAGTGGCCAGAACCTGGAAGATGAAGGTGATGGGTGAGGCCTCCTTGAGAGGGCTCTGATTTGGCAATGAGACACAGATAGATCCCCGCAGAGAGGAGGAATCACATTCTAACCTGACTTTCCTCTCTCTGCCCCTAGCTGGTGTTCCTTGCAGTCAAACCCAATAGGGACCTCTGGACAGAGTTCGCAGAGATGAGACATAGTGTAGGGTGGAACAAATAAAAGACTTCCAGTGCATGGTAGATTTTTAAAGACTGTGCATTTCATTTTATTGATCTATGCTAAGTTTCATTTGCTATTGTATTTTTGGCCTTTATGCTTATCAATTAATTATTTTTCCTGATTTGTTTGTTTTGGTTTAATTGTTCTTTTTAAAATAGATTATTGTGTATTTATTTTCAACGTTTTTATTTTAATAAGTTCATATGAAGCTAAATTTTTTCTTTTAGATACCTCTAGATTGTATCACAGATTTTTAAATGTGATGTTTTCATTTCTAGTATACTAATTCATAGTTTCCTCTTTTTTTGTTCGTTGGCTGTGAATTATTTAGAAAATCGTTCCCCACCCGCTTGATGACTCCATAGTTCCAAGATAGGCAGAACTGATATTTGGTGTTAGAAGTTAGTGTACTGGCTAACTTTGGGAAGGAAGGGGATTGGGAGGGACATTAGTTCTGCCTCTTGGCCTGAAATGGCGACTACCTGGGTGTGCTCATGTTGTGGGAAATCATTGTATTTGGATTCATATGTTCAAGCTACCCTAATGAAATATCATAGATTGGGTGGCTTAATGATAATTCTATTTTTTTTTCACCAAAGCCCAAGATTAAAGTGCCCACAGATTTGATTCCTGGGAATGAGGAAAAGTATATTCGTTCAACAATGACTTGTCAAATGCCTGCCGTGTGCCAGACACTGTTCCAGACTTGTATGTTTCATTATGAGCAAAACAAAGATCCCTGCCCTTAGGGAGCTTTCATTTTAACAAGAGACAATACCCAATACTCACAACAATAATCAAGATATAAAGTAATATTATATGTGCTCTGGAAGAACAATTGTTTTCCAAAATGATAGAGCAGGAAATGTGGCATGGGGAGTGTGGGGCGGGGGTAGAGATTGCAATAAATATTGGAATAGACCTCACTGGAAAAAAAATGACATAGGACATGAGAGAAGAGAAGATGTACATGTGTGTTGGTGTGCGTACCAGCATGTGCACAAACTGAGGTATAGTTCCTGCTGGGCCTTGCAAGACCTGGTAGGACTTTCGTGATTTTAACTCTTAGTGAAGTGGGTTTGGGGCAGAGAAGTATCATGACTGCACTTAGTTTTCAAAGGGATCACACTGATGCCTCTGTGAAAATTGACTGTAGAGGAACAAGGTTGGATGCAGGGAGACATTGCCATTGTCTCAGTGGGAGATGATGATGTCTTGGGTAAGGGTGGAAGCAGTAGAGGAGGAAAAGAGGTGGCTTTGGGAAATACTTTGAAGATACAGCCAATAGGATTTCTTGGTTAGCTATAGAGATCAAAGTGAGGAGTCTAGAATCAAGCCAAGATTTTGGCTTGAGTGGTTTTCTAGAGTTGCTGTCCACTGAGATGGTGATATCGTTTGGACATGTGGTATCCCCAAGGCTCATGTGTGAGACCATGCAACAGCATCCAGAGGTGAAATGATTGAATTATGAGAGCCTTAATCTAATCAGTGGATGACTCTGCTGATAGGGATTAACTGGGCTACAACTGTAGCCCGGTAAGGGGTGGCTGGAGGATCACTGGGGGCATGCCTTCGGGGTTTATATTTTGTCTGTGGTGAGCGGAGCTCTCTCTGCTTCTGGATCACCCTGTTCTGAGCTATTTTATCCTCCCCACCCTTCTGCCCTGGTGTTCTGCCTTACTTCAGGCCCAGAGCAGTGGAGTCAGCCATCTGTGGACTAAGAACTCGGAAACTGTAAGCTCCCCAAAATCTTTTCCTTCTCTATATGGTTCTTGCAAGTGTTTTGGTCACAGTGATGAAAACTAAAACAGATGGAGAAGACTGTGGATGGAGCAGTTTGTGGGATGAAATCATTGCCTCAATCCCAGCACAACCACAAACTGAATCGGACCCTCTTCAACTGGGTACTTTAGGAACTGCATTCTCAATCATTGGAACCTCCCTGGCGGGACCCCATACAGTCATACTTACTACCCCAATGGTGACCAAGCATTTAGACACTCTCTCTGGTACCATGTCTCCTACCTTAAAAAGTTTCTATCCCAACCACAGATGGCGCTTTAAGATCCAAGCGACATGGCACCAGGACCACACCACCCACTCTCAGTTTATGGGTCAAGGTGATTGTCCTTCCACTGGCTGCAATCTGGCTGTCACTCTTAACATTACTGGATTCAACCCAGCCACCTTCAATACTTTAGAGTCCCTACGGCAAGACCAATGGCTGATACCAAAGATCTCCTCTGATCAGAAATGGTTTGATGCCATCGACCGACGACTTGCAGCTTCAAGGAACTTTTATGGACTTTTACCCCTACCAAAGTAGTTGTCTGTAGCCACGGAGTGTTATGTTTTGGCTGCCCTGGTGTTCTCAGACTTGTCCCCTGAACATTCTTCCACTTTCCCTCCTAGGTCCAATGCCACCCACCATTAAGCAGGAAGTACCCAGAGGACTTTACGCCATCTGCCATGTCACTTAGAAAAACAAAAAGGGAAAAATATTAGGTGCAGGACAGGCTGAGTAAGCTGTCTGCAGGGCATGCCAAACAAAGTTAGCTGCAGGGTGACCTGGTCACTCAAACCCTCTGTCTGGTTCTTTATCACCTGTTTGCTTCAAGCCCAAACACCCAAGCCCCCTCTCAAGGCCGAGCACTTAACCCCCTTGTGTACCAACAAGGCAGCTTGCAGACCCAGAGGCCCCATTAGATTTGGGCTATAAAAACTCCCTCCTGCCAGGGCCCCTCTCTCTCTTGCTATCTCTCTTGCTTTGTCTGCCTCTCTCTTGCGCTCGCTCTCTCTCTCTCTCTCTCTCTCTCTCTCTCTCCTCTCCTCTCCTCTCCTCTCCTCTCCTCTCCTCTGTTGCACTGCTGTAATAAAGATCTCTTGGTTACTCTAAGTGTTGTGGTCACTTTCCTTTCAAAAACAAGTAGGAATTCAGAGGAGAAGTATGCATTAAGAATCAAAATGCATTCTGCTGTCACATATACCTAATTAGAATAAATAAATGAATGCATTTTTTTTAAAAAAGAATTATGCCTGAGAAAAGCTACAGCTATTAAATACTGACCAATGCAAGTTCCGTCCCCACCCATTGTCTCCTGTGCAACCTTTTGACGATAAGACAACAATGAGTTGATTTTTTTTACTGTGGTGAGAATCCCACTTCAGCAGAGCTTTGGCTGGGTCTTTAAGGAGCAGAGACAAAGCTGGATTTTACTGAGAACTAGAAGTTCTAAAGCAGTTCTTACAATGAGATGCTTGATTAAGATTACATAAGGATCTTCGACGTAACCATTCATAATTGATGGAAGAAGCATGGTGAGGATTTTGAGATGGGGTTGCTGAGGCGTTTGACGAATCTTCAGAGTAAGCTGTCTGTTGCTTCCTATGACATGTCTTTCTGGAGGTTTCTGTTATGAACGTTCAAGGGATCTCCTGGCATGGCAAGGTTATGCGGATAAATGCAATGGCATAGTAAAGTCATGTTAGTGTGTGTGTGTGTGTGTGTGTGTGTGTGTGTGTGTGTGTGTGATCATTCAAGTCCTCAACCCAAAACCTAGGAGGGCCATTTCTCATAGCAGGTGCACACCTCCAGCCTCCAGGACTGACTTTGGTATGCCTGCTGCTGACCCTGGACTCCCAAGGCTTCCAGTTCTACCCTAAGCAAGGGGTTGATTGTTCCAGGCCTACGTAATGCCTATAATGTTGCAGCACCCCCTGAAGCTGTGATTCCCAATGGGAAAGTCATATTCAAATAGAAAAAGGCATAAGACATTGGCCAACGCTGCTCATTATTTATCTGCAGCAAAAGTCCAGATAGACATAATCTTCTGCCCATTACTGATAAATCAGATTTGCTGTTTTCAACTCCCACTTCATGCAGTTACAAGCTTTCAGTTACGAATGATTGATGACTTTTATTGTCCTAACTTCATCAGACAGGGCTTTCGTTTTCAGGAAGCCAAGATTTCCTGGTAGACCTGGCTCTCTCCAGCTGCCAGGCATAATTTACCGTGTTCAGCCTCATTCCCTTAATACTTTTGACAAACCCCAGGCATTGTTGAGAAAGACTCAGCTTTCAATGTGGCTTTAACTTATTATTAGGTTTTTATGATTATTTGGCCTAAAACGATCACTGAAGTCCTAAAGATGACTTAAAGTTTAAACTAATCTCCCTGTAATGCTAGTATTGCTATTATTTTGCTATTTAACTAATTGAATAGCTGAAAAGTTAATTGAATAAAAACTGCTTCCAAAACATAGGTAGGTATCACATATTACATAAAGAAAAATGTAACTGATGTCATCCTTTCTGTGGGGGACACTGTTGGTGTCCCACCCAAATTCTTTCTCTAGCCAGTAGACCCATCCCAAATGTTGGGAGGTTGACAGCTAATGGCTCACCGCTGCCCCTTGAGCAAATTTTCCTGGCAGAACTGGGGCCATCTGGCCTGGAATGTGGCACGCCACTCCCACCCAGGGCAGCCCACAGCCATGGAGAGGCTAACTCAAAATGAAAAGACTTCCACCCCCTGACAAACTGGGATCCCCTTTGTGGACCAGTTCTTATTCCAGAGACTTCCTCAGATGAGGCTGAAGCCAACTCCAGCTAAAACCACATTTTTTGCTTAGTTCCTTCTCCTGCTCCACCCCAGTTTTCCTTTCCCTTTTCTTCTAAGCACATTCACTCTATCAATCATCAGTACCTAATCCTCGTCTTCTGCCCTGCCTGGAGGCAACCTCCTGTGTCACTCCTCTCACTAGATGTTGTTTTGTGATCCACGAAGAAGGGAGGGAATTGTCTGGTTGTACAATTGATCTTAAATCAGGGGCATTTGACCATCCTTTTTATATTTTAATAAAAAAAACCCAAAAAACGAGGTCTCACTAAATTCCCCAGGTTGGCCTTGAACTTGCAATCCTCCTGAGTGACTGGGATTCCAGATGTGCACCACCACACTAGCCCATCACTGTGTTCTTAACAGCATTCAGAAGGTTGCAGGATGCATAGTAGGTGCTTAAGAGGCAGCTTAATTCAGGCGGCTCTGAATTAAGCCACCCAGTTTATGTAATTAAAATAGTTAATTTTAATTACATAAACTGGGTGGCTTATAAGCAACAAAATTTTATTTCTCACAGTTCTGAAACTCGAAGAGTCCCAGACCAAAGTGCCAGCAGATTTGGTGTCTGGTGAAGGCCTGCTTCCTGGCTCACGGATAGTGTCCTCACATGGTGGAAGGTTTGGGAAAGGTCTATGGAGTCTCTTTTATGAGGACACTTATCCCATTCATTAGGACATACCCTTATGACCTAGTCACCTACCAAAGTCTGCACCTTCTAATATGATCACATTGGGGATTTTTTTTTTCTTTTTTGATACTGGGGATTTCACCCAAGGGCGCACATCCCCAGCCCTTTATTTTATATTTTATTTAGAGAAAGGGTCTCGCTGAGTTACTGATGGTCTTGCTAAATTGCTGAGGCTGGCTTTGAACTCTTGATCCTCCTGCCTCAGCCCTTCCAAGCCATTGGGATTACAGGCGTGGGCCACCACACCCAGCCCACATTGGCGATCCTAACATGAATTTATAAACCATTCAGTTTATAGCAAAAGGGATCATGATCTCAGGGCAAGCTTTGTAAAATCATCTTTCTAAAGACACACAGCATATGACCTCTGGTAGTACAGTCTCTTCTTGTATCCTACCCTAAAATCCTGGCTTTTATTTAGGGAAGCAGCCCTCTCCAGCTTTTGGTTCAATTGGTGCCAATCTTAGCCCAGCCACTGCCTGCATTGACGACAGTATGGAGGGTAAGAGCATGGATGACATAGTGTGACCTAGATTCAGCCTTGGCCCAAAACAGCTATAACTGTGAATCTTCAGTTTCATGAACCAATGAATTGTCCTTTTATGCATAAGTTAATTTGTGTTGTGTTTTTGGCACATGTGACTGAAACAGTCTGGGCTAATGATAGACCCCTTTATTACATTGCTAAACGTCTCTCTTTTTTTTTTAAACCTACTTTCCTCCTTGAAACCATCTCCATCTCAAATAGCTGGGGAGGAGAAAGGATGGCTTATCTGAAAAACTCTGATTTTAGCTGCCAATTGAAAGATACTCATCTGGGGGAGGTATATGATCTCAGGCATCTTATCTGATGATTTTTTTTTTCTTTCTTTTGTGGTACTTTGGGATTGAACTCAGGGGTGCTCTACCACTGAGATACATCCTCATCTGCTTTTGTTTTTAATTTTGAGACAGGGTCTTGCTAAGTTGCCCAGGCTGAGCTTGAACTTGCAATCCTCTCAGCTCAGCCTCCTGAGTCACTGGGACTGCAGGCATGTGCCACGAGGTACCCTAGCTTGATCTTTGTATCTTTGATCATCTTCTGAAAACCTCTCATCCAGATTACAAAACTTTACTTGACCCCTGGGACCAGAAAATACTGCACAGAATCCGAAAGCAACTTTTCCTAGTGTTTACTTCAGAGAAGGTCAAGAATGAGTCATATTGAGTATGTTCAAACAGATTTGGTTTGTATTATAGATCAAGAAAAAAAAAAAAACCAGGGGCTAGGGGCATGGCTTGGTAGTAGACCATTTGCTTGGTTAGTTTGTGCAGAGTACTGTGTTTAGTCCCCAGCATCACATCGATCAATCAATAAACCAATCAGTCAATCAGTCTGTCAGCCCAACAACTGGAACTGGTCAGTGAGATTTGGCCATAAAATAGTTTCATCTTAAGCTTTAATGAATATTTTCTCCCTGAGTAAGATAGACTAGTGGAGCCAACTGTATGTCTTCCCCTTTTGGAGTAAGTCTTCAGGGGGAAATAAGCGAATGAGTCACAGGTCCTAAAATTATGATGTGTCAGCCACAGCCCTACTGCGTTTCCACACAGGGTCAACAACCGAGCATGAAGAATGAGGTGGCAGCACCTCAGTTATAAAGAGGGGGTAATCAAAGCTTCATCTTCCTTGCACCATCTCTGTGGCTCACTATGATGAGAGTCCTATTTGAGGTGAGGTTGGGGAAAGAGGTTGGATAGAGATTGTGGCCAATTCCTTCCTGGGCCTCTTTGCTCTAACACATAATGATCATCTTTTCTGTGGTTAAATTTATGGAACCATGTGGAAAGGCAAAGGAGAGTTTTTTTGTTTTTTAATATTTCCTTTGTTATTTATTCATTTATTTTACTCCAGAGAAAATGAGATTTAATTCTCGAGAGGAGTTATTTTGGGAGAAGGAAATAGGACGGAGAAGGGGGCCATAGGTAGACTTCATCTCTTTTTTTAAAATTTTTTTTATTTGTTCTAACTAGTTATACATGACAGTAGAATGCATTTTGATACACCATACATGAATGAAGTATAATTTCTCATTCTTCTGGTTGTACATGATATAGATTTCCACCGATCATAGAGTTATATGTTTACATTGGGTAATAATGTCTGATTCATTCCTCAGAAAATTTGGAATGGAACCACCATTTGACCCAGCTGTCCCACTCCTTGGTTTATACCCAAACAACTTAAAATCAGCATATTACAATGATGCAGCCACATCAATGTTTATAGCAGCTCAATTCACAATATCAAAACTATGGTGATATTCAATAGATTAAAAAAAATACACACACACACACACACATACATACAATGGAATATTACTCAGCCTTAAAGAAGAATGAAATTATGGCTTTGCAGGTAAATGGATGGAGCTGGAGAATGTCATGCTAATTAAATAAGCCAATCATCCAAAAAAACAAAGGCCAGATGTTTTCTCTGATATTCGGATGCTAATTCACAATAAGTGGGGGTGGCTATGGAAGAATAGAGTTACTTTAGATTAGGTAGAGGGGAGTGAAGGGAGGGGAGAAAATATGGGGGTAGGAAGAATCGTAGAAAGGAAAGCTTTTGATAACCATTTCTTTGGCCCAGATTTCTCTAGCAAAATAAAAAGTGCCTTCTAGTACACTGTGGTTTGCCTTAGCTCCATTTCACTAATTTCTTTTAAAGTCTATTTTATAAACTACAACAACAACATAAACTACTTTGTGTTTGCATAGAGTTGTCTACTAGATTCTGGAAGGTTTTTGTTTTCAAAGTACATGAGAGAAAATGACTCCAAGTCAAGTCAAAGGAGGTCTTCAACAGAAGTCAGGGGAGTTTTAGAGGTGAGTTAGAAAGTGATGGTTATCCCTTAGTAATGGAGTCAAAGAACTTATTGTGAGGACTTGGCCAGAAAAGTGATAAGGAATGACCATAGATGGGGCAAGTTCTAATATGCATATCTTGTTAAAAATAAGCAACAAACACCCCAAATATCCCTGAATGATGAGGAATGGATAAACAGACTGTGGTATGCCCATACAGTGGATTATTAATCAGCTTAAAAATAAGGAAGTACAGACACATGCTACAATGTGAATGATATGCAGGACCCAGGTGCAGAATGTTGCATGTTACATGATTTCTACTCAAAACAGTTCAATCTACAGAAACAAAAGACAGATTGTGGTTCCAGGGGCTGAAGGGAAGGAGAGGGGGAGCAACTGCTTAAGGGGAATGGGGTTTCCTTTTGGGGCAAATGAAAATGTTTTGGAACCATAGAGATGATGGTTGTACAACATTATAAATGTATTAAATGCCTACAAATCATTAATTTTAAAATGATTAATTTTATGATATATAAATCTCACCTCAACAACAACACATGACAGGAAAGGGTGTTTCCATCCCTATTATCAATCCCAGTGGTAAGGACAGGCATATTTTCTAGGGTTAGCACTGCAGCTGGTGCTACTACCCCAAGCTCCATCCAATCAGGGTAGTAGGAGCTTCTGCTTTGTGGTGTTATCAGCCTCAGCAGCCCTCCTGGGAGTCCTGTTCTGAGTGAAGGTGCTAGACTCCATGTTTCCTCCAGCAGTTTCCAACCAGTTTCTTCCGGTTATTCCACATTGCACAATGTGGAACATGGCATCTACTCGTTGCTGCTGAATTATAGAATCATACACTTCAAAAACTGACCAACATAGGTAGAGATGATGGTTTGAGAAAAAGAAATGTGAAATTATCAGAGGATGGTGACTAAGAATAACTCACTGAATGCTTTTATACATTCTCATACACTAATGGTGGGAGTGTAAATTGACTCAGTCATTCTAGGAAGCAATTTAGCAATGTGTTTCCAAAGCTTAAAAAATGATCATATCCTTTGACTTAGTTATTGTACTCTACAGATTTATTCTTCGGAAAGAGATGGTTAATTAGGCAAAGAACCAGCTATGTAAAAGTTCATTTCATTGTTATTTATAATAGTGAGAAATTAGAAACAAACTAAAGCCCAAGAGAGGGGAGTTATGAGTTATCCATGAAAATGTAATACTTCTTTAGACATGCAACAAGAATCACTTATTATCTCTCATGGTTTTTGTGGTCAGGAAATTAGGAAGGACAAAATGGGGATGGGTTATATCTACTCTATAACGTCTGGGGTCTTATCTGGAGAATTTAAACAGAAGCAATCATCTGAAGGCTTGTTTGCTCACACATTGTCAGATGCTAGAGTATCAGCTGGAGGCCTAAGTGGATCTGTCAGCTGAAACAGTTACCTGCAGCCTCTCCATGGACTATGGACTTCCTCACAACATGGCGGTTTAGTTTTGAGAGTGAAAAGAAAGAGAACCATGTTATCTAAATAACATAGCCATGGAAGTCACAAATCATCACCTATGTTGCACTCTATTGATTACAAAAGTTCCAAAATAATTTCACTAGATTCAAAGGGGGAGGGGGCCAAAGACCCCACCTCCTGATGGAAACAGGCCGGTGTCACACTGTAGGAGGAGCATGTGGATGTTGGGTATATGGGTACAGGCATATCTTAAAGATTATCTAATGTCTTGGGAACATGCTAGGTTGGTTATGAAGATAATAAAGTCAGATTACCCCAAAAAGTCCCTGTTTGATGGAAAAAGGTAGAAATACAAAATATTAATAATAGTTCTCTGTAGGTTGTGAGATAACAGGAAATGTATATTTTCTTTCTTGTTCTTTTCTATATTTTTAAATAATTTCCACAATAAATATGAATCCATTTTATAATTAGATAACAAAACAACTGAGGAATGTTATTTTCAAAAGAATCAAGCTGGGCATGGTGGCATACCTGGTATTTCCAGCTACTCAGAAAGCTGAGGCAGGAGGATTGCCAAGTTCAAGGCCAGCCTGGGCCACTTAGTGAGACCCTGTGTCAAAATACAAAATAAAAAGTACTGAGGGTGTAACTCAGGGTTAGAGAGCCCTTGGGTTTAATTGCCAGCACCACACACACACACACACACACACACACACACACACACACACACACACACAGGAATGAGCCACTGCTTTGAAACCTCTTAGATGAATCTTTACCTTAGGGGGGTCAGGTGGCCCTGGCCCCACCTTAGAGAGCTGTGTTAAAGAATAATCCCATAATAAAGCACTGAATCCATTCTTGGCCTTCACTAGAGGAACTTTGCTCACAGAGTATCCTCTCTCCTCTGTCTTCAACCTCTTCATCACTTCTGGATCTTTCCTCCATGTTTAAAATTATTCTTGAGTGCCCAAACTTTAAAAACTAAAATTCTTCTTTGACCTCAGTAACTGTTGCTCTAGCCCTGTTTGGAAAGACCAATCTACTCTCTCTCTCTCTCTTTCTTTCTTTCTTTCTTTCTTTCTTTCTTTCTTTCTTTCTTTCTTTCTTTCTTTCTTTCTTTCTTTCTTTCTTTCTCTCTCTCTCTTTCTTTCTTTCTCTCTTTCTTTCTTTTCTTTCTTTCCTTCTTTCTTTCTTTCCTTCCTTCCTTCCTTCCTTCCTTCCTTCCTTCCTTCCTTCCTTCTTTCTTTCTTTCTTTCTTTCTTTCTTTCTTTCTTTCTTTCTTTCTTTCTTTCTTTCTTTCTTTCTTTCTTCCAATTCTTTTCTGAGCTCTCCACAGTATGCCTTCTGGCCTCACTAATTTAGAATGCTCTGGAAAAATGTCACCAGGGGCTGCCCAATCGACAAATCCACTCACCAACTGGTGGAATGTGGATGGGCTCTGGTCTCTACGTGGATTTCTCTCAGGCTTCATGGTGTTTTAAAAAATTTTAATTGATTCCAACATTTAAAAACTGGGAAAACCCACATAAAAATGTAGAATTTCAGCCTCTCTAAAAACTGGAAGATCTAATAATAGCAGCTCCTGCTTCTTGCATGCCAATAGCTTCTTGAGTAGAGTAGCAGCCATCACCCAGATGGCTCTCCAGGACCTCTTGGGTTCCAGTTGGTTCTGGCCTGTAGATGTTTATTACCTACATATATAGATATTTGACCTGCAGATAACTGGCCACTCGTTGCCTTTGACCTGTAAATATTTGAATCTGAGAGCCTCATTTTTTAGTAAAGCCAACTTGCAAATATCATTACTACCCAGGTCCAGTCTAAATACCTGAATCGGTGTGAGTCCCACTAAAAGCAGATGGTGAAGCTATAATTTGGGTGCAAGTAGTTTATTTGAAAGGTGATCCCAAAATAACTCGTTAGAGAGGAAGGAGGTGAGTCAGAGAAGGACAAAAGTAGATAAAGGATGAATTAATAAGCAATTGCTCAGGGTGGGCAATAAGCACTCCATTCTGCTTAGGATCTTCTGAATTACTAAGAAGGATCAAGAGTTGATGAAGCCAGCTGCTTTCTCTCATGAGATTCCCTAAGTGCCCAAGGCATTAATTAGCTCCCTGGCACTTCTAGACAATACTGCTTGCCTATACCATGCTCCCATAGCCAGAGGAAGTCCTCCGAGGGATGCAGATGTGTAGGGTAGATGCAGAGGACATGTGCAGAGGTGAACTCCAGGTGCGAGACGGGCAGGGCCCTGGCAATGTCTTCAGAAAATTGTTTTCTCATTTCCTCCGAGCACCTGGCATCAAGTTAGCTCTTCGTACATGCGAGTGGCTGGAAGCTCTTGTTTTTCTCAAACTCATCCTGGTGAATTCCCATGGGAAATGAAATGAATTTAAGTAACTGATTGCATAATCCCAATTTGTTCAGATCTGTGCGTGTGTTTGGAGGAGAGGGTTACTGAAAACATCCGTCCTCTGCCTGAAGGCAGTTCCTGGCTTCTCTTGGGAGTGCTGGTTGCTCCCTGAGTGAAGCACTGGATTTAATAGTCAGGAAAATCTATTTTTACTTGGTGTTGCCTCTGGGTGTTCTGCAAGGCCCTGGCCTGCGTCCAGGTTGCTGTGGCACCAGTTCCCATCAGCATGTACCTCCAGGGACAAAGTATGAGCGAATTAAAGTTTAATTAAAGGTGAAACTCCAGTGTGGACGTAGTCTTGTCTCTTCCTGGCTAAGGCAGGTGAGGGCTTTTAAAGGGCAGCACAAGGACCTCACTGATGTCATACCTGCCAGGTGGGTTTGTGGGTGATGGTCACTTCCCTTGGGCAGTATTTTTTTCCCTCTCAAAAAGGAGAAAATGTTGAGGAATATGGCAGGAGATACAAAGCCATGGCTTCTCTTAGATTTAATAGTCAGATTGGATGGCATGACTTCTGGGCTGCTTCTCCTCTGCCCCTAAAGCATCTGTCTTTAACAGACCAGCAGCAAAGGGTTTTTGGAGACAGACCTGATTTCATAGATGGCCTCCCTACTAAGAATGTGAGCAAGCAGTGGAGGGGAGAGGGTCAGATCCTGCAGCTTCTGTCCCCTGCAAGGGGCATGTTTAGTTCTGCATCTTTGGCCCTCCAAAGCTGGTTCATCCAGAGAAGAACTAGGCTGGGGAAACTGGGATGATTACCCAAATCACTGAGGGTGGAGGTCGGTGGAGTCCAGCATTCTCTCTCCTGACCCACGATTTTCTCCTCATCTCCTCCTCCCTTTTCCCCCAATAAGACTCCAACAAGAATTCCATGAAAGGCCTTTCATGTAGGGAGACATTCTCTTTCAAATCACCTTGATCCCATAAACAATAAATATGCACCTCACCCCCCACACACCTAACCCACATTTACTGGAAGTATAACTAGGGCACAGAGAAGCCCACTTACAACTGAGACCGATCAGCTGGCTTTTTTTATATTCACTGCCAGATTGATTTATCAGCAATGGAATGATGTGACTCTACTTTGTGTACAACCAGAGAAACGAAAAATTGTGCTCCATAGGTGTACTCTGAACTGAAATGCATCATTGTCCTGTATAACTAGTTAGAACAAATAAATAAGTTAAATTAAAAAAAAATAGAGAAGTCACTGGAAGATCAGAAAAGCCACATTCTAGATTCAGGTATCGGTCTTAACACAGGGTAGGTCTGGAATTTGGGGGAGGTGTCAGGAAGCTCCTTGAGGCAGGTCTCCACCTGTGGAATGAGGGATAGATACCTGGGTCACCTCACTTGGAGACCCAAGGGAGGTGTTCCTGCCAGAATGAGGCCTTTCCTACTCTAAGGTGGAGTTTATTGGAAGAATATGACAAAGCAATGAAGAAGACTGGCTTTTCTGGAAGCTTCAACAGAAATTTTAGTTGTATCAGGCCTTAAAGCAACTTAAAGATCTCAGCAAAGAGAGTTCACAGATCTTCTCAATGACATCAGCAATTCTAGTAATAATAACGATAACACCTAGCAACCCTGACTCGGCAGAAACCACGCTCACCCCATTACTGTTACCCCTCACTGCAACACCACAAGCCCAGAACTCCTTTGAGCTCTCCTGGTCTGATGATTTCTTATAATTCCAGCTTAGGCAACTCTGCAACTTACCCAGTGTTCTGCTCCCCACCAGGCCCTACTGTGAGCTTTCTTTCAGACACCTGCTGTGCTTGCTGCTAATTGCTTGGTGATTTCCCCATTTCCCTGGCTCAAATCTCTGAGTGCAAGAACATTAACCATCAGCAGGGACCTTGTGCTTAGAGACCTTCTTTAAGAAAGGAATAAATGGCTCCAGAGTCTGAGGCAGGAGGATGCAGAGTTCAAAGTCAGTATCAGCAAGTTAGCCAGGCACTTAGCAACTCAGGGAGAACCTGTCTCTAATAAAATATTTAAAAATAGGCTGGGGATGTGGCTCAGTGGTTAAGCACCCCTGGGTTCAATCCCCAATATATTTAAAAAAAAAAAAAAAAAGAATAAAAACAAAGGAGTAAGTGCCAAACTAGGCTAGGGAATTCGCAGATGGCCTGAATAAGAGAGGCCCTGGAAGTTTAAGAGTTTATATTAAGGTGAGTTGCCCCCTGCTGGAGGCTGATAGTAACTTTTTTTCTGGTGATTGGGCAGGAGGTGACCTGCCACGGGACCAAACCTGGCTGTTAAAAATTGGAGTGGGCACAGGGGCAGGAAAGATGGTAGAATGACCATGGACATCATTACTCTAGATACATGTATAACTGCACATGTGGTGTGACACTACATATGATGTTTCAGAAATACTCCTTCAAAACTAGGATTTTTGTAGATTTCTTGTAGGCTTTCTTCTTTGTATATCCTTTTTACTAAAGAATCTCATTTATTCTTTAATATTCTACTGTCTGAGCCTCTTCTTGGATCAGGTGCCTCCTGAAAGGGGTAAGCATGAGTGTATATGTGTGTATGTTTGGGTACCAGACAGGAACAGAATGCTGGCACTTTCTATTACAAATAAAGACAATTCTTATTGTCTAGCTGGAATTTTTAGCGTGAATGTGAGATTTTTCTCCTTGCTTATGTCCTTACGAATAAAAAAACTCTTGTGATCTGTCATTAAAATAATTTTCCATAAATTCCCCCTGAAATTACATCTTTTCTGAATTCCAAATGTAGAAATCCAATTCCTTTAGACATCTAAAACTCACCATGTTCAGAATGAAATTCTTTTCATTACCTGAGTCTTTTCAGCCACCCAGTTTCTAGAGATCGGATCCTGGGGGTTATTTTTGCCTTGTCCCCGTGGCCAATACAACAGTAAGTTCTATTAATTCTAACTCTAAAACAAGCCCCATCCACCTGCTTCTCTGCCTCTTTGCTACCATCATCCCCCCCTCAACTGATGTAGTGGCCTCCAAGCAGTCTCCCCGCCTCCATTCCCATCTTCCATACATTCCTTTCTTGTAGAGCAGCACAATCAGCTTCTTAAAATAAATCAAGGCATGCTGCTCCCTTGCTTGGAAGAACAATTGCTTTCAAATAACATTCATGCTTCTTGCTGTGATCTGAGGCCCCGTCTAATCCACCTGTCCCTCTAACTTCACTCTTCTCAAGCAAACTCTTCTTCCCAGCCTGTGCTCTGATCGCACTGGCCAGTTGCTTTCCCGTGGGAGGGCTTTGTGTTTGCGGAACCCTCTTTCTGAAGCTTTTCACCCCACACTCTTTCCCTGACTAACTCCCTTTCAGTTTGTATTCAGCCATTTGGTCTCCTGTTGGCTGTTTCACAATATGCACAGTGTTATAAACAATAAGGCAGTGAACATCTAAACGTATTTGATTTTTATCCCACTGTCTGATTTTCTCCACAGCATAAATTTCCAGAAGTGGAACTGCTTGGGAGAAGGAAATTCTTAGGTTACATTTTGGTATCATAATGATAAATTGCCCTCATTGAAATCATAAAATATTCATGATCCTGCTGATTTCTCTCATGATAGTCAATCTTCTTGCCGCAGTCTGGCTGGGCACAAAATCACGAGCCACTCAAGCAGGAACAAACTTTATTTTTGAAACTGCCGCCAATGCCCCCTACACTCCCGGGAAGATTGCCGACTGACCCACGCGGTGTTCTCTCGGACCCCAACAGGAAGTCCCTCCTCCGGAATTCCCTCCTACCGCACTTCCCCAACCAATGGGAACTCTCCAGGAGTCCCGTAGCAGGCCGAGGTGGACAGCAGGAGTCCAATATCCATATGAATGCAGATCTTAACATAATCATATCATCTCAATGGCTTGCTGGCATCACCTTTCAACCAAAAATGCCATGCATCTTATTACTTGGCTGTGGCTCTTAGCACTTCCAACAGAAGAGGCAGAACCAGGCAAGGATTTGTGTGCACATGGTTTCCTCTGCTGCGGAGCCCAAAGCCCTACTTCCTGCCTTCTGGGAGTGCCCATGCCCATGCATGGAGGCCCGGAGGCCAGCCCTCATCCTCTGAGTTAGGGGCTCTGTCTGGTCCTCTCTGCTCCATCTTTCATTGTCCTGTTGAGATTGTCATCTAGACTTCCTTTGGTCCCATCTTTATGTCAGATAATAGAAAAACCCTGCCATTCAGACAGAGGGCATCTTTCTCTAGTTTCCAGAATAGAGGTGGGTTTTCATATTTTTATATCCAGTGTTCTGAACCTGCCTGATCTCAAGAATCCTTCTGAGTTCATGTGTTGAAAAATGCAAGCCCCTGCCCTCCACAGAGATTCTGGCTCCGGATCTGGAATATGATGGGTCTCAGGGGTTTATGTTTCTTCACAGTGACCTGGGTAATTCTAATGATTGACAAATGTAGGAAATTTTTCCACAGGTCATTTCCATGAGGACCTAGAAGTGGTCCTGGGCGTTCTATTTCAGTATTCCATTCACACTGTCTTTCTACATATGTCTTACGATTCCTAACCATGTGCCCAAGCACCTTCTATGGCAGGGCACTATGTTTCATGTGTTACACATGCCATCTCATGATAACAGTGTTTTTAATACTAAGCACAATACCTCCAGAGGTTCTTGCCGAGGAAGTAGAGGTACATAGGTTAACTGGCTCGATCAGGTCACAGGGCTGGAAAGTGGTGGAGCTTGAACTTGAGTTCAGGGTTTATGGTTCCAAGTTCTGCGGCTTTTCTCAAGTGACAACTTTGGCTCCTATCCTTATACCACTGCATGGCCACAAACCTTGCTCCTCCGAGTGTGGTTGACAGAGCCTTACCATCAGAATCACCTGGGAGCTTATTCCATGTGCAGAATCTCAGGGCCACTCTGGGTCTGCTGAGTCGGAATTGGCAGTTTAACAAAATCACCAGGTGAATTTCATTCACAATGAAGCCTAAGAAGCTCGGAGGTTGTGGGTGGGGGAGGGTATGTATGGGAGAATATGGGTGTGCCTGTGCACGGGCCTATGTGCAGTTGGAAATGTCTAATAGTTCAAAAGCACCATCACTTGCACATCCTGTTTTCTTCTGGTGGAAAATTTCCCAAATAAGGACACCAACCATTTTAACTCTAAAGGGAGTTTGGGAGGATGGAGCATTTGCAATCCAAAAGAAGTCAACCAAGTGACTGCACCAAGGAAAGAGTCTCCAGGGAGAGGCTGAGCAGCTGTCTCAAACGGTACAGGGAAACTGATGCTGCTTCCTTCCTCATGAGATCTCTGGATCTCTGGAATGAGAGGTCCCCTGAGGGTGTGTTGCTGGATTTCGATGCACCTTTTAAAGCAAAAAGTTTTATTTATTTACTTTTTCTTGAGGGCCTACTGCATCTAAGAATGTAGCATATTTCCTCAGTTCTTCTGACTTCGGGGACTTTTTCTCTAAAACAAACTCAAATGCAAGCAAATAAGTGTATGAGATTTAAGGACTGGTCTTAAGTGGGCCAATATCATCATCTACTGGCCATTTGTAGGTACTGCAGCTACCATTTTAAACTCAAAAGTACAAAACACTCAACACCTGCAGATTTGTGGTTAAATAAGGCAAAGATGTTCCTGACACACTGTGATGAATAGAAACACCAAAGAGAATTAGGAAGTGCAAATAAAATGGTATCTTCAGGAAAGTCGGTCAACACCTGATATCTCCAAATACAATATTTGAATTGATTCTTTTTTTTTTTTTTTTACAAGCACTGAAAATGAACCAGGTTGGGGAGGGTGTTGAGAACGGTGCGTATTTCTGATGATTTTGCCGTAGGTAAACCACAGAGTTCCCTGATGAGTGGAGAACACCTTATTGAATGGATATTAGACAATATACTACTAAGTGATTGATAATAAAAATGCAAAATATCAAAACCCAGGGCAATTTACATTCTTAAATGGTTACAATGGTCACAATGGGAAAGAAGTTAAAAGTCAGTGAGTTAAGCACTAACTTGAGAGGTTACAAATAGAACAAAGAAAGTGGAAAAAAGAAAATTAATGGCTAAAAGGATAAAAGTGAAACAGAAAATAAGAATATATTAAGGATGGGCTGGGGCTGTCCATCTACAACTACAAACAAAATAATATATTAGGGAGGATTAATAAAGTCAATGAAGTTTGTTTAAAGATTAAAACCTGATAGGCCTCATGTATTTCTGATCAAGGAAAGAAAAGGAAAAGGTCAAATAAGAATGAGAGGAGCCAGTACTACTAAGCTACAGAGATGAAGCCCTTCAAGGTCAAAGCTCATTCTTTGTCTAAAGGTGATAGTAGACCTGGGGCTGCTGGGTTGTGCCACACACCTAATGTGTTTATTTTATCCCAGGATTCCATGGCCCTGCTTGGAAAGAGACAATTAACATCCCATGTTTGATCTCACATTTCCACATTTTCACATCCTTTATCTCTTTGATTTCCATAAAGTTAACATGACCAATGTTTCTTTCTTAATAATAATAAAAGCTAACATTAATTAAATCCTTGTTATTGCTGTGCATCCTGCATAGTGACCCCTACAGAGACTTGATGTACAGCGAGTCCCTGAGATCATCACTATCATCTCCGTGTTGTATATAGAAAGGAAATGGAGGTTTGGAAGATGAATAACCTGCCTAATGTAGGGTTTTGATGAGTTTTCAAGCTTTGGTGTCTCTCCTGGTCACCAAGGACCTGAGTTGCATCTGTGCATCCAGAGTCCCAGTGTACATTCCTATTCAATTTGGAAAGGGAGAGAAAAATATCCTCTTTTGGAGTTGCCAGTCTGGCACACGCAGTGTTGACATCCTGAGGACTTTTGGTCAACAGGCCTAACTTATGTCCTGGCTGTACTGTCCCTCTGTGACTCGCTGTATGGCTAGCTAGTTAAAAACATTTTTCACATTCTCAAATAGTTGGATTAAAAAAAAAAAGGAAGGAAGAATAAAATTTTGTGACATGTGAAAGTTATTTGAAATTGCAATTTCTCTGTCCAAGATGAAGTTTATTGAAACATAGCCATCTGCAGTCGTGTCCTATAGTCTGGCAGCTTTCCTGTTTCCATGGAACAGTTGAATAGTTGCAACAGAGACCATATATATATATATATATGAACAGAGACCATATATATGAAGACCCTTCATAACAAGCTGAAATAGAAGGGACATAGACTAGCCAAAACAACCATGAAAAAGATCAAAGTCAGAGGGTTCACATTTCCTAATTAAGGCTGTATGGTTTGGGCATGAGGATAGATATACAGAGCAATGGAGTCAAACCACCAAACCACCCAAACCAGTCATTGCCAGATTCTTCAAACAGCTCATGGGGTCTCACCTTTAAATACCTACTATTAAGAGATACAAAGAAAAAAGAGAGAAACATCAAAAAAGTTTGCATCAAATTATCATTACAGAACTCAGATTCAGAGACCTCTAGCAAGAAAAACAAGCAAATTTTTTTTTTCAAAATAAATGTTAGGTTTATATATTTTAAATATTTATGATAATAAAATTATTATTATTTGGTACTAGAGATTGAACTCAGGGGCACTCGACCACTGAGCCACATCCCCAGCCCTATTTTGTATTTTATTTAGAGACAGGGTCTCACTGAGTTGCTTAGTGCCTCACTTTTGCTGATGCTAGTTTTGAACTCGCGATCCTTCTGCCTCAGCCTCCTGAGCTGCTGGGATTACAGGTGTGCACCACCATGTCCAGTGTCCATTTGGATCTTATAAAGAATCCCCAGGCTTCTGTGTCAATGAGTGCAAGACCAGAGAGAGATACTGTAGCAGTTCAGGGAAAGCCAAGGTGATTTTTGGAGGGTGAATCAGAAGATGGAGGGTGGAGAAAGATGGATATGAGATATATTTTCCAGGTAGAAACAATTAGACTTTGTTAAATTGGATGGGCAAGGGGTAGTAAATTCAAAGAGGATGGAATTTTAGGCTTGAAATTTATGTGGGTGGTGATGTCATCTACTTAGAAGAGACAGACTGGAAGAAGTTTGGGGAAAAGGATGAATATTTTCACTTAAGTCATGTTGATTTTGAGATTCCTATTACTTATCCAAATGGATGTCAAGTAGACTGGTAGTGAAGGGACCATGAAATCAAAGTGTAAGGGACCAGCGAAACGTCAGAGGAAGAGACCACAAGAGACTGGCTTCATGCAATAAGCAGAAGGGGATTTTTATTGAGGATCCTGATTCAGTGCGCTGAGGCTCCAGGCTCACTCAGGAAGGGAGAGCAGCCCAGAGCCCAGAGCAGGGGTTGAACAATGCTTAAGTACACTTTTTGGGGAGGGCGGGGGCTTTGCATACATCATAGTCTCCTTTAACAAATCATCATACACCGAGGGAAAATCAAACAACAACTCCTAGACTTGATTAGTACATTCATTGGCGGGAACAGGGCGAGCTGGAGTGATAGGTCATTCCTAAGGAGGGGGTTACATTTAAACTGATTGGTTCGGGCCCTGTATGTCTACGTGACAAGCAGCACAGGGTCTTGAATGAGGAGTTACACAGGATCCCAGGCCATAAATCAACTAAATGGCCAGTAGGGCCTTGTCTTAACTGCCTCAGGAATTTAACCCATGCTTTGCAGTTTAGAAACAGGTTTACAATGCCGGGTCCTTTACATTTTAACTCAGGCTTTGCAGCTTAGAAACTTCACCCTTTCATTCCCCACTCCATTTTCTGACTACTTTTAATCTTAAAAGTAATGAATCATAATTTTTGGGGAGTCTCATTTTCCATCTCTGTCAGTGGAGCATATTGCTGTCTGATTACCATGGGTTGTCCTGCGTCCTACGTTTCCTAGAATCGATTTCAGCATGGCCTCCATTTTAGATTCCACTCGGTATTAGACCCCGATTTATCTAACTACACTGACTACCTAACTTTAAATCTGGCTTCAAAAGAAGACTTTTTTCCCCCTTCTATTTGAAAGGTACTAGAGAATGTTTCTATCATGAAAATGATCCAGCAGAGGGGAAAAAAAATGATGAGTCAGAAGAAAGTAATTCATGGTGAAATTGGGGGATGGTAGTCAGGGCACAAATGAAGGGGTTTGTTTTATGGGGGCAAATGAACGTCATCCTTGTAAACAAGGAAGATGACAAAGTACAAAGCATGGCCTTACATACAGAAGATCTGGAGGTGAAAAAATAAGGAAGTTCAAGTATCACCATGATGGACCAGGCTCAGTGGTGCATGCCTATAATTCTAGCTACTTGGGACACTGAGACAGGTGGATTGCAAATTGAGGCCAACCCTGGCAAAAATAAAAAGGGATGGGGACAAAGCTCAGTGGCAAAGCACCCCTGGGATTAATCCGCAGTACAAAAAAAACAAAACCTCAATGATGCAATGATAGAGGACACACAGCCTCCACCTTGAACAGTTGGAGGATGGGGGTGAAAGGGAAGGAGAAGGAAAATCGTATTTTTTCTCCAATTCTGTCCAGCTCATCTGTGCAAGTATACAGTAGTTAGATGATCAGGGTGAACAAAAAGAGTGTTCACAGGTGAATACAAAGGATGGAGACAGGATCAAGGGAAGTAAGGATATCTGCCAGAGTGAAATTGTAATGGTAAGCCAGAGAATCTATTTTGGCTCATATAAGTCTGTGAACTTTTCAGAGCAGGACCTAGGATAAGTGCTAAAAAGAAATTAGCTTTCGTAGAAATTTTTAGTATCAATGCAAAATCAGTGAAAAAACGAGGCGTAAAAATGCTTGGTGAAAATACTTCTCAATGCTTCTTAAGGGATTCCCTAAGGAGGGGCCCACCCAATGGAGCCACTTGATTCAAGCAGAATCAAATTCCTAACTTACCATTTCTAGATTACTACTGAGCTCTCATCAGTCCTCCTCTATTTGTGCAGTTGAGATCTGCCAGGGGTTTTCAAGTGAGGATATTATTAACAATCAATTTCCAAAATGAATCCTGTTCTGAGTCCATAACGGAAAGGTACCATGTATTATGGCCTTAAAAGGATTTGGGGGAATCTAGCCACCACTTTTCTCAGACTATACCTTCAGGTGACCTTTCTAAGTGGGTGTGCCTCCGGTAGCCAAAAGGTATGTTAACCAGTGCATTGGCCTAAGACAGAGGTTTAAATTGAGAGCACTGTAAATTCAGGTTGTGTGTATAAAAACTCCAGATTGTGTTCCTCAACAAGTGACAATTAAGGAATCTTGATTATTTCCTAGCTTAATTGCCCACTCCCTGGAGGTAATAAACAGAAACTGTTATTTACATTTAAATTAAATTCCTTCTAACAACACCCTAGTAGATTATAGGTGAGATGACTATTATATCCCCAGGGCAAGACTTTGAGATCATTATCATGTCTCTCAGGTCAAAGCAAATTATAATTGATTTTTATGGATTACAATAATAAGGATTGGCTAGGTCAATTTCTGGATAACCTTTCAGGGTGGACAAAATCAAACCTGTCACCTGGTGCTTTAATGACTACAATTTAAATCTTGGTAATTTATGTGAATGCCAGAAGTCATTGTCTTTTTTAAGTGGCCACAAGAGGGTAGTGGAGGACTACATACTTGCCCTAATTGGACCCTTCATTTTTTTATTTTTTATTAGTGCACTATACATAATAGTGGATTTCATTTTGACATCCATACATGTAATTTGTTCCACTTCAATCCCAGTATTCCTCTTTCCCTCCCCCTTCCTCCTCCATCCCTTCCTCTATTCTATTAGTCTTTCTTTTTTTAAATTAGTGCATTATAAATGTACATTAAAGTGGCATTCATTGTGCTATATTTCATACATGCACATAGCATATTTTGGTCAATTTCATTCTAGTGTTCCTCCCTTTTCCCATCCCTCCTTCCTCCCCTTCAATCCCCTTTCTTTACTCAACATTCTCCCTTCTACTTTCATGAGATCACCCCCTCCCTTTAAAAAAAAATTCCTATTTCTCTCTAGCTTCCACATATAAGAAAAAAATATTCAACCCTTGACTTTTCTGAATCTGGCTTATTTCACTTAGCACAATGTTCTCCAGTTCCATCCATTTACCAGCAGATGATATAATTTTATTCCTCTTTAGGGCTGAGTAAAACTCCATTGTGTATATATACCACATTTTCTTTATCCATCCATCTGTTGACAGGCACTTGGGCTGGTTACATAACTTGACTGTTGTGGATTATGCTGCTATAAACAGTGGTATGCCTGTATCACTATAGAATACTGATATTACTTCTTTTGAATAAATACCAAGGAGTGGGATATCTGGGTCAGATGGTGGTTCTATTTCTAGACTTTTAAGAAATCTCCATATTGCTTTCTTAAGTGGTTATACTAATTTGTAGTCCCGTCAACATGTATGAGTGTACCTTTCCCCTGACATACTCATCAGCATTTATTGTGTTCTTAATGATCATCAATTTCTTCTTTAAGAGCCTCATTTAATCATTCATGTACCCTACATTTTGTTTCAACTCTATCAAGTAGATTGCTATTGATTCCCATTCAGTGTGTCCAATCACTCAGGAACTATTCTTCCTGATGCTAGTGGTGTAATCTGAATATCAAGCTAAAATTTCCTCTGAGTTTTTAACAGGTCAATAGCACTAACAGACTCAGGGTAGACTTTTGTGATCAGGAAGTCATGGGTATTTTTCATACTTCAAGGAATTATACCTCTCTCCAAGTCCTTCTTTGGCAATGTCTTTTCCTGAATTTGTCATGGTGGATGTGGAATCGAGTGCTGATTCTGTCTCCACTCCCTAGACTGTATATTGTGCATGTAGTTCCTTGTTCAGTGGGCTCAGGAAGGTGGGTCTGGGATCTTGGCAAGCATGGGTATAGGACAACTTGGGGATTAGGGCTAGCCCCTGTCTAGGCCATACTCCTGGAAGCCCTTCCAAACTGGAGTTAAACAGAGAGTAGCAGCTGAAGCCCTGCAGGGAGCCTGAGATCACTTACATTCCCTGAAGAGGATTTTGCCTTTGAACTTTAGATTTGGCTTTGAACTTTAGACATCTTTTATACCTTAAATCAATGGTGCCTAGCTCTATATAATTGATTTTTGCATGAAATCTGTAGATTGTTCACCAAGATTCAGTATCACGCTATTAGTCTCTAGTAGGTTCCCGTCAGGCTGACAACCTAACAGATGAACCACTGACCTACAATGGCATTTTCACAAACCAATGCTAGGTTTCAATTGCCATTTTTAATTCTTTGTTTAGGTCAGAATCTGCACAGGCTGCCTGTCATCTTCCATAATGCTTGGATCCAGGAGATTCAAGGACATTTGGTACCAATTCCTCTCTGCAATGTTTTTCTAGGAGGGAGGAAATCCAGCCATTCATCTGATTTGTTTTCTCCCATGCTTTCATCATTCTGATAAAAAGGAAGTTAAGTGACTGACTGAAAGAAGTTATCACTGCTGAGGCCTTCTTAATATTAGTTTTGCTTCTGTTAATTCTAGCTGATTCGCTTGACCTCTTGATCCCAGACAAGCACAATGACACTGGGCTACCTTCTGCTTTCAAGTGATTACAGTCTACTGCCACATGAGGCTTTCTTGGTTTTAGTTAGAGAGCAGGTTCCCACCTCTCTCCTTTCCCTCCCACATGGACCTCTGGTGTGGTAATAGGAATCCTCAAAGGCCCAACGGACACGGGGGGCGAGCTAATGAGGTTGACTTTTCCTTCAGCTGGAACCCAGCTGGTGGTACACAGGTGGCACACAGAAGCCTGCATTACCATTCTATTTCTCAAGTTATTTTGGTTAACAGCCATCATGACTGCGACTAGAACTGTTCCTTCATGTGATCAGTACCGCCCCCCCTTTTTAGGATGGTTGAGAGAACAGTTCCTGCTACTAGAATCCCTAACCAGGCAGAGTGAGCTTTTTTCCCGGGGTTACTTCTTTCTCAGGAAGGCCAAGACTAAAGCAAGGAATTTGCTTTTTTTACTCTTGAGCTGTGCCTCACAAATCATTTAATCAAGTGAAAATAAACTGAACAATAACAAATAAATACTCAAAACAAAAAACTTTCCATTGGAAACATGTTAAGTTCTCAACTTTCTAATGGTTCTGCCCAGATCTCTGCCAAGTCTAAAAGCCCAGGGACAAATTTACCTGTCCTCTACTTAATTTTTTCCATCTTGCACCCTGAAGCAGAAACCACTAAAGAAATTGCAGATCAAAATCTTCCACACAGGAAAGATAAGGAATACCTGGTTTGGCTACAATTATTTTTCTTGTACCTGTAAGACATAATCTACCTTCCTTCCTCAGTTACACAATACTGCTTTGCCTCTTCTGATGTCAAGCAAGATAAGGGCAGTTAGTCTTGCTCCCTGGCTCTCAAAAGCTCTTGGTCAGTTTTTTCAACTGAGGATGATGATTCCAAGTTCATCCTTTAACTAGTTTTAGTAACACTGCAGATATGATGCACTCTTATTCCCATTGCTTGCTCAAAGACAAGAGAGAAGGGTACTCAATCTGTTCCTTGAAGACAAGGTAGATGTGGACAAGTGTTTGGGGATCCTGGAGGATGTGCATTCTCCAGAAAATCCAGTGAGGGAAGTTTTGCTCTAGGCTTTTGATCCCATCCACTGGGAGTAACCTGACATACAAAGTGACTATGAAGAGCTCTTCTGCGAGTTTCAGGATGACAGTTCTTCCCTCACCCAATCTATGAAGTCTCTCTCATTTCTTTTTAACAGAAGAAAATTCTTAGTTGGGTACAGTGACACATGCCTATAATCCTAAATGCTGAGGAGACTGAGGCAAGTTCAAGGCCAGCCTGGGCACCTGGTGAGATGCTGTCTTAAAAAAAAAAAAAGATAGTTCTTCTCTAGGCACTAGCTCACTTCTTAGCAAATATACTTATTTGGGACAAATTTAAAGTGAATGTTAAATGTTTCTGCTTTACCATTTCCATAAGGCCAGAGGAACCTTTTTTTTTCTCTATTGTGCTAAGATTGAACCCAGGTCTCCGTGCATGCAAGGCATTCTACCAACTGAGCTATATCCCCAGCCCTAGAGGAACCTTACTCAAGGTTGTGCCTCAACTAAAGTTCTATTTCCTCTATTATGCCTCACCAAAGTGCTATTCCCATAGCATCCCTGAACTAGAGGTAGAATCATTATTCAATATTAGATGTAGAAAAGTGGAGGCTTCTCAATAGGCTGGAAAACTTTCTCAAATTTCTCATCTTGGTCAAATTATATTAATGTTTTTCTAGAAGTGAAGCTTACCAATTATAGCACCATATTCTGATGTACTGACCTCTTACTAGTGCCAGCCTTTCTTGCAGCTAGGATAGGGTGAGAAAAAAAAAACACCAAATCTTAGTGACTTTAAAAGGCAAACTTTGTGGGGATTGTTTCCTCACAAGTAGGTGCAATGGCACACACCTTTAATTCCAGTGGTTAGGAAGGCTGAGACAAGAAGACTACAACTTCAAAGCCAGCCTGAGCAACTTAGTGAGACCCTGTCTCATAATAAAAAATAAAAAGGGCTGGGGATGTGGCTCAGTGCTTAAGTGCTCCTGGGTTTAATTCCTTGTACAAAAAAAAAAAAAAAAAAAAAAGGCAGTATCATCCAAATAGGGCAACATATAAACCTTTTTCATACTATCAAAATTCCAATGTATTAAAAGGTCACATTTATGGATGCATTTCTTTGCCTTAGCTAAATGGCTTTAATGGCACAGGTTGTACAAATGAGCAGAAGACTGGAACCTGTGATGATGGGCTGCAGAAATCTCATAATTAAGTACTGTAAATTTTCTTATAGCACCATCACGCCTGGTGCAGTGTCATTTGTGGCTCTTGCTTCTTTAGCCAAATATGGCTTCTCTACCTGAAAGCCTGAGCTTGCACCCTAACTCTGCCATGTTCTTGCATTCTGAGCAAGTTAACCTGAAACCCAATGTCTTTTACCTAGAAGATAAGTGATACCACCTCTTAAACTTTCAGGGCAGTGCCTGTGACTAGATGTATTGGTCATGAGCCTATAATATCTGGCATTTTGGGAAAAGATTAATGTTGGCAGCCCATTTAACAGAATTGTTAAAAAATACATAAAAGAAGTCTTTATCTTTTGATACTTTAAACTTGGTACTCTTACACTACATTGATAAATTCCATGACAACTTTTAGTTGGCTTGCAAGGAGTGGTGCTGAGTTTATATTCCTGCTGATATTCTTATTTTTTAATCAGTAAATGAAAAGCACAAGTTACATATACCAAAAGTTCTCTATTTCTGGGTGTAATAGCAGCTGCAACTAATCAGAGGTCTTTGCAGAGTGAGAAGTCCAATTTCCAAAGACAAAACATATGTCTATCTTACTTGCTTAGACTTGGGAGCATAACTGCTTATAAAAGGATTCATAGTTTTTTTTTTTATTGTTAAGCTGCAACATACATGGTTTATTACAACAAAAAAAACATTTAATCAAGTGAAAATAAACTGAACAATAAACAAATAAACACTCAAAACAAAATATTTTCCATTGGAAACATGTTAAGATGAATACGGGGCTTTGTTACCATCTTACTGCAATTTTTTTATGTGTTACTAGCCTACATACCCCATGTTTTCTGTAATCATGCAGATGTGAATGGAAGTTTGAAGGATTAAATACATGAAAAGTCCATTTACTGCAGAGAATCATTTCACAAGGCAGCCACACTGGTTTTAGAGAAAAAAATCATTCAAGAAATTCTCCAAGTATTTAGGTTCATTTTAGAATCCGTGAACCTTAAGCTGCTCCTCCTTGACAATGCCAACCTGTAAAATAAAATTTAATTTAGTAGAATCACTCTGAGGTACACATAAGTTAATCTTTAAGAAAACACCAAACAGTCATCAAAAAGAACCAGCTAACAGTTCATTGCAATACTTATCTATGGCATGCACTTTTAAGAGCCAACAATTCAACACATATTTGTATACCCTCATGCATGCCAAAAAATACCACTTAAACTGGATAAAAATCTTATTGCTATCAAAATAAATACTAAGTCTATGTGATTTTTACCAAAGGAAATAATTCATGTTGCTTTTAAATAAAATTTTAGAAGCAATCTCAGTTACACATGAAGCACCCAATCACTCACCTCCAAGAGAAACTGGCAAATGTTTTTTCTTTGGTCACCTTGAAGTTGAATAACCTCCCCGTATTCAGGATGTTCAATCACAGTACCATTACAGGCAAATTTCTAGAAAACACAAATGTACAACAGCATTTCATTATATACAGTGAGGTTTTACTTCCCATTTAAAAGAAAACAAAACAAAAACACAAACTTAACTATTTTAGTAGGCTTGACTGTATTTAGGAAACAGACTGTCTCCTATAATCCCCAACAAAGCCTCAAGGATTAATTTGTAAATGAATCAGTAGGTCACATGAAGGAAATGAGACATTAATATCTAAATTCTTTTAAATTTTATTTTGTTCGAAAGACATGTATATCTTATTTTAAGATAGGGAGACAATCTGGGAGAATAGCCAAATTTCTGGATGTTAATTACAAAAAAGAAGAAGAAGGAAAAAAAAACCCCAAAACATCAGCTTTTTTGGGTCTCATCATTTTCATCTACACTGATATATTTATTCAAAAGAAGGTGGGAACCACAATCCAATTCAGAGGTGTGCACCAATGATTCTATTTTAATCCTCTCTTCCTTAACGCTCTTACCTTTTTGAAAGCTTTCACAAGTTTCTTTTTGTCATAATCATCTGCAATGCCCTGAACTGTAGTCAGTGTCTTCCTGCCGTTCCGTTGCTGGATTCTTATATGAATGTAATCCTCAGTCCCTGCCGGGAGTAAGTCGTCACCCTTAGTTGCATCAGCAAAGGGGTCTGCAAAGAGAAAAATCCGAAGCTGAAAAATACGTGTTAAGAAGCACTCTCTACAAATAGGGTACAATACCCATCTACACAGTTAGCAAGGAAGGTTCTAGAGCTTTTGCTTTTATTTTCCCGGTGGGGATGGGACTGTCAGTGAGCCCATTAATAAGACTTCCAAGGCACACTCAGGAAAATGAACAAAATTTGAGCAGGTATGTCCGCTGATAACTCGAATTACAAACCCGGCGTTACAGACAGACAACACGATCTTTGAGCGACAGGAGATGGATACCTCCTTAATTTCTCTAGCCCCTATAAAAATGTGCGTCATCTCGATTACATTCTGATGACAACAGAAACATTCAAATGCACCCGCCCCATCATTCAACCATAACTGTGCCTTGCAAAACTGAAAAATATAAAAAAATAAAAACTCCACCACATTTAACAAAATAGACGTGTCTATCCAGAAGCGTCCTTCTATAAATCGTTACGCGGGCCGGGGGGGCCCGGGCCACTTCCCCGACCCATCCGAGGCCTGCGCCTGCATCCTCTGCTCCGTGCCCCCCAAGGCTGCGCGGACCTGACTCGGCCCGGCCCGGCTCAGCTGTCGCCAGCGAGTCCGGGGGCCCTTGGTGCGGGCGGAACCGGGCCGGGCCAAGCCTGGCGGAGCGGGGTCCGCAGCCCTTCGGCCGGCGCCGTCCCCGGGTAGGGGTCGCCGGGGCCCCGTCGCCATCTTCCGGACGCCCAGACAAAGCCCCGGCGGGGCCTCGGGGCCGGGTCGGCGGTGGACCTTACCGAAAGATTGGAGGTTCTGGATAGTGGACATGCGATACTAGTGTGAGGCCGGTGAGGGGATAAAATTGCTGCGGGGCCCGCCCGGATCGCCGTGTCAGGAGGCTGCAGTGGCGAGAAGATGGAGAGAGTTGAGGCAGCGCGGCGCCGGGCTGGTTGGGCTGGGGCGGCGGCGGCGGCGGCGGCGGCCGGGAGGAGCAGGAAGCGGCGGCGGCGGCGGACGCGAGGACGCGAGCAGGGAGGCGGCGCTGCGGTTCTCGCACAAAATGGCCGACGCGGGCTATTTAGCGGCGCGCGCCGCCACGTGATGCGGCCCGAGCGAGCGCAGCCCGAGCCGCGGGCGGGCGCTGCGTTGCCGTCAGTCATCCCGCAGGCCCGGGAGCGGGGCTGGGTGCACGGCGGTGAAGGAGCGCTGCAAGCCCCGGAGCCCCGGCCTGGACTCGCGGCCCTGGGCTCGCAGCCCCCGCTGCAGCGCGCCCCATGTTGTCCCTTGGGCTCCCGCCGCAGGGGAGATGGGGCCAACCTCCCATTCAAACTCCATCGTGCATCCCCGGAGGTCTGCGTAAAACAGACTGACAGACCCCAGAGTTTCTGTTTCCAAAAGTCTAGGGTGTGACCTGAGAATTTGGCATCCTAAGGAGCTGCCTGGGGATGCGGATGTTGCCGGGTCTGGGACCATGGCTTGAGGACCGGTGGTCAGCTTCATCAGGGCCCTGGCATCTAGTGTGGGCTGGCAGTGTGTGAAACGAACGTACCAGAAAACCAGTCTCTCTGCTTATCTGATGTTCCTCATAAGATCCAACACAGCACCTGAACGGATAGGTACCAAATATGGGTTGAAGGCAGGCTCAGCAAATAGGTGAATCAATAAAGTGGAATCAGAACTGCAATGGGCTTCCCATCAAGTCACGCACACCCTGACAGACTGTGGGAGGGGGCTCACTAGGCAGGTACCCAGTTGTCAAACTTGGTTGACTCTCTAGATCAAAGAGGTGGGCTAAATTTTAGTGATTCTTAACCTGTTTTGTTTTGTATGCCATGGCAGTCTTATGAATACTGTGGACCCCTTCTTAAAATGCTTTGAGTGCTTGAAGTAAAATACATAGGATTACAAAGGAAATCAATTATATAAAAATTTAAAAAACAATATATTGATAACATAGTGTGTGCCTCTGTATTAATGCATTAATTAGCAAGATATAGTAGCAGGTACAATAGCTATTATAATTTTTAAAAGGTGATGAAAGATATTTTGAGGTGTCTGTAACATCAGAAATGCAATATAAAAGTGTCTGTGACTTCCATTGATACAAAGTGAAAGGTCCTCCTAACACTACAGTGATGTTCCATTATGAATGGAAGGAATCATTAAATTTTCCTTAGAGGTTAGGAAAAACTGAGGTGTAATCTTTTTTTCCCCATCTCATTTTAGAGATACCACCTTGCAGTTTTATCTGTGGACCAAGGATTCTGCAGACCACAGGTTAAGAATACCAGGATTTATGGTCTTTTGTGATTAACAGTGATGATAGTTACCATTTATCCAGTTCTTACTATTTGCCTATTCCAACACTTATATATATATATAATATTATTCCTCTTTATAGCTATTCCCTGAGATAGATTACTCTATGGAGTAATAAAAGATAGAGGGTTTTATAGATTAAATAATTTGCCTAAAAATCATATTCTTAACTCTCAGAAATCTATTTTTGGGGCTCCTAACCCTAATTAAAAAGAAAAAAAACTTCCATTATGCAAACTCAAATATAAAATTCTAGAGCTGGTTCCAAAGCAGGGAGAATCAATATACTTCATAGGTGTGCCTTATAGCAATTTTTAGTACTTTAATTGTATACTTCAACTTAACACCATAATACTCTTCAGTGATTTTTTTTTAACACTACAGGAACAGAATAAACAAAATGCATCTGTTTCCTGTCTTACCAGATAGATAATCATAACCATATTGTATTACATTGTTTCTCAGAAGGAACCAAGTACAATCTACTGAAGAAAAAGTAACAAGGAGTTATATATATATATATATATATATATATATATATATATATATATATATATATATATCCAGAAGCATTTAGAGTTTTCTAGTAATTCCCTGTTAAGAGAATTCATCCTCCTTGAGTACTAATGTTTGCATCAGAAACTTCCAGAGCTCAGAAATCTTTAACCAATCCAAACAAAAACAGAAAGAACCGGGTGTGGTGGTGCATGCCTATAATCCCAGCGGCTTGGGAGGCTGAGGCAAAAGGATGGCATGTTCAAAGCCAGCCTCAGCAAAGTACAGTGCTAAACAACTCAGTGAGACCCTGTTTCTAAATAAAATACAAAATAAGGCTGGGGTTGTGGCTCAGTGGTCTGGTGTCCCTGAGTTCAATCCCTACCCCCCCAACCCCCCACCCCCGCTGTCCCCGCATAAAAAAAGGGGGAAGAACTAAGAGCTGTGGTTATTAAAAGCTCTTCTGACTCTGATCATTCATAATCTTTGTGTTCAGATCTGCACTATCCAATCCAGGAACCATAACCACCTGTGGCCATTGAGCACTTGAAGTGTAGCTGGTACAAAGTGAGATGTGCTATCAGTATAAAATACACAATGGACTTCCAAAGACTTAAATTGTCTTAACTTCACCTGTTTTCTTACTTTTTAAAATGTGCTGCTAGAAAATTTAAAATCATATGTAGCTTGAATTCTATTTCTATCAGATAGTATTGGTTTAGAGCGAAATAATTTGACTCATTTATAAAGTTATCATAAAAAATTAACAAAGCATTTAAAATCTAGAATACTTAATTCTAAGAGGTACCTGCCTAGTTTTAAGGGGATTATTTCTAGTGATATTTCCCAAAACAATTTAAATCATTCATAGAAAACAGTAATACTGACTAAGGGAATCAGGGAAGATAAAATAAAAGTGGAATAGTTGAAAAAGAAAAGCCTCCAGTATTAGAAGTAGATCCCAAATCTGGCTCTTAACATCTTAGCAGTTAAGACAGAGAAGATCAACTAGAGAATCCCCGTTCTACAGGATGAAACATACCAGTTGTGCAGGAGGAGTAGCTTTGCCTGACTCTGAGCCATGGGAGCTGTTTCTCTTGGGCCCTCATAAAGGGGACACTATGATGTAGTAGACAGCATCCCTTGCCTACAATGAAGACAATGGTGGGTTTTATTCAGCTTTTTCTTATGTTTGCTTGCCATGAAGCTGTGTGATTTGGTTAGAACCTTGGTCCCCAACCATCCATAGACTGCCTACTGGGGTGGAGATGTGATGATGATACCACTCAGATTTCCTGCTTCAGGGAGCCTACTTGAGCCCAGCTGCTGCACTCTAAGTTCAACCTTGTATCCCCCTGAGACCATGTTTCCTATTGGCTATTTCCAGCCAGTGACTGAAAACAAAGATACTAATGCAGACCTGACTTGAGAGATGTGGAACTCCTCTCTGATGGTTGACTCCAGCTCAAGGACTCTTCATGAGTCCGGTTGCACTTTCTTGGATTTGGGCTGAAGTCTAAGATTCTTCTTATCCAACCCTTTTCTCTCTCCTTCACAGAGTCACTGTGATTCTGGCTTCTTCCTCCTTTGTTCCCTGTGTTTCCCTTGCACATCTAACCTCATTTTGTTGTTGTTGTTGTTGTTCTTATCAGTTCTAACTCCATTTTGATGACAGTTTCTCAAAGCACCCACATAGATGCACCTAACTCCAGATGGCTTGGTGAGAACACAATAGGTAGAAAGAAAATTCAGTTTAAAAACCTCTGCTTCTCCTCTCCCCCTGCCTAAAATCTCTTTGTGAACTATATTGGATTTCATGAGGCTAAGAGAAATTTCTCATATCCTGCCCGAAGGCTTAAGGCCTTCTATATAAAGCAGGGCAGGTAGCCTTTTCTTCTCCTGGCTGTGTGCCCAATAACAAGCCCTTTATACTTTTCATATCTAGTAGTAACAAAATGTGAATATGCAAAAAGGTTAAAAAAAAAAGTTCACAGAGTATTTAGAGCAGATACCTAAATCTTCCCAGGGAAGGCTTCTGCCCACACTGACTGGGAGGACCCTAGGATCTTTAATTAAGTGTAGCTACTTAATTTTAAAATATTGATAGTACCAGGGGTGGTGGCTCATACCTGTAATCTCAGCAACACAGGAAGATGAGGCAGAAGGATTGCAAGTTGTAGGCCAGCCTTAGCAACTTAGTGAGACCTTATCTCACAATAGGAAAAAGGGGGGCAGGGCTGGGGAAGTGGCTCAGTGGTTAAATGGCCCTTGGTTCAATTCCTGGTACCAGTATATAATATTGGCTTATATATTGGTACACACACATACACACATACACACACACACATATAATTGATAGTGATGGTGCTTTTTTTTTTTTGTCTGTTTGCAATGCTATAACAGATTACCTGAGACCAGATAATTTATAAAGAATCAATTTAATGGTTCACAGTTCTGGAGGCTGGAAGTCCAAGTCAAGGAGCTGGTGGGTTTAGAGATTCAGATTCCAAGATGGTGCTTTGAATGCTGCATCCTTCAGAGAGACAAAAACTCTTCATTCTTACATGGCAAAGGCAGAAGGGCCAAGAAGCAAAAGAGGGCCAAACTTGATGATTTTTAACAGCATTAATCTATTCATGAGGACAGACCTCTCATAACCTAAGCACCTCCCATTAGGCCCTGCACCTCAGTGCTGTTGCACTGGGGATTAAGATTCCAAGACATACATTTCTAGGGGACACATTCAAACCATAGCAACGAGGAACATGTTGATGATTAGCATATTATATGTGTAGTATCGGCAGAGTGTTATGTTGTACAGAAACAAAATTTATGCATGTGTTAAAGAGTCAATATTTTTTCTTATTTTCAGAGATCTTGTGAATCTCAAAGGAGAGTTAAAACAAGCCAATGTGCAATCATGAATCAAATTGAATAAGAACATTTCGGGGATCTGGGAGGTTGAAGACTTATTGGCGCTAACTCAAGAAATCTGAGGGCATTTCCCTGCAGTAATCACTCTCCAATAGTAAACTTAAACAGAAGGGAATGTTGACATATGGTCATGTCATTCAACTTCTGGTCTCAAGAAAGGAGCAGGGGCGCATTCAAATTTCTTCTTCCTTCTCCCTTTCTGCTGTCATGAACTGTGAAGGGTCTAAGATTTTACCCTTCTTGCAAGCTACCAAGTTAGCCTTCCATGGATGATGATAGAAGACATGACACTCCTGGGTTAGAGACAAAAGACTTTATTACTCATGGCAAAAGAAGTAGCCAGAGATTAGTGTTTGTGCTGTTTTCCCATGTCCCCAACTCCCATGTTATAACACACAGTGGAACTAGACAGCTGTTTACAAAGGCTGTGGATTGCATTGCAGAAGAGAAACACAGTGCTTTTGGAATTTTTTGTGAGCAGTAACAAGCTTGTCTAGAGGGAGATCGTATCTCATCCAGCCAGACTGCTCCCTGCAAACACTGCTCCCTGAGAAACTGAAGCCAGAATTAGACAGGCAGTCCATATAGATAGGTAAATTGAGTCAGGTCAATGAAGGAGGCCAGTTTTGAGTGATTCCGAGAAGTTGGAGACTGCCCCCAGAGGGACTGAAATTTCTTTGGAGCCCTTCCTCCACCTTTATCAAGAACCTGCCCCTGCTCCAACCTGTTGCTAAAGTAAACTGTCCCAGGAATTTCCCTTCCCTACAGGGAGGTATAAAGTTGTTAATTAATGTGTCCTGAGCTGCTCCTGCCCTGCCCCTTTCAGCACACCTGTTTCCCACCTTTTGGCCATCCCACTGAGCAGTCATATATGCAGGAAGGAGAGAGAGATAAGGGGAAGAGAGCTGGAGAACAAATGATGATGATAGAAGACATGACACTCCTGGGTTAGAGACAAAAAACTTTATTACTCATGGCAAAAGGAAGTCTAAGGGTGTTCTACAAAAAGGCAGAACACCCTTGCTACTCAGGATACCAGGATCCTAGCTATGGCCCCTTCTCTCTCCCGGAAGAAGTCGATGTTACCCATTTTTAAATAAACCCTGGTTTATATGCTCACCTCGGTGTGCTTCTCTAATGTTCAGACTTCAACATGTGAGGGAGCAGAACTCATCACCCATAACCGGCGTGACCAAAATGATCAAGATATAAAGTGGTCAGAGCCTTGAATCCCTGGCAAACCCAGAACCTGCAGGTACTCTCAGGGCCTCTCATGGATTGCCTGTCCCAACAACTGCCTACCCTTATTTTTTTTAGAGTTGCTAATACAAGTTGGGAGCTCCTAGAACACTAGAGTGGTCATGTTCACTAGTGGACAAGGCTGTTGTATCTGGACAGGCAGTGTTTACAAATGCATCTCACTTTTATCTCTTTTTTTCTCAAACATCTGGAAGTTCAAGGGAGCTGACCTAGTCCTCATCCTTCTCTCTTTGATCTCTCCTCTATCCTTGAGCTCTCTTGTCTCTTCATTTTCCTGCCTCCCAGAGAGCCAGCTGGTCCTGTGAGTTAAGTTGAGGTTAGGGGAGGGATGTGTCCCCAGAGGCCACTAGTTCTCGACTTTGAGTTGCTGCTCAGCTTTCCTAGTACATTGAGCTTTCAGTCACAAGCTTGGCCTACAAGAGTGGTGTTTTTCTTTCCTTGGCCACTGACCCTTGAGAAGTTCTCTCCCTTGTGGACTTCTGGGGGTCTGGTGGCTTATGATCAGTTGTATGGTTTGAGTATTACCTATGTCCAGTGGCTTATTTATAGTATAGAATTTAAGGGCCTGGGCTTAAGAGTTAGATTTGGCATCATATCCTTGTCCAGCCATTAGTAGCTGTGAGAACTTGATGCTTCTAAGTCGCAGTTTGCTGTGACAGGACATGATAATTCCTACCGCATAGAGTTCTGTAATGATTGCATCAGAAAAATGTATCAAAAGCACTTAGACAGAGCCTGGCACCGGAGATGAAGCATTATTTGTTCAAAGTCTTTTTTCCGGGAGTTTCTGTGATGAGAATGCTTGGAAATGACTCTGTTATGAGGTTGAGGCAGTTAATAGAGCATGACACATTCTCCTACACAATATATATATATATATGTCATATATATATATGTTATATATATATATAACATATATATATATCATATATGTATATGATATTTCTCTTCATTTCCTGTGATCCTGGGCTCTTGCAAAATTTCATCATAGCTACTCACTTTGGTTCATGCTGATAGAGTTTTTCTTGGAATGGCGGCAGCCAATTTATGCAACTGATTATATTGCAACAGTTCAGGAGAGATAGATACAAAATTAAAAAAAATAAATAAAACCATTTTTCTGCCCCAAATTTATATAGACCACCAATTTGGAAATGACAAGTATGCACAGTGTAATTTGTCTGAGGTGAAATGTCCCACTCATTGACACTCCCTTCTCATCCCTATGCTCAGGACAGCACCTTTTCCCTCTCTAATGGTTGATTTGTGTGTTATTCAATAAGATCTGACTTTGACATTGTGAGATCTGTTCTGGGCAGTTTATGCGACTCCTCATTTAAAAAATAGAGGTTCTTGGAATCACATCTGTTAAATAAAAGTAAATACGACCTTTCTTTTTGAAATAAGTTTAGGAAAAGTGTTTGACTATTATTAATTGTAGGATTTATTATGAATGAACCTGGGATTTTTGGATTAAGTCTTGACTGTAATCTCAATTGATGTGGAGGTAGAATCTTCACTCCTTTCTTTTGACCACTGAAACAGCTCTAATGGAATACTGTAACAATCTGCCCCATAGACAGGCACATATTTCTTTCACATTCAAAAAATGTTAAAACTCCCATCATTTGCTCCATAATGCATTGATAGTATAGAACTGAAGCAGTTAAATGATCACTTTAAAAGTGATGTCTTACTCCACAGTTTTTTGGCTCAACAACAACAACAACTAGATTAGGCTTCCTGAGAGAGTATAGGAGGAGATAAATTTCAAAAGGAGAGAGAGAGGGGTTGTTTTCCTCATTATGACTAGTGCCTAAAAGGTCTGTTCATAAAATATGTTCAGAATATATATTTTATTCCATTTTACATACAGTGAAAAACCTTACAACCATGTAAAGTCCATTTCTTCTCTTTCAACCTTTGTTATTTTATCATACATTTTATTTTTGTACTATCTCATTTTCTTTAAAAAGTCATCTATTTATCTATCTATCTATCTATCTATCTATCTATCTATCTATTTATCTATCAATCAATCATCTATCTATCTACTAGATACCAGAAACTTTGGGATGCTCTACCTCTGAGCTATGTCCCCAGCTTTTTTTATTTTATTTTTTTATTGTGAGATACAGTCTCACTAATTTGCTGATGGTCTCTCTAAATTGCTGAGGTTGGCTTTGAACTTGCGATCTTTCTGCCTCAGACTTCCAATTTGCTGGGATTATAGACATATACCATTGCGCCTGGCTTAAAAAAATAAGTCAATTATATTTTAAGAAGGTTTAAATAATAAGAAAAAGGTCTTGGATATTTATCCATATAATTACTACCTCTAGTGCTCCTCACTTCTTTGTGTGGGTCCATATTTTCTTCTGTCATTATTTTCCTTCAGCCTGAAGAATTTCTCATCATTTCAGATAACATGTAACATGGGTCTGTTGGTGATTAATTCTTCTAGTTTTCTGTCTAAAGTATCTTTTTCCATCTTCATTTTTGAGTGTTTTTGTTGGATATATGATTCTAAGTTGATGAGGTTTTCTTCCCCCCCCCCTTTTTAAAAAGAGCTTTAAAAATGTTGTTCCATTTTCTACTAGCTCCCATTGTTCCCATCGAGAAATCTACTGTTATCTGTTTTCTTTCTTCCCTGACGTAACATCTTTTTCTCTAGCTCCTTTTAAGATTTTCTCATTATCACCAGTTTTGAGTGATGTTATCATATTGTGCCTTGATAGGTATTTCAGTGTTTCTTGTGTTTTAAGTTCAATAACTTGTATCTTTAGGGTTATAATTTTCACCAAATTCTGAAAAAAAATTCATTATTTCTTCAAATACTATTTCTGTCCATCCTATCTTTCCTTTATTGGAAAGACTCCAGTTACAAATTTACTAAAACTGCTTAGAGTTGTACACAATTGATGCTCTGTTCATTTCTTTCCTCCTCTTTCTTCTCTTCCTATTCCTACACTTCTTGTGTCATCCTGATGCAGGATGCAGATCCTCTCTATATCATTCTGATTTTTAGTATATGTGCTACCATAAAGCACATTACATTTTTTCCTCTCTGTGCATAATGTCTTTGCAATGTATCCACTTGGCTAAGCTGAATTTCCCAGAATTTCCTTTCTTGTATGTTTCAAGTTTAAGTGGTACACAAAGGCTATTCTTGTCAAATTTGGAAAAAAAGAAGCACTTTTGTAGCTGACCACATCTCAAGAGCATGAAGCTTTCTCTGAACCTGCAATTTCTTTACCTTCCCTAAATTTTCATTTATTTAAAATTAGGGAGCTAGATATGTGTTGTTAGTTCCATGAAAAAAAGGGCCCCTGATTCTACAGGATACCCTCATACAGGCTTGAGCCTTTCCTATAGGGGTCCAGCTTATGCTCTTCCAGGGTTGGTTCCAGTTTGCTTCTGATTTTTTCTTCCTGAGTCTCCTTTACTGACTTCTTCCCTTGAAGACTATGCATCAGGCACAGAGATGCTTCTCTCCAGAAGCTACTTATGCAGCCCTCACAACTATACAGGGTAGCTCCCTGTAACAAATTCCTTTCTACATGTAAGTGTGTGTGTGTGTGTGTGTGTGTGTGTGTGTGTGTGTGTGTGTATGTGTGTGTGTTCAACTAGATGGTGCACCCAGAGAAGCAGGATGACAATGAGTTATTTGCAGGCCTGTGTGTGTATTGTGTACTATTCCCTTTTAACATTCAGGAAGCTCTTTTCTAGACTTCACATAGATTCCTTACACTTGTGTGCTAATCAGAATTCTATTGAACCTTGAGGAGGACCCAAGAACTTTGCCCCTCTCTGTTGATGCTCTCTCTTCTCAAATATTCTATCTGCAGGTTCTAACTACCCTGCTATCCTTGGATTGTCCATGTTTTCTATAGAACTTCAGGAGTCTTCTGGGCTTTGCTAGGTCCAGATAGGATTTCTTTCTTTCTTTTTGGTACCAGGGATGGAATTCAGGGTCACTTGACCTCTGAGTCACATCCCCAGCCTTATTTTGTATTTTATTTAGAGACAGGGTTTCACTGAGTTGCTTAGTGCCTCACTGTTGCTGAGGCTGGCTTTGAATGTGAGATCCTCCTGCTTTAGCCTCCTGAGCTGCTGGGATTACAGGCATGTGCCACTGTGCTGGCCCAGACAAGTCCTCAAGGGAATAGGATGGACCAATCACAGAGCTCATCTCATTTCCCCCATCCCTCAGGAATCACTGTCCTTTGTTTGATATGGAGTTGTCACCAGCTGGCCAGGCTGGCGGGATGAGCTGGGTCCAAAGGAGCTGGCTGTATCAATAACTAAGAAAATGATGAAGAAACCACACAGCACACGAACATGAGTTTCTAAGAACGAGGGCAGTACAACTTAGTGACCTCAAGGGTCAGCTTCATGCTAAGCAGCACTGGAAAGAGCAAGAGAGTGAGCATACCAGAACCCCCCCCCCCATTTACTGGGGAGAAGATATTCGATAGAATATTCTACCCAATTAAAGCAAGGGATAGTATTTCGAAGGCTGGAGTCTTCCTTTGTGATGTCTTATGGTCAGCAGATTGATTGACATCTTGGCACATCACACCCTTCTCAGGTGCTGTGTGAGATCACAGGCAGAGCGAGAAGAAGGGCACATTTGTGTCGCACAGCCCAATCAGCATGCAGTCCCCGCATATGCTCAAATGCGCATAACTCACACACACAAGCCCATGGGTGGCTCGAGACATGGAGTGTATTAATAATAGTTCTTTCTTACATTTTATTCTGTGTTTTTGTTGTTTCAGTCCAGAAATTGTGTTCAGTCCCCATTGCTCCATTTTGGTTGATAGCAAAAGTTCAGTTTAGGAATTTTGAATAAAGGAAAAAACAAAATTCTCTTTGACATCTATCATGGGAGTAAGCTTTGAATATGGGTATATGTGCCACTTAGGAGAGGAAAATTGACTTTTTTTTTCTTTTAAGAGCAATGATCATTTATCAGTGGTATAAATGTGTGTATGAGTATGTATAAATTTTTATCTACCAGTGGTATAAATTTCTTTTGGTGCTAAAAATCTGTACTTCAGAAAACTTCTAGGTATGTGTATTATTATTATTATTTTTAAATGGGGAAACCTTAGGTTGTTTTATGGCTGGGAAACGAACTAACCTGTAAATTATCTAATTGTTTCCGTTACTTAAGTTTACCCATTTACCCACTTTTTTCATTGAGACCTTGCACATTTTCTTCTAAGTGCTGTGTGAGGACTTAAAAAAATCTGAGAATACTTGGTAAACATGAGTCAGACCACTTTATAGCTAAAAAGAAGAACCACATACTGAACCGAGACATACACTAAACAAGCAAGGGAATTGCTACTAATATTTTGTCTCTTCCACTGTGAGCCTGAAAGTGTGCCAGGCCCTTAATATAATCCATTTACTCTTCATAACAATTTTGTGAGCCGAGGTTTATTATCTCATTTTATAGGAGAGGAAAATGAAATCCTGACAAGTTGATTATTCACTCAAGAACGTACAACCAGAAAGTGGCATAGCTGGGATTTGAACTCAGGCTTGTTTGCCTCCAAATTCCATGTTCTTTTTTCCTATATTCTCATTCTCTTACGGAGGTTAAGCATACAATTTGATTCATGACACATTCAGTAGCATTTTTCTCAGGAAAAGAATGAGTGAGTCTGGCCATTCTGGTGGCAGGCAAGATTTGGACCGGTGAAATGCAGTTTCATTGGCAACTGATGAGTGACCTAAAGTCAGTCAAGCACATCAAGTTACTGAAGTTCGCTTGAAGTATACTGAGGCTAATTTTTCATAATCGCGGGGTTTTAGATAATAGCAAATTAAATATGAAACCATAGAGTTTTAATTGATTAGGAAGATTGGATCTCCCTTACTTTCCTCAGAGACAAGGTATTAGTTCTTGACTTTACCCAAACTCTGAAATAGTCCAGAAATTTCCCCCTAAGAGCATGCATAAGTCCATTGGCCACAGCCTTCATCAGTCAACTTCTAGTTGTGACATGCTTAGCATTCTTCTAGGTGCTGTGATAAGGCACCAATCAATTAGGGAATAAGTTAGTATGTGTGATAGGTTCAAGGTTGCAAATATAAGGCTTCCATTGTTTTTATAAAGGTGAATCACCTCTCATGTATTATATGAAAATTCAGGCTTATTTCTCTCTTAAGAAAACAATTGGAATTTCCAGGTTATCTTAAAAAAATAAAATAAAAACTTCAAGTGAGTTGGTAGCAATTATCCTGGTTTAGATAGAGAATAGGCTCCTTTATGTGTTATGATGCCCACTATTTACAACCTTCTCTTTAACACTGACAATATGCCAATTGTCACTACGGTTGCCAGTTGTCAGGAACACTGTGTGATCAACCTCTGATGACATTCAGCTTGTAGCCTCTTGTTGCAGATTTAAGAAGGCAAAATAGTTACTTTTGTACATTTTCTGTAGCTCAGAGCTTCCTGAGAGTCAAGGGAAGACTCTTAGAGGTTAGAATGTAGGAGTGACTCTGGAACAGAATCCATATTTGGATATTAAAACCCGATGTTGAAAGGAGAGCATTAATCAGAGGGGATTTTTTAAGAGAAATCTGTAAGGGGGAAAGGGTGTCAAAGTCAGAAGGAGGAATGGTCATCTTGGTGAAGTCGAATGAAAGAAAAAACAAAAGAAGGAGAAAGAAAGAAAAGGAGGGGGAAAAAAAGAAAAGGGAGGAAGAACAGGGAGAAAAGGTCAGAAGGATTTTCTGTGGAAAGAATTGCCTCCGTATGATAGCAAGAGGAGAATGGCCAAGAGTGCAGTGGAAACTTAGCCAAGTAGAGTCTGGGTCTTGGTCCAATAGAGGCCCACCTGCTGTTTGTTTGTTTGTTTGTTTGTTTGTTTGTTTTTTGTACTGGAGATTGAACTCAGGAGCACTTGACCACTGAGCCACATCCCCAGCCCTATTTTGTATTTTATTTAGAGACAGGGTCTCACTGAGTTGTTCAGCACTGAGCTTTTGCTGAGGCTGGCTTTGAACTCGTGATCCTCCTGCCTCAGCCTCTGGAGCTGCTGGGATTATAGGCAATGCGCCACCATGTCTGGCTCACCTGTTGCTTCTAAAAATGTAAATTAGTTTTCATATTTCTTAAAAATTTGGATTTCAGTTTTTTTTAAAAAAAATCTGAATTTCTAGCTCATCTTTAAAAAAGTCTGTCAAAGCTGATTTATAGATACTTTACTTCTGATTGCACAAGTCCCAGGACTCTCTCCTTATGATAGTAGAATTATGCTAAGAAAACTAGCAATGAATTAAGAAAATAGTAAGAGGAGGAGCCAAATATAATTACAATGCTCCACTTGGGGGACGTTTTGGGAGGTTTCCTTCAGGCAAAGAGAGAAGTCATAAGGAAGGAATTCTCATTTTGTATAAAAAATTTGATTTTTACCCTTTTTATCAAGAGATATTTGATGCTGCAGAACTTTTGGCTCACCTTCTGACCTGGGTTAGTCCAGAGTGGCAAATAAACTACTTGGTTTCCATATTTTGTTGTTTTGCTGTTCTGTTCATTGAAATGTGTTTGCGTAGCAATTGCTGTTGCTGCTCAATTCCCATTCTCTTTAGCTAGTAAAAGAGAGTCCTGATTTTATTCTGGGCTGCAGCATCTGGGCTATAGACAACAAGCCCAGACAAAAGACTATAGACGACATTTCACGGCTTTCCTTGTTGGGCGTGACCAATGAGATGTGGGCAGAAGTGTTCAATGGGTTTTCTAAAAAGATTGCTTAAAGGAAGCTGAGTCTGTTGGAAAAAAGTACCCATTTTGCTTTTTTTAAATTTCTTTCTGCTTCCTGGAATGCAGGCACGATGCTGGGAGTCTGACAGTCATTTTGGACTACGAGGAAACCTTGCAACTAGGGAAGCAGAATGTTAAAGGGAGCCCCTCTTGGATGTGCAAGAAACCTCATGTGTTTAAGCCTCTGCTTTTTTGGTATTCAGTTAAATAAACCTGAACTTAACCCTAGCTTGAAGAGGAGGGTGCCTGAAGGGAAACCCCAGGATTCTGAGAAGCTGGGCAAATGTTCTGTTGCACTGTGTTGGTCTTATCTGCGTCTCTGCATTACTACCCATGATCTGGGAGACTTGGGCCAGCTCAATGTGGGTTGTAGGATGGCACAGGAGATGTAAACTGATAGTACACTGTGTCTCTTCAAACTTAGGCCACATTCATAGCAGGGGAGATGTCTGTTAACCATCTTTCTCTGATCACATAAATGCTTTAATAAATAGCAATGGCAGACAGCATCCTACAAGATTATTAGAGGGAAGAGTTGATCAAAGTAGCATTGTTTAATGTCTGCCTTGAAAACCATTCTCCTGGACTATTCACATGAAACTAACAGTGCGGTCCTTGAAACTCAAGTTTAAAAGCTCTGACATCAAGTCATCATTTCTTGGCTTTTTATACTTTTTTAGTGTGTTGGAGAGTTGACCTCCAGCTGGCATATGTGACTATCCATACCTGTTGTTATATTATTAAAAATGCTTTTGGGAAAGCATTACCCAACTTCTCCAATGCCTGGCTCCACCCTTTGGATCTTCCAGACCACTGCCTGAGCCAGCAACTAAAAGGTGAACCCAGGGCTGCAGAGATCTTTCTGGACTTAGTTTCTACTCATTTGCAAAGTTAGGCATTTAAGCCCACGGTGTTAATTTTGCCAGCAGCATAACTACTACTACCTAAGATTTGTCCATATTTGATGGAAGCAGTATATAGACAGTATTGCTTTAGATATTCTAAAGTCCACCCCTGGATCAAATCAGATCAGCAGAGAAGCTGAGAATGTATATTGTATTTCAATTAGACCCTACTACCCCCACCCCTGTGCTGCTTTTGCTGAATTGTTTTGGGATGATGTCATCAGCCTGTGCTGAGAGACAAGGAAGGAAATAGCACAAATGGCACTCATTGTGGTCTGTCTCATAGGAAGGTTGTCAAGGATTTTTTTTTCTTTTTTACATATCTCAGTATCTATTTATAAGAATCTTTAGAGAAAGGCCTAACTGATTTTATGAACAAGAACAGTATAGCACTCCTGAGAAACCATTCTCTTTTTTTTTAAAGAAGAGAGAGAGAGAGAGAGAGAGAGAGAGAGAGAGAGAGAGAGAGAGAGAGAGAGAGAATTTTTTAATATTTATTTTTTTCCAGTGGACACAACATCTTTATTTTATTTTTTTTTATGTGGTGCTGAGGATCGAACCCAGCGCCCAGCGCATGCCAGGCGAGCGTACTACCGCTTGAGCCACATCCCCAGCCCAACCATTCTTTTTTTAACCTTATAAACCTGTTTATAAATGTCCAGTTTCCTCCTCTCCCTGTAAAGGCTATAAGGAGATTTACTCTCTCTCTCTCTGAAATGAGGCAGAGAATAAATAAATAAATAAATAAATAAATAAACAAATAAACAAATTTTATGTAAAATGAATTTTTATTATGTTTAAATAAAGTTATGAAAAAATACAAAGACGGTGATTACATACTTAGGCATTTTCATTTTATTTCTGCAGCAGAGTTTCAATATGAACTTCTCCTAGATTTATACTGGGTACTAGTTATGAAACTCAACTTTCAAAGCTCTGGAATTAAAAACAATACTCTCTTTCCACTGACGTGCCACACACTTCTAAGTTATTTTGCTATCAAGTTTTTTTTACAAATGAACATTTTAGTAGCAGCATGAGGTCAGGGGGAGGTTGTACAGAAGGAATGGGAGATGTTGATGGGTTTGGGGAGTTGGTGAGGGGAGGTCCGTTATGAGAGCTTCTATTAGAGCAGGTTAACTTCAGTAACCAAAGCCCCAAGCATCAACTCTGCCTGACAGGCATCACTGTACCTCAGTTTCATCCATAAATTGTGAAAAACAAAACAAAACACTATTTGAGAAAACATAATAAATATACCTGTTAGGAAGAACAAATGAAATAATGTATGTGAAAGGTCTTTTTTTGAAATAACAAGATGCTGTAAAAAAAAAAATCAAGGTATTTTTCCTATTGCCAACACTTGGTAGCTGTGAGAAGGTATTTCCTTGAATCTCCCCTATCTTTTCCTTTGTTTCTGATGATTTGTAGATAAACTGGATCCATGGGAAGTGGAGAGGTTGAGTGATCTGTAGATTATCATCCTCGGCATGAGTTGTCTTTTCCCAAGTATAAATAGCAGCATTTCCAAATTCCAGTTTAAGAAAAAAAATTGTTTCCAACTGTGAGTTAAGACACATGATGGTTGACCTGGCGATGTCTTGGCTCCCAAACAGAAGCGAGTCTTTTTCCAATCCTATACTTATATTTTAATGGATACTTAAGACTCTGTTGGTTTTATCTAAGCATATAGCCATTTTGCTCACCAGAGTGTATTTTGTGTCTCACCAGAGTGTATTTTGTGTGTGTGTATTTGTTAATTTCATTTAACAAATGGAAATAAGTTTTGTATTAATATCATCATCATCATCATCATCATTTTACAGAGGAGGAAGCTAAGAGAAATCAAAATCCCATTCCAATTCATAAATCTTACAGTAAATAGGTAGAATGAGACATGGATCTCAGGCTTCTGATTTCAAGTCTCATGGTGTTTCCAGTTCACACTCTCTAAATGACAGAAATTGAATAAATATATCTAAGTGATTCACAGAGCAGGAGGGAACAACAACATAATTGGCTGGTTATCAAGAAACAGGAATAAACTCATTTAGAAGTACATGAATTACATCTTCAAATAATATAGCCTTATGAGATTTTCCTAACTTCCAGAAAACTTCTCAGTGAAATATTTCTAAATTTTCCTAACTTCCAGAAAACTTCTCAGTGAAATATTTCTAAATTTAAAGTAAAGGTCCAATTCTTTTTTTTTTTAAGAGAGAGAGAGAGAGAGAGAGAGAGAGAGAGAGAGAGAGAGAGAGAGAGAATTTTTTAATATTTATTTTTTAGTTTTCGGCAGACACAACATCTTTGTTTTGTATGTGGTGCTGAGGATCGAACCCGGGCTGCACACATGCCAGGCGAGCGCTACTGCTTGAGCCACATCTCCAGCCCAACCAATTCTTTTTTTTTAATTCTGATAAATATAATAAACATACTATGTATGTTTCCAGGACTTCTGGAAACTCTATGTTATCCAAGTCAGTTAGAAAAAGTCAACAAACATCTCAATATATATGAGAGCTTGATTGCCATATTTATGCTTTGTATGATTACCCATGTGTGATAAAGATGAAAATTTGAAATGTTATAAGGTGAGAAGAATTCAATCCTTGTATTGATCATTGAACAGAGTAGAGTTCTGTTACAACAAAATTCACTATTATCAGTTTTTACATAGGCCAAAAGTACAATCATGTCCCTAGAAACCTATCTACTTGAATGGTAGGTCACTCAAAGTGCAGTGATAATAAAGGGTTATCATACCTTTAGAGAGAAGGCAAAGGTGATTGGCTAAAGAATGCAAACTAAGCACCTTCATCATTAAATATGTCCCTAGTAATGTCAGAAATCATATATTTTTGGAAATAATAAATTAAGCTCTAGACAACAAGGATGTACCATCAACAAATCAGACATTTTTATTCTTCTGAAGGCAAAAAAGAAAGGTGAAAATCAGTAGAGAATGTTCATCCCTCAACACTGGCATCAATGGATTATTGAAGATCATGGTATAATGTCTTAAAAATTCTGGGGGAAAATGATTTTGAACCTGAAATCCTACATTCAGACAAAACAATATGTAAGGAGAAAGGAATAAATAAAGGCATCTTCAAAACAAGCAACAACTCAGAAATTTTATTTCCACAGAGAGTATTGATGACACACTCCAGGAAAATAAGATATTACTTCAAAGAAGAGGAAGATTAAGGATAAGAGTGATATTAGGTATATAAAGAAACCAGTAAGAATCATGGTTGTATCTAATCATCCTAATGTCTTAATGAGAGTGAAGTGGCTTATGGGTCACTTGTAGAAGAATAGGAATTTCATGCATTTTCCAACCCAATGAAAGGAAGAAAAGAGAAAAAGGAACAACAAGAAAGTACAGTAAATTATAAATATTAGCTCATAATAAAGAAGTAAAAAGTTTATACTCATCAGTAATCTCAAAAATGTGAATGTGTTATATTTTTCTGTTAAAAGGCAACACTTTGTTTTGATTAAAAACAGTCTCACACTGACTAAAAAATGGAAAAGGCTTATAAACATAATGTTGATAATAAGGAAAATACATAATAATTGATATAAATAACTATTAAAAAATTGTGATAATTCTTTACTTGCCCTTATAGGAATAGGCTTAAAAATTTTAGATGCAAATATTTATTTATTTAATTATTATTATCATTTTTTTTTGAGAGAGAATTTTTTAATATTTATTTTTTAGTTTTCGGTGGGCACAACATCTTTATTTTTATGTGGTGCTGAGGATTGAACCCAGTGCCCCGCGCATGCCAGGCGAGCGTGCTACCGCTTGAGCCACATCCCCCGCTCCAATTTTTTAATAAATTCTTATAATTGATTTACAAGGAAATAAAAAGAAGGAAAATATCCTTTCCTTAAAAAATGAACCAGTCCAGATAGTTTTCAGTCAAGTTCACCACACTACCAGGGTTCCATGTTATATACAATGTTTCAAAGCAGAGGAAAAGATGGAAAAATTCCCAACTTAATATTTATGCTAAAAGATAATATGACATAAAGAAATAGTTTGTAAAGCATCAAAATAATAAAATGCTTAGAAATAAATTAAGCAAAATAATGGCAGAACTCATAAAATTGCAAAACTTTCTTGAGATAAATAAATGAAATAAATCAAAAGACATCCCATGTTCATGGATCAAAAGATTTAATGTTGTCAAACTTAAGATGGCAATCTTCCACAAATTGATTCACAAATTAAGCATTATCCCTATCAAAATCCTAGCTAGTTTCTTTGCAAAAATTGACTGGGTGATCCTAAAATTCACTTGGAAATATGAGACATCCCAAATAGTCAAAACAAAAATCTTGAAAAAGAAGAGGAAGTTGGTGGACTTACACTTTCTGATTGCAAAACTTTCTACAAAACTACAGTAGTTAAGAATGTGGTACTGGGGCTGGGGATGTGGCTCAAGCGGTAACGCACTCGCCTGGCATGCGTGCGGCCCGGGTTCGATTCTCAGCACCACATACAAACAAAGATGTTGTGTCCGCCAATAACTAAAAAAAAATTAAATATTAAAATTCTCTCTCTCTTTCTCTCTCTCCCTCTCTCACTCTCTCTTTTAAAAAAAAAAGAATGTGGTACTAGCATAAGGATAAACATATAGATCAATGAAATAGAATTCAGTGTCCATAAATAAGCCCTTACATTTGATTTCTTACATGAGTAACAAGATACTTCAACAGAGGAAAGTATACTCTTTTCAGTATTGGTGCTGGGACAATGAAATATTTTTTGAAATGAAATTTTTTTCTCAGATGCATGCTATTTTATTTTGCTGTAATCACAGGAATCTATTTTACATTTTGCATGTCACATAATATTTTGATAATAAATGTTCATTCATCTCTTTATGGTCTTCATAAATAAAACAATTTTCCCCCCTTTGGGATTGAACCTAGGGGTGCTCTACCATTGAGCTACTTCCCTAGATTTTTTAATTTTTTATTTTGAGACAAGGTCTCACTAGGTTTCCCAGGCTGGCCTCAAACTTGCAATCCTCCTGCTTCAGCCTCCTGATTCCTGGGATTACAGGTGTATGCCACCATGCCAGGCATGACAGTGCAATATTAATATACAAAAGAATGAAACTGAGTCACTGTTTCATACTATACACAAAAATAAATTCAAAATGGATCATAGACTAAAATGTAGAAACTATAACTGTACAACTTGGAAAAAAAATAGGCATAAATCTTCATGACCTTAGAATAGGCGATAGTTTTCTAGATATGAAATCAAAGCAAAAACAATGAAAGAAAAGAGTAGGTGAATTATATACCCAAATTAAAAGCTTTTGTGCTTCAAAAGATACCAAAAAAAAAAGAAACCACAAAAATGGGAGGAAATATTTGCAAATCATATATCAGATAAATGAGCTGCATGCAGAGTACTTAAATTCTTACATCCCAATAATAATTAAAAAGCCAATTAAAAAATAGGCTGAGGATTTAATAGGCATTTCTCCAGTAAGCACATGAACAGATATTTATCATCATTTGCTATGGGGAATATGAAATCAAAATCAGACCACTTTACTCCCACTAGACTGACTACAATAACCAGGCAGAAAATAACAAGTGTTGACAAAGATGTGGAGAAATAGGAACATTCATATGCTGTAGGTGGGAATGTGAAATACTACCACCTGTTTGGGAAACAGCCTGGCAGTCCTTCAAAAGGTTAAACATGGATTTACCACATAAGTCAGCAAGTCCACCCCAAGGTATATACATTTCAAGAGAAAAGAGACGTTTCAAAAGAAATGAAAATCTGGGTGCTTGCAAAAACTTGCACATGAATATTTATAACAGTATTATTTATAATAGCCAAGAAGTGGTAACAATCTCAATGTCCATCAACCTATGAGTGGATGAACAAAATATGATGTATATATACAATGATATTATCAGCCATCAAAAGGAAAGAAGAACTGATATGTGCTACCACCTGGATGAACTTTGGAAAGTTCTATTATGCTGAGTAATAGGATCCAGCCGCAAAAACCAACTATTATATGATTACATTTATGCAAATTGTCCAGAACAAGCCAATCTATAGAGCCAGAGAGTAGATTAATGGCTGCTTAAGGCTGGGGAGATGAGTCTGGGTAAAACGGGGAGTGAATGCTAATGGCTATGTGGTTTCTTTTGGGGATGACAAGAATGTTCTAAAACTAATTGTAGTGATGGTCACACAACTCTGTGACTATACTAAAAAGTATTGAATTCTACATTTTAAAGGGGTGAAATGTACTTCAAAATTACAGAAAGGAAAAATAAAGAGAGACCAGAACCCAGTTTCAGTTATTCACTGCCAACATAATTAAGTTTTGTTTTTTTTACTCTTACTTATTTTATATTGGCAAATCAAATCAACAGTGTATCAAAAGAATATTATTAGTCTGGAAATTTTAGGCTAATCAATCATTAGTAAAGACATTAACATGACTGTAGTAAAATTTTCAGAATTAAAAATATAAGGATTTGATTGCCATTGTTCACCTGGTTCTAGTCTCATCAGTTTTCTCCCAGTAAGGAAAGGGCCAGCTACTACCATGTGGGAGTTACAGCCTCAGGTTAAATTGTCTCATACAGTTTCTAGAAGTGGGATGACTCGGAGATTGGTGCCTCTCCTTTCAGGGATAGAGCAGTCCCCTTTCTGAGTTTTAAATTTCTGCTGATATTCACAATGTAATTATTGTTTCCCTGAATTCTTTTCTTAGCTCATGTTAATATGAGCTTCTTTATTGATTCTGTTACTCTTTTAACTGAGCCTCCCGTTATTTTTGATATATGCTATACCCACATTACAGTTTGCCCATCATGGGCCGTGATCCCAGACCCACCACACTGTCACGCTGCAAGGCTGCACAAAGTTCTGCCAGCGGTCACACTGACAGGCACACCTGAGCCACAGCCTGTGGAGCCACGCACGTCCTCGTCAACTTCTTTTCCGCTGATGTCATGGACTTCATGTTTTGTCAATTTCTTAGGCCATTGGGGCCACATTTTCAAGAATTTTGAATTCCATCTTCTTATTTTATTGGAGACATTTTTTTTTTGTATTGAATGAGTTTACAAATGCTGGTAAAATCAACCTCCCCCAAGATTTAGGTTCTTTTTTAAAATTTTTTTTTTGGGGCAGGATTAGATCTCATCTAATAAAGAAATATTTGTGTGGTAAAACAGCAATAGCTTGCATTTACTGAGCATGCACTGTGTGCTGGAGCGGGGATAAGTGCTTTATTTGCAACATTTCTATTATTATCCAGCCTCGTTTTAAATTCAGGACCACAAATTGCCGTCAGTGATGCACTTCTGACTGCACCTCCTGGGATGTTCTTTTCTCAGGCTCCATGATGGATGATGGTTTCATATATCTTCTCTCTCCTTAAATTCAAATGCCTTTCCCTTTGTTCATTTTCTTGCGATAAACCTTATCGTACTTTATTGAGAACATAGAAACTATTAGACAGGAACAAACATAATCCAGCCATCCATTCTCCAAATTTCCCTGCCTTTGTACCCTGCTCTCTGCCTTGCCATGTATTATAATGAATGAAGTATACCTGTTTTTCTCTTCTGCCCTCTCAAGGACATTGCTCCTGTATCCTCTCTCTCTCTCTCTCTCTCTCTCTCTCTTGCACCTATGATGTGCCCCTCTGTATGGTATTCCATAAGGATGCAAATGTTTTCTAGACTCCTCCTTCCTAAAAAACAAAAGCAAAAACTTCCTTTGGACTTATATCCTTTCCTTTCAAGGATGCATTTCTCTGTTCCTCTTCTAAAGCATTGTCTATGCTCAGTCTCTGCACTGGCATGTGATCTGTCTCTCCTCTAGCCTACTAAACAGGTTTCCATCTGCATGGCTACATTGAGGCTATTCTTTGTCCAAGTTGGCTTGATCTTCATATTGCTAACCCAATGCCATATCACCAGTTTCGTTTTATCTGACCCTGTTTGAAAAAGTGAACTACTCCTTCTCTTTCTGTAGCACCTTCCTCTCTTGTTTTTTTTTTTTTCCATATCATTGGTCACACTCTGTCTAACTCCTTTACTGGCTCCTTGTTCAGCCCGTGCCAGGGTGATCGGTGAAATAGGAGGAAAGTGAGAGATGGTGGTTATCTTGGAAGACACAGGAGGAAGCAGAGTACAGTCAAACCCAGCAGGCTGACAACCTTGCCATGTGCTCAGTGGCATCGTGGTGCTAGGATGAGGGGAACTGAGCAAAGCAGATTAGGTAGTGATTTCTGAGCAAGGAAGTCACAGATCATTGTCATTTGGGTTACATTGGTGGTAATATGCCAATAGCGAGAAGGATGTGCATCGGAACTTCCATTTTGAGTTAAAGAAAAAAATAAAGACAGGGAGGAAACTATTCTGTATTAAAAGCATTTTTTGAGGAAGGGAAGCAAAGAACTAATATGTAAATAAAGCCATTTAGCCTTGAAAAACGGATAGGATGTGGTAAGAGAGCGAGGAAACAGATTAAATAAAAGAAGGTCTTAACCTGAGTTCAGCTCATGTTAATTCTCTCTGAATATTAGGCTTTTTAAATAATAACACTCTTAACCAGAATCAGGAGAATTAGCTGAGCTGTCAGAAATAGCAGGGAGTTTGGAGGGCAATGTCGTTGCTTCTTGGAGTATAATTCTAAGACAACTTAAAGATCTCAGGATCTTTAAGGGATGCACTTCTGATTGCATCTCCTGTACAATATAGATACTAATAGATAATATAACAGAAAATATTCTAGGTAGCATTTTTCATGGTTACAGCAGAAAAGGATTTTATGTGACTCTTTCTTATAAAGAAGACCTTTGCCTTCTTAGAATCTGTTGTGCCTTTGTCAAAACTATCCAATCACAAAAATCAAATCTGGCTTTTCAGAGTAAACACATTATTTTCTATGTAATTGCTATAATTAACTGTGGAAATATCACCGACCCTTTAGCAGAAACAGCAGATGGAATGAGATTTGTCTTCATGCGTGAGCTGGGATGTTGTGAAACTATAATCGTTAGCCATGAACTCAGTCACCCCATTGTGTCGTTGGGGTGATAAGATATCAACAGTGGCGGAAATGGTGTCTCCAGTACACGGCCTCTTTCAGTGAATCAGAATGATAATTTCTGGTGTCTTTAGGAAAGCCAATTAAAAAGGGTAGAGATTGTGACATCAGTTCAAACAACGATTTGATCAAGTTTCAGAGCGAAAGAAAGTACTACCCTTTCCTAAGTTTATCCCACTCTTTCAGCTGGTGGAGTGGCCACTGATCCCCAGTTCTGGAAGGAAGCCCAGGGGCTTTTCCAGACCCTACTTCCCTTCCATTCTGTTCTTTCTCCTTAGTCTCTGGGTCTACCTCCAGTTCCCAAACACCTGCTTTCATCCGCAGTCCTGTTCTGGGCTTGGGTTGGGTGGTGATTAGAGAACAGGATTGCATGAAATATTAGGAATTGGGAGAAGCAGGGGTGGGCATGTGTGTTCCTTTTTTCCTTCATATTTTATTATGGGAAAGTATGTACGTAATGGTGGGATTTCTTATGACATATTCTTACACATGCATAATACAAAAATATAATTAAGCCAATATCATTTCCCAGGGGCATGTGTATTTCTAAGAAGCCTTCCTAATTTTCCCCTCCCCCACATGGTTAAGAACTTTTAGCTATCATAGAGGTCCTCAAGGTCAAAAAGGAACATACAATTGTTCACAGAAGAAACAGACTCCCTAGACTCCAAATGCATCATTTTGGAAGAATAAGGCAACATGAAGGAGATGATGTGAGAAAACAGGAAGGAAGGTAGGGAAATCCAGGGATGTTTCAAACAGATCCTTGACCCTCTGAGCCTGACTCTAGGCAATGTGACTACTCAGCCCTGACTGAGCACCTCCTCCACAGGCATGCCAACCTTAGTTAATTCTGTGTTTTACATCATTTTCTAGACCACAGGCTTCCAGAAGGCAAGAGTGGATTCTGTAGGAAGTCTCCTTAGTTATAATGTATTATGACATTATATTGAGTGATTAAAAAAATTAAAACCACAGAATAATTGTTCAATAGCTTACTATTAATCATAGATGGAAAACAAAATGCACTGGATCAACACAGACATGCACATAAATAAAGTACTATGCTAATTGACAGGAAGATTCTCCTTTATGAAGATGAAGAAATGACTCATGAAAGTAGGTGAAAAACAGTATCTTAATATTGATTCCCCAAAGTCTGCCCATATATAGAACTGTCTGGAGGAAAATGCCTTTGTGGGTGTGTGGGACACTGACAAGGTGCCCTGCATTTTCTCTGGGGCCAACGCATCAGGAAGGAGATAAGACTGGAGTCCTCCATAGGATACATCAGACTAGTGCTGTATGGGGAGCCCACTAGTGAGAGGCCAAAGAGGGCTTTTGAATAACAGGAATGTCTAAGTTGAACTTCCAACTATTATTAGATATGCTGTGTAATGGTTTAAGTGTTTGTATCTCCCCAAAATTAATATTGAAATTTAAGCCCCAGTGCAATAGTATAAAGGGCTGGGGGTTTAAGGCTTCTTGCAAATGAGATTAATGCCCTTATGAAAAGACTCAAGGAAGTCTATTTGTCCCTTTTTGCCCTTGCATCATGCGAAGACATGGTCTGAAGATGCCATCTTGGAAGCAGAGAGCAAACTGTATATATCAAACTGATATATATATATATATCAGCAGGCATGGGCCTAGATAAAAAAAAAACATTGGTATCAGAAGTGGGTACTGTTGTAACATAACACCTTAAAATGTAGAATTGACTTAGAACATGGTATTGGGTGAAGGCTGGGTTGTAAAGTGCTATTCTGGTGAGGTCTTACCGGAAAACAAAGCTTTAGGGAAAGCCTCAATCTTCTGAGAGATTTTTTTTTTTTTTTACATTTTTAGTTGTAGATGGACACAATATCTTTATTTATTTTTATGTGAGGCTGGGATCGAACCCAGGGCCTCACATGTGCAAGGCAGGCACTCTACCACTGAGCCACTGCCCTAGCCCCTTCTGAGAGATTTTCAAATGCAACTGTTTAGAGGGTGCCAGAAGTATTGAGAGTAAAGGCAATTCCAATGCAGTCCTAGATGGAAATGAGGAACATTGTACTGGGCAATGGAGGAAAGGCTACCCTTTTTATAAAATGGCAAAGAACCTGACTGACTTATATTCATGTCCCACTGTTTTCTGGAAAACAGGACTTGTGAGTGATGCATTAGGATATCTGGTGGAAGAAATCTCCATGTCAAATGTTGAGGGGGCTGCATAGTTTTTCTTGACTGCTTATCATAAAAAGTAAGAAGGAAATGAATTAAAAATGGAATTTTTGATCTGGAGGAAAAAAGATCTTAAAGAGTTGGGAAATTCTCAGACCATAAAAAGTAAGAGAACATGTTCAGTAATGAACATCAAGGGTGTGGTCAAAAAACTGTTTGGCAAGGAGATGAGGTCCGAGTCTGAGGAAGCCAGGTGCTATTTATTGATCAAGACCATGGAAGAATGACCTGAAGGCATTTTGAATATTGTCCAGGATGCCACTCCTAATCATAGACCCACAGTGACAAGGCTCTGAGGACAGAATTATTTTAAAGGAGGGGACCAAGGTACCTGTGAGACCATGGGTTCACTGCCCAGCACGGCCTCAAGTCTCTGCTCCCCACATTTGGGCACAGTATTTCTCAGTTGCAGTGGGTCCAGGTGCAGCTTGGGTTCTCTATGGAAGTCACAGGTGATAAACCTGTGTTCATCACAAGGTGATAAACCTAGGCAATGTCCACGTGGTGCTAGTTATACAGGTGCACAGAGTGCACAAGCTATGGGGGCATGACTGTGACCATTTAGAAGCCTTGGGGTTCAGATAGAGAACTGCTGCAGGAGCTGGACCATGTCAGAGACCCTGGGTAAATGCCTAATACAGCCATGGGGTAGAGCTACCCCTGAAATCCCTGAATTATAGAACCTAGGGAAGCTGCAGGCATGAGGATCTAACTCACGAGAACTTCTGTGTAGACTGTACCCAGCAAAACTGTCAGAGTGGGCTCATCCAAAATCTTGGGAGGCCCAACTACAACCTAGTATGTCCAGAAGATGGGACATGGAGTCAAAGATTATTCTATAGCCTTAAAATTTAATGTTGTTTGCCATGTTGGACTTTGGATTTACTTTGGACTAGTTACCCCTTTTTCCTTTTTATTTTTCCGTTTTGGAATGTAAGTGCCCACCCCATGCCAGTCTCCCATTGGGTTTGGGAAGTGCATGACTTGTTTGATCATATGTCTAAGGATGAATTGCACCTTAAATCTCACCCATTTCTGATTTAGATGAGACTTTGGATGTAAGACTTTTGAGTTGATGCTGGGATGAGTTAAGAACTTTGGGACTACTGGAATGGAATGAATATATTTTGTATGACAGATGGACATGAATTTTACGGGGCCAGGGCAGAACACGACGGTTTGAATATTTGTCTGTCTCCAAAATGCATATTGAAAATTAATTCCCGAGGCAGTAGTATTAAGAAGTAGGGAATTTAGAGGGTGATTAAGTGATGAAGTCTCACTCATAAATGGGATTAGTGCCTTTATAAAAGGGCTTTAAGGGAGTCTGTCCCTTTGTACCCTTCTGCCATGTAAGGACACAGTGAGAAGGAGCCATTTGAAAGCAGAGAGTGAGCCCTCACCAGACACCAAATCCACTGGAAACTTGATCTTGGATTTCCCAGCCTCCAGAACAGTAAGAAATAAGTTTCTATTATTTATTAACTACTCAGTATAAGAGATTTTGTCATACTAGCAAGAACAGACCAAGACGTGCTGTGTATATCCTCTCTCTTCTGCTTCTTCCAGCTCTGCCAATCTGCTCTTTGGTGAGGTCGACCAGGGTTGGGTGATTACTCTTTTGTTGAATTAAGTGAATAAGGTGAAACTTTTGAATTTCTTGTTTGGATTCATGTGGTACCAGTCAGAGACTACAACCAGAAACCAAGGGCCAGAAACCATTGACTTCCATAACCATAAATCCACAGGCTTTTGGGAAAGGCTTTGGCCTTCACAGGAAATAGAATTAGGGGTGTGAACCGGTGCAGGTGTGAACCTAGATCTTGAGTGGCATGGTGGGCGCCTACCCTCCCTCTCACTCTTCACTTTGTTACACTATGATTCTAGGGAAGGGTCGAGGATCATGAAGGAGGAGGTGACATTTGAGCTGAGCATTCTTAAAAGATGAAGAGGGATTTTTTTCAATGTCCAAGCAAAGCATTCCAGGAGAATCCAAAGTGGGACGACTCAGAGTTGAGAAATGTTCTACCTTGAATGGTCTGTGGCCCTCAGCGAGTAAAGGGGTCCTGCTAGGAGCTATTACCTGGAATTCTTATAGGGTTACAGCTCTGATAATGCTTGGAAAGGCTTTCCAATCTCATTTAGATTTACCTTTTCAGCAATAGCCAAGAAGTCCATTTTCCCTGCAATCAAGGACAGAGGAGGCAGGCTAAAGAAAGGAGAATCCTAACTGCTTCAAGTCTAAAAGGGTAACTTACTGCTCGGTCATTACACAATTCATCAATCAATGGGCACCCAGATAATGTCAAGCTGAGTGACATTAGCAAAAGCTGTTGTGTCCAGATAGCATTTCAATAGCTCAGACTTATGAGGAAGAATTGCTTCTGAATCTGGAGAACACAGTAACAGCATCATTGAAGGAAAAGGCACCTCAGTCCTGACAGCATCCCATTCATCACGAGGGTGGTTCTACAATGACACAAACTTCAAATGGGTGTAAATGCTCCTTCACAGTCTGTCCACAATGGAACATTCATTGCACATAGTCTATGTTTAACCAGGCAAAGAATTCCTGCCCTGCTGGCCTTCCATAAAGACTGGCTTAGCAACTTTTTTTTTTTTTTTAATTTCCTGGTGCATTGTCGTGAAGTGAATGAAATAGTAGAGAAGAATAAATCAGAACTGAACAGTCTCTGAAGGTGCAAATTTTCCTTATTACCAGGAAATAGCAAAGGTCATTTGAAAACAGAAGCACAATAGAAAATATTTATTACCATCACGGCAGACCAACAGTCCTTTGGTCTCCAATGAAGTAATTACCACACTGCCCAGGGAATGACGACGATAATGACATTCCTATCATCCTGTCACCTCACCACTCAATGCGTCATGGTTATGGCACTCAAGGCTCTGAGCCATCTGGGCCAACTGCTTCTTCTCCTGTTACACGGCTCCTAGAGAAGAAGGTGGCTCTCACACCCTTGAGGCTGTTGGCCTCAGTTCTGTCTCCTTGAATTTCCAAGAGCAGGTGCAAGACAGTCCATGGCTGACTTGGAGGGACCATCTGAGTGCCAAGGGTATGCCAAATTGCCCCCTTTCTAGCAGAGTCTAGAATCTCATGGAAGGTCTTAAGAGCTGACAGATAAACAGGAGGCTCAGCGCACTTCTCCTGCACAGACTTTGCCAAGCTTGTAAGCAGCTGCCACAGCCTGGCCAGGTGGCTTGGGCACTGTGTACCTGGAGAGAGGCAGGACTGGATACAGAAGGAAGCCGTTACCTGGTTCACCTGCCTCATAACACAGTGTGGCTCTTACCCAAGATGGGACAACATAAATCCCAGGACTTTATTCCTCCAGTGAGGACCACTGATAGGTTGGGGCGGGGTGTCTCTGGAATACCTCTCCACCTGTCCTGCTGCCTGTCTAGGAACTAGGGGTGCCATCAGGAACCAATTGGAAGGAAAGTAATCTGTGTCAAAAGAAGTGAGCTCAGTTTTCTTTTTTCTTTTTTTTTTTTTGTAGTTGTAGATAGAGAGCATGCCTTTATTTTATTTGTTTATTTTTATGTGGTGCTAAGGATCAAACCCAGTGCCTCACACATGTTAGGCAAGTGCTCTTCCACTGAGCAAGTGCCCCAGCCCCAAGCTTGGTTTTCTAATAGGTAGATGGTTTCTAAACCTTTTTAGTCACACATCCCTCAGTAAAAACTATCCGACAAGGCACCCTCTCGGGATGTATATTTATTTATAAATTATTTATATGTACTCTCAAATAGCCACATCTTTAGTACTCGGGAAGGTTACTTTTAGATTAAAAAGTCTAAAAGTGAAAGGTCTACTATTTTCTTTTACCTGTCTCCAGTTGACCATCTTCTAATCTTCTATACCCCATGTGCCATCTGTAACCCCATTTTGCTCTAACATCTGTGCTCCCCATATTCCAGGTTTTTTTCTTTTTTTAATGGGGAAAGGAGGAAGGAGAGAGAAAAGATGAGCCACGTTTGGGCACTCGGGCTGTGTTCAAAGAAATCAGGAAAAAGAGTGAATATCTCAAACTCTCCCCTGACTTAACAATGAGGGCAGGAGGGTGCAATGGTATCCAAAAACTCTGTGTTCACTCTTAGCCCAGAGACAGCATTTTAAATGGCACAGCTAACCTAAGCCAGAGTGGCTGGTGTGTCCTATCATGACCCATGGGTTGTCAGAGTGTGAACATGGGACTCTGGGAGCAGGTGCTTGGACCATTCATTACCCCCTGAGGTTGCCCGACCTTCTGTAGAAGGTGGGTGGGGGAGGAGGAGAGGTTTGGTAAAGCGTCCTCTGCTCCATCTTGGTGTTGGGATTCTCCCTCATCCTTCAGAGCTGGGGCAATTATTATGGTTGAATTGTGGTTTGTCTCCCAAGGGTTCGTGTATCGATGGAAACTTGGTCTTCAGTGTGGCAGTTCTGAGAGTTGGTGTGGATCTTTAAGAGGTAGGATGTAGTGAGAGTGCCTTAAGTCAGTGGGGCACTGACTTAAAGGATTAAGGTGGTTCCCTTGGGACCTCTGACTGAGTTCTCTGCAGAGGATTGTTATAAAAGGAGTTAGCCTGGCTCTCCCAGCTCTTTGGCATCCTGTCTTGAGATGTGAATCATTGTCCGTTATGTGCTCCTGCCACAGTGATACTATCCTCCATGATGCCCTCACCAGTGCTGGAGCCATGCCCTTGAACTTCCATGTCTGTGAGCTAAATAAACCTCTTTTCTTTATAAAGTTATACCACCTCTGGTTTATTGTTATAACAGTAACAACAAAATAGAGGGATGCTAACCCCCAACCCCAGGAAGGACACAAGAACTGGTCACTTGTTCTTCATGATCTTCAGTTCAGTCACTTGGTATAAGTAACCACAGCTTAGAGCTCAAGCACTTGCTCTGTGCCAGTCTCTGGGCAGGACCAATGAAACCCAGTTCCTCAAGAAGATCTTGGTGCCATGCAGGAGAAAGACATGCAAACACACACATGCAGTGCAGGAGATGATTTCATTTGTGCTGTTTCCCAAAGCAGATTCTAAATCAAGTTGTTCATTTGGGAGGCAATCCCAGGATACATGATGAGGAGCAGAAATGTGAGAGAAGGAAGAGAGGCAAAAGGGGGCATCAATAAACATGTTACCACTGTGCGTAACCACAGGCTTCAATCCCCCGAGGGACCCCTGAGGAACTCTGCTGACCTGTGCTACTAGAAGCATGGCCCACAGCATTGAATTCACCTTGGAGCTTGTTAGAAGTGCAACATCTTGGTCCCACACCAGATCCACTGAGTCAGAATTGGTCTGCATACTCAAGTTTGAGAAGCACTGCTTTAAACATGTCAACTTTGATATAAAAATAGATTTTTTCAAATTTTAGGACTTGGTTCTGCCAAACTGTATATTTCTAATAACTTTTTTGAGGTTTTCAATATGTGAAGTAGATAACGAAGTTTTCCAACTCCTAGAAAGCTCTTTAAAGTGCAACTTCATTTACCTGTACTTTGTCATAATTATAACTCAGTTGCAGAAGGCAGAAGTTTCGCATGACCAACTGTTCTGTAAAATGCAAATTTTGTACGGGAAATACTTCTGGGGGGAAAACAGGCCATCAAGGGAACATAACAAATGTCTCCTGTGCTTTAATGTGTCATCAAAAAATTCAATGAATAGAGGAGCTTTATGAAAGATCAAGGCAGAGAGATAGAGAGAGAAAGAGAGAGGGAGAGAGAGAGAAATCCTCCTAAAAATGTAACAGAAGTTTCACACATAAGTTGATAAATGTCAAAAACAAATAGCTCAATAGTAGGCACTGGTGTTGACTTACACATCCTTTATGTAGACATGTGACTTCTGATATTCACTGATCTTCATTTCACCCCCAACACAGGAATAAATCTAAAGGGATAAAACTAATTTTTTCAGGTAGTGAAAAGTTATAGCCACCATAATACTGCATAATGAGACACCCTCTAACTTAGTGGCTCAAAGGATCAATGGTTTATTTTTGCTCCTTTGTCTACAGAGTGGCTTGGGTAGCTCTGCTGAGTTTGGCTGGGCTCTACTGAGCTTAGCTCTAACTTGCAGATTGGGTCTGGGTCTGTTTCTTGGGCCTGTGGACTGCCTGGAGCATGTTCTCCCAGTGAATGACAAATCCAGTTCTATAAAAAACATTTCAAGGGCTGGGGATGTGGCTCAGCGGTAGAGCACTCACTTAGCACGTGTGAGGCCCTGGGTTTGATCCTCAGCACCACATAAAAAAAATGAATAAATAAAATAAAAGGTATTGTGTTCAACTACAAAACTAAAAAACAAAACATTTCAAGCCTCTTATGCAGCAGCTCTTCTCTTGACATCCCATGGGCCAAACTCACATAGTCAAGTCCAAGATCAAGGAGTGGAGAAGTGTGCTCCACCTGTCATGAGACGAGTCACCTAGCCAAGCCCAACTTCAATGTCCAGGTGATGTATGCCTCCCAGAGTTAGGAGATGAAGGGAGTAAATATTTGCAGATCAGTCATCTCTTGTGTCGTAAGCATTAAAATTGAGGCATAGGGTTTTGAGCTGTGATAAGTTACGGTGCTGATATTTGAATGATCTCCTTATTCTAAGAGGAAAAGGTAGGGAAAAAACAACACAAAAACAAAACATGGAGTACCTGTGGTTACCAAGCATTCTGCTGAAGGGTTCCTCATATGTTATTTCATTCAACCTTTTTAACAGCACCACAAGGAAGATAAATGTAATCTTATTTTACAGATGAGCTGGCAGGTCTTGGAGCTGGTAAATGAAAAGGGCGAGGACAGAGACCAGTTTTGGGGACACTGCCTTCAAAAGCTCTGGATACTGGATCATATTTGTTTTGCCATGGCAAACCCAACATTTATTTCTTAGGAGAAAAACATCTTTGCGCTGTGTCTATTTAACCCCCCCCCCCCCCCAAACAAGAGCATGAAGAGGTGCGTATTTTCAGAGGAGAGCTGCTTGTCACTTCCCCCGACCCAATCTTCATGCACATGGGTTGGTCGTGCATGGTTTCGGGGCATCTGGCTTCAGGAGGCTGAATACTCATGTGATTCCGGTGTGATCTGGACCTTTTTTACTGTCTTACATGTTTTGCTTTTTTATGGGAATAGGAGTGTAGGGAAATCAGGAATTCTGGCCAGGAAATGCCTCCTTAGAATTTCAGATGTTCTACTGATGTGCACTCCCTTCTTCCAGCAGAAGTGCCTACATGTTGGCTTATTTGTCAGTAATGTTTAGTGCTGTAGTTTGTATCTTGAATGCCCCACAAAGGCTCAGGTGTTGAAGGTTTGGTGCCCAGCCTTGGGTGTTATTGGGAGGTAAGGGAATCTTCAGGAGGTGGGGCCTAGTGGGAGGAAGTTAGGTCACCAGGGATATGCCTTTAAAGCAGGGATTGGTACCCTACCCCTTCTCCTCTCTCTCCTTGCTTTCTGGCTACAATGAAGTAAGAAGCTTCCTTTGCTGTGTGCTCCTGCCATGATATATTATCTTGTCATAGGCCTAAAGCAACAGGGCAAACCAATTATGGACTGAAGCCTCTGAGACCATGAGTCAAAATAGACCTTTTCTTCCTTTTCGGTTGATTATCTCAGATGTTTTGTAACAGCAATGAAAAGCTGGAGAACACACTTAGCAAACCTTGTGCCAGGTACATTAATGGCGGTGTAAAGAAAGGTAGACTGAGGACTGAGAATGACCAGATTTATTCCAGGAATCTTGCTTTCCTTCAAGGAAACAAAATCACCAGGTGCTACACCAAGAAAGAAGAGAGTATTGGGAATAAAAGGAGCCATTTGAAGAACACTTTTCTGATCTTCCTGCGGAGTTTAGGTTAGGAATAACAGCCATATACCACTGACATTTTGGTCAGTGACGGGCCACATATACAACGATGATCACATAAAGTTATAAAGGAGCTGAACATTTCCTGGCACCTGTTTATGTGTAGCCATGCTGATGTTCTGGCCTGTACATCACTCACATGTTTGGCAATGTAGGTGTAAACAAAACTATTACATTGCCAGTCATATAAAAGCATAGCACCTAATAATATGTACAGTGCCTGATACTTGATAATGATAATAGATGGCTATGCTACTGGTGTGTCTATTTACTACATTATACTTTTTATTGTTATTTGAGTGTGCATTCCTTCCACTTATAAAAAAAAGTTTACTGTAAAGCAGGATGCTGAAAATAGTGGCCTCATAGAATTCCTCTTTATCATGTGTTCAATTTCATCATTTTTCTCTTGTGTTTGATTCAATCTCATGCTGTTTTGTCCTACATGGTCCTAGGAAAAATGGGTTATACCATCTACCGACCACATAGCCTGAATATGCAGTTTCGTGATAGTACACTGCATAATGTTTGGAAAATGACAAAAGATGCGTTTCTCAGGACAAATCACCATTTCTAAGTGACATGGACTGGATTGTAAGTAGAAGGCTGAGGGGGTCTTTATGGGGGCTCTGCACTATCTCTTTTAGTGGCAACGGAGGAGAGGGAAGGCTCTGAGTTTCCGGTTAGGATTAGAATTTGGCCTGGGGAAAGAAGGGTTGAAGAAAATCCAGAGAAGCTGAAAAGGGGATAATTTGCAGGTTCCATGGGCAGGACTGCTGGACTCACCACATTTTGGGAATGGTTCAGCAATTTGGTTCAACAAAGATTTAACGAAGGGCGTTGGTCGCTGGGGATGTGGATTAATCCAGCGCTGTTCCTACTTTGGGTCTAGGTGGGAGGGAGGCACTAAGGCAATACAGACTGCAGACTTGAAACTTTTGACTTAGTGTTTTAGACTTTTGCTTTAGTGTTTCTGGCTACAACAAAGTGAGAAGCTTCCTTTGCTACGGGCTCCTGTGCCACGATGGGGTTTTGATCTCTTCAAAGCGATTCATTCACATGATCATGTTCTTAAAGTATGAAATCACCTAATCGTCGGCAGCGTCAAATTCAAGGGTGGATCAGCCAGAGTGCCAACCTACAGGGGCCACTAAACCATCAGAGGGATGAATTCTTTAGAAAAATGTGTATGTTCCAGAACTCTCTAAGAGGGTCCTGATGGTGGGGAGAAGGATTGGAATGCCAAGGACCCCCGTCACTAACAGGCACCCTCGAGTAACACTGATTGTTGCTATCCTGTATTCACAAAGTGGGGTGGATATTTTTTTTTTTGGGGGGGTGGTGGTGGTGGAGAGAGAAGGCCATGTGTGTTTAAGGCCAGAGCTGAATTGCTTGGGGGAAAGAGAGATGCTGGATGCTACCACTGAGATAGTCAGGAACCATTAGAGGCACAAAGGAATCTGCACTCCTGGACCTTGGCTCATAGCCTGGCAGTCATGAAAGGTTCCTGCTTTAACTCATGGTGCTTCATTTAGCCCCACCCTTAAACAGTCTGCTCGGCTTTCAACCCCAGGTGCATTATCAGAGCCAGGTGCCCTCGCCATAACTCTTCCAGTGCCCAAAGGGTAAAGCTGTAGAGGAGGTGCCAGGGGCCCTTAAATTGCTACTTGCTCTTTTACTTAACTCAGCCCTGTCACAGGGCCAGGATGCTGAAGTTAAAAAGCCCTCGCGGGCTGCAGTGCACCCAAAGCCAATGAACATACCTCAATGGCAGCCCCCCCCTGCAAGCAGCTGGTAAAACCAGCAAAAAGCCTGCCACTTCCCTTCCCTCCCCAAGCGGAGCCCCCAGTAAGGGCTTTGCCTATATATATATCATCATCATCATGTGACTCATTTCTAACCTCAAAATTCCCATGTTCAGAACCACCACCAGGCTCCATTTCTCCTCTGCTTTTGCTGTTTGCAAATCTCAGCCTCTCTTCTAAATAAAGATTTAAAGAATATCCATTTGGAGCTATGTGACGGTATTAGCTTGCCTGGACCCCTACAGTTTAAGCTGATTGATCTGAAGGAGTCAGATTCCCACCTACCATATCTTCAGGACTTTTAATTACCTTCCCTCTCTTCATTTGATGCCCATGAAAGAAGATCTGTATTCTACTTTTATGCCGTGAGAGACAGGCTACGTGTGCCTGTGTATGCTTTTATAGGTGGATGTTAATTTCATTAGATTAATTGTGGGGAGCCAGATAACCAGAAATAAATTATAAATTAATTTCATCTGTGTTTATATTAACCTAGAAGAGTCATAAAAATTGCAAGGAAAACCACAATTCTTTCTGAGAGCCTCATAAGACTTGCTTTTATAGACAGGAATGATGTCTAGTTAGCATACCAGTTATTTTACGAAAATGGTGGTACATCCCATATAATGCATGCCTCATTCCTCAACACCAGCTACATTGGAGGTTGAAACTGCTGTGTTTTCACTCAAATCTTCATGGGTTAGCTATTGAGGATTAAGAATTTTTCCTTTTCCTTTGTCTGTGTCTTCAAAAACCCATTTAAATATTTGATATCTCTATCTCTTATCTACTTTGAATAGATAATATGTTTCCGGGATTCGATTGGTACTAAAGGATATAGAGTGACCCATTTACCCTTCACCCCCCCCCCATCAAAGAGAAATCGCACTGGTCGTTCGTTAAAAATGGCAGGACAGATTTTATTCAAGCTACTGCAATAGGAGAGAGCTCATCCCTGAGCTCAATTTACAGCCAATTCACAGGGTGAGGGAACCAGTGGATGGAACATTACTAAGAGGAAGTTGATTTGATGTCAGGGGTGAGGAGGGAGGAAGTGTCTTTATACCAAGGGTGGGGGATTCTCAGGAAACTGACTTGTGGGTACTGGGCTGAGCAGGGCCTTGTCAAGAAGAGGGCTTAGTTTGGTCGAGGAGGGAATCCTTGTCACCTTTCTGTTACTGTGTTTGTTTTCTTTTAGTATTCTTAGACATCTTCTTTATATGATGTTAAGAGAAGTTTCATTTCAACCAGATCTGAGACAACCTTATGATCTACTCAGGGAAACGTTGGTTCTGGAAAGAACTGTGGGGTTCACCAGCTCCGTATGGGGTCTCAATTTTTCTTGTGTAAAATGAGGTTTCTGTGGCCTCCTTAGAGCTACCATAAAGATCCACAGATGCATGGTGTGAGAACTCACTAGTGCCTGGCATGTGACTGTCATTGGGTAGCCCTTTCTCATTTGCTTACCAAACAAGCTTTACCCTGGATCTCTAATCTGAACCACACTAGCTATAGAGCCTCAGCAGACCCAGGGATTCACACTTGATGTACGTCTGTCTCTCCTTCTGGTCTCCACTGAGGAGCTGCGCATGTGTCGGAGGCACCCACAGCTTCTGAGCTGCCCCCCCCCCCCCCGCCTTACTGTTGGTGGGCAGCAACATCTGCAGAATGAGCTCTTCACAAATAAATATTCTCAAGTCCATCCGATCACTGTGTTTTACCTTCAACACCTTTAAAAAGATTTTCACCTTGTGCTGCATGACATTGGTGGTTGGGGCTCATGATGTATCTAAATCCTCTGATTATTCTGGAAGTTGTCTGAATGAAAGATTACCTCAATTATGTGAGGGCACCGTAGCTAGTGTTTGTCTGGGTTGTTGCTCCGTGAAGGACACGTTCAAATTCCTCTTTGCCTAGCAGTCTCTCTCAGATATCTCAGTGCAATGAGACAGCCCTTTCTCTTATGTGGGGACAAAAAGGCACACACTGTGATGTGTGGTAGCGTCCTTTAAATTCTAGCTCCTTCAGTTAGAGTACAACTTTTTCAACCCTTTGAGCCCACCACAGAGAAACCTGTGGACTTCTGTTGGTATTTTCACACTCATTCATTTCAGGTTAGTGGGGGATTCCTGTTCCTATTTGGGGAGGGCAGGGGCCAGGGTCTGGCTGGAATATTCTTGGGACTCCAGCCCTAGAGGTGCAACAACCTCCTCCCACCCTGCAACAGATGGGGACAGTCACTTCTGGCTTCTGGATCAACTATGCCCACCGCACAGAGGCTGGCGGGTGGAGCTTCTCCCCTGATGTCTAATGCACGGCTCTCAACCTCAGTGCTATGGCCATTCTGGGTTGCATAATTCTTCATGGTTGGTGCGGTCCTGTGCCTTGGAGGATGTTCAGCAGCACTCTCAGCATCTACCCAGTAGACACTGGCTGCCGCACACTCCTACTAGTTTGCATAAAAAATATCTCCAAATATTGTCAAATGGGGTGGGAGTGCAAAATCACATCACACTATACTCCTTGAGAATTACTCTTTTTGCCCAATTGGAGGTGGTCACTGAAATCAGAAGAATCTGCAATGGGTGAGTGGTGTACTGGGAAGGCAGGTGGGGGCGACAGGCTTTTTGGATCAGTGCAATTGCTGGTCACCTGTCTTCTCTATCCTCTACTCTTTTGTCTGGGCTCCTTTAACCGAGAAACAGACAAAAATCCACACACATGCAAATTATTTTCATAAATGACTTTTACTTCTTTATCATTTCTCTTGACAGTAGTTCCTGGCAATGTGCATATAACATGAAGGCAAGCATAAATCTCAGAGGTCATCAAAGATATTGTCCTAATTTTCTTAAACCATTAAAATATTTTCATTTATAAAATTAATCTAAATATAAATATTGACACTAAAGATCAAAATCACTTGATGACAAAATAATTCTTCTGGAACTATAACATATGCTTATGGTTTTTAATAGTAAATTAAATCTTTGCACTTATTTGGCACAAGGAAACCTTTATAAAAGTTCAAATGCCATGGAGCAGGCTTCTTTTTGTTTTTTTTGTTTTGTTTTTTTTGCAAGGCTTACACAGTACACGTTTTTGTCAAAGAAAACTGAAGAGTTTAACACTGGAACACAACAATAGTTGCTTTTCATGCCTCTTAAAGAAAACGTTCTATTTGGAAGTCAGATTTTGTTGTGTTTTCGAAATTTGTTTTTGTTTGTTTTTGCTTGGAATCACACCAACAGAACAAAAAAAGCCAAAGATTTACTTATTTCAAAGGAGTCGTTTCTGTTGGATAACACATACACAGCATCAGCAAGGAGTATTATTGGAAGATACAGAGACCCCCATCAGGAGTGGATCAGGACACACAACTCAGCAGCCAGTCGGGGCTGGAAATGTACATGGCAGCTAAAGAATAGAGAGGCTGAAGACAATGCAGGCTTTTGGGAGGCATTCCAATCATAATTAGCTCACAGGTGTGGTTCTGGCAGATTAACCTCTCTGGCCTTGGTTATCAAATCTGAAAAATGGGTATACTTACTGAAATAGGGATGCTATGGAGATTAAAATGAGAACATTGCCTTCTTTAGAGCTGGCATGTAATAAATTCTAGTCACCTTATTCCCTTGCCTCCTTCCTCAGATCCATAATCAATGAGGAGCAAACACTTAAAAACATGTAAACGTGTTGCTAATGCCCAATTAATTGAGTGAAATTCCAATTCCACTTGCTTGTATTAATACACTCTAAACAGTCATGCAGTTGAGTCAGATTCAAACAGGCCATAAACATGCAGTTGAGTGTCAATTCTTGTGTCCCTTAAACTCAGTTTGTTCTTGATTCTTTTCATACTTTCAAATTTTCTAAGGCTATTCCGTAACCATTTTTTTTTAAATCCATAAGGTCATTTTGCTACTGTGCTGAATATTCATTAGGAAATCAATTTTGGAGGACACAAGTTTTCGTACGCCGTTATATTTTGCAAGAATTCATTTACCCAAAACTCATTGAGGTGTGGCCATTGCTCAACGGAGTCATGTTGATTCTGGACATTGCCCTAGAAAAAGCTGAGCTAACAGTGGTCTTCCTCCACCCCTTCTCCACTTCTGAGTGAGGACACTATCAATAAGTCTGTGGAGGAACCCCAAATTCTTAAGGAGACATTGTATCAGATGGACCTGGCATGATGGGGACGAGTCAGGGCTTTCCATTCTGTGGCCTGTGGCTGTAAAGCAAGGGGACTCGCTGGTTATGAGGTGGGTGAGGAGGAGGTAGCTAAGGGACACCTGCATGCTTGATGGTTGAGAGACCCCCAAGTTACACCGTCCTAAGTGCTCGCTTCGGGGGCCTTTCCACTTATCCCCTTAGCATCTGTAAGACAAGGATGCCTGTGAGAGATGTGGTTATGTTGATGAGGAATTAAATGATAATCTCCATCTCCCTTCCCTCCACCCCTCCTCCAATAATTTTCCATGGGACAAATAAATGGTTGACACAGAATTCTCATTGAATCAAAGGGACTGAAAAACAAAAAAGATTTTTTACAGACAACACACAGTAGCAAAGCAAACCAGGAAAAGATGCATCTTTTGAACATGGAGCTCTGCCGTTGGAAGCCAGCATCTTGGTTTGCTGTCTTGGATTCTCCAGGAAGCCTAAGGCAGAGAGTGGGCAAGACCGCAATGCTGAAGTCTGAGGCTGCTTTCAGGGTGAGGTATCAGGACAGCCCTGTGCAGTGGAATGCTGTGGCCACCCCAGGCTCTCTCCTCAGGTGGAAATCCATACGGTATTCGATGGCTGTTGGGTCAAGGCACTGTTGTGTATGGCCGGAGGCAGTGGGTCACTGGCAGTGGAGCTCCGGTGGCGTTAATACAGGGCAGCAGACTCCAGGGCGGGCTCCTGAGGTGACATATGGAGCACACTGTCACCAACCGCTTGGCAAATTGATTACGTTTGGCACTATGATCATAGAAAATGATTTCACACTTTCTACTTTTTTTGAAATTCATTGAGGTTCTCTTTGTGAATTGGTATGAAATCAACTTTTAGGAATGATCCATGGAAACTTAAAAATTTAATCTGTAAAGTATGATGTTAGAAAAACGTCTTAATCAAAGCTTAATAACAACCCCATTCAGGGGCTGGGGTTGTGGCTCCAGTAGTAGAGCTCGCCTAGCACGCATGAGGCACTGGGTTGGATCCTCAGCACCTCATAAAAGCTAAATGAAGATATTGTGTCCACCTAAAACTAAAAAATATTAAAAAAAACCCTCAACCCTATTCAGATCTCTAATTGGTATTTATTTCCAGTGCACTGGGACTGCCAAAGGCTGATAGAAGAGTTTTTAAAATCACTAAATCGATTGTGCTCTTCTGTTGTGTGCAGAATCAAGACGGGCGACTCTCCTATTTCATCAAAATCAAAACATCCTTTCTCAGCGTGTTCTCTGAATACATCTTGTCTTCAGTTCTACTTTGTTCGAAAGTAATATTCTGCACTGTCTTTTTATTTTGTGTGTGTGTGTGTTGTTTAGTGCATATTGTGCCTTGCTTCATTTTTAACCTGTGTGTATTCCTTTAAGGTCATTTATTTTTATTTTACTCAAAATCATCTATCGAAGTGAGAGCCACACAACATTTAACTAACCATTTTCAAGCAAATAATCCAGTGGCTTTGGTATGTTCACAAGATTGTCTGCCCATCATCTTTGTCCAGTTTTCATACATGTGCATCACTCCGAAGTCACCCCTTAACCATCAGCAGTTTCTTCTTCTTCCCCACCTCCTCAGCTCCCAGCAACCACTGCCTACGTGCTACCTCTATGAAGGGTCATTAGCCATGTTTTTTATAACCTGTTCCTTCCCTGACTCTCGTGGTCTGCCCTTTAAGTATGAGAAAGCATCTTTTTGGCTCTTGGAAGTAACGGGCAGGAACAAGGTGAAAGGTCAGGGCTATTGGCTGACCATGGAAGGGGCGACAAGCAGCTCTGCTGCCATTTGGGGTCACATTGGAATGGCTGTGTCCTCCATGATGCCAACACCTGGCACTTCCATGTTCACAAGGGGGACTGTGCAGGGTGGAGGGGAAGAGGGAGGGAGAGGCTGGTGATGCCCAGAGGGCAACAGAGCAAGTTTGCTCTCACTTCAGTCTTGTCCTCTCAGATATGACCTGCCCTCAGCGCAATAAGTGTCACTAAGGCAGCTTAGCTGGATCACCACTCCTGTGCAAGCAGCACTCAGCATCTGCGGAAACTCTGATGCTTATGTTGGTTTTTAAGCAAATGATCCTTGAACCCTCTCCCGATGATCTCTAGAGTTGGTACAAATTATCTACGGTCAGCACCTTTGCCACGTTTAGGGGCACTGCTGACTCTTAAGGAAAGTGACATTAATGGCTAACAAGAAATTTGAGGAAAGAGTGAATCTGGATCCAAAACAGAATAAGGACTCCTACACCTCACCCAGACCTTACATATATATTTTTATTTCTCTTATATCAAACCTGGTTTCTCCAAAGAGCTGGAGAAATAATTGAGAGGAGATAATGAAGAGGTGACCACCACCAGGTGGATGTCATTCCCCCTCTCTTAGACCCTTATCCCCTCACACCCAATAGGCCTTGAGGCCAGGCAGAAAGGATGCTTCCTGGGGGCTCTGTTAAAGGAGCCACAGAAGGAAGACTACGGAATGGAGATCCATCAAGAGTGAAAGGAAGGGCATCAGGACAGAGATGATGACATTTACCATCAAATCCTTGGCGGGGCTTTTCCTTTCTTTGGGCTCGTTGGTTGAGGAGCCTTGGAGGATAAAGTTGTGGTTAAATGTCTTCATGGTGGTCACTGAAGATGCCTCCATTTTTTCAGCTAAAAGGAAACAAAAAGGAATAGACATTACCCAGAAGATGGAGTGGTTAGTAAGGAAGAAAGACGAGGTGGTCAAATCACTCAGATTTTTTTTTTTTCCCCTAGACTTGGCACTTCCTTCCTGTACATTTTTATTTTTATGATGGATCAAATAAGTCAAGGCATCATGGGTGGCTATCTGGGAAAAAGTATCTCAGAGATGAACCACTACAGTCCCTAAATTCTTATTTGCAATCCTGAAAAATATAAGAAGCTGTAAAATCTGCACATTTTTATAAGTTTGGAGTCAAAAATCATCTGATTGCAAAACCTGACCTGAACTCACTTGTGGTCACTGAAGGTTCTTGTCCAGCATGAGGAGTGTGAATGTCCTCACGCTTTGCTGTAAGGATATTTGTGTTTTGACTGTCAGATGCTGCCTGGACACCATGTTCCCTTTTTGGTACACAAGCAATTATGGAACACCAAGAGATCTGAGGTTTCAGTTAAAGGACTGTGGAACTGTGATAAATTTTTAACTGTCCAAAATAGGGGGGTGGTTTATAGACTATTAAAGTAAACATTTGATAAATATTTATTGAATGCCAAGAGATAAAAGCAAGGTTCAAACACACATCTCCTGACTTTCTACTCCCCTACTGTAAATCCAAATTTCCAGTTTGGCCTCATCGTTATGTGGCTCCCTAATCCAAGGAAATGGCTGAACATGAACACAGGGTGACCTGACTGGCATCATTGGAATCCCTTCCTGGTGGCGCACTGTGGAAGATGCTTTTGGTGTCCTCTGTAATTCTTCCCAACGGTCACCATTCCAGCACATTCTAACAGCATCCAACTTCAAGCACCACCACTCTCTTGGAAGATTCAGAAGTACCAGGAAGTTCATGCATTAAAAAGAATCCCTCAGCCATAATAGATGAGAGTGGAAGGTCGAACATACCATCTTCCTACCCTGTAGGCAGGAAGCTCTGAGCTGCAGTCAACACTGTCTTCCCGAGGTCCTCAGGAGGATTTAGCTTCATTTGCTCAAAGAAGTAACTTACCAATTAATTAACCTGTACTGGCTTCCTATCTTTCCTTTCCCTGAATCTCCTGCCCGGCACCAGTGCTTCCTTGGAACCACTTCCCAAATAAACTTGTATTCCTATCCTTATCCCAGTGTTTGCTTCTGGGGTGACCAGAAGTAAAGTCAAGATAAGGACAAAGCTGGGTGCGAATTCCTCATTGTATCTGGTCCTCAAACTCAGATCTCTGAGCTACTCAAAGGAAACAATTCAGCCTTCGTCCTTTGGTAGCTCTGTGGTTCTGGTTTGAGCTTACCTTTCACTGGGGGAGCGGGTAGTTTCCTCCTCTGCTGCCTTGATGTGTCTATGGTTTGTACCTACAAACACGACACGGCAATCAATACAACTTGGTAAAGCCAAAGATATCTTATCTTTTGCACTATCCAGCTCATGCAATGTTCCACCAGAGGGAGCAAGGGACAAACACACCTGGTTCCTTTGCTTCTGATCCCGTTTTCTTGTGAGGCGCACACACGGTGCTATGTTTAAGCCTGCATTGGTCAGGGCTGAAATCCGGCTTTCGATATCAGAAATCTTCATGCAACAGAAAGACGGGATCGGTGGGGGAGAGGGTACAGAAAGAATCGTTGTTAAAAGCGTTTGGAGTTTATAAAGAACACATCTTCTTTGACGCATGCACATTCATCCATTCAATTTTTACCGAGCATTTCTCTATTTAATGTTGCAATGAGAAGATAAAATACAAACTTTTCTTTATGAATTTAAATTGCTAGTTTGGTAGCTCTAGAGTGTGTTAATAACTCTGTCAGAGTATGCCTAGGGATAAATGGAAGCCAGGCCACTATGGGAGAGCTAGCCTAGAGCCACCTAGATGGGCATGGGGTGGGGAGGAATGGTCAAGGAAGACTTCTGTTATGGTTTGGACATGGTTTGAGTGTGTCTCCTAGAGCTTCACATACTGGAATCTTGGTCCTCAGTGTGGTGGTGTGGTAGTGTGGAGGTGGCAGAGGAAGCTTTAAGAGGTGGAGCCTATTCATCCCTGGGATGCAGGGATGGTTCAATATACGGAAATCAATAAATGTAATTCACCATATCAATAGACTTAAAGATAAGAACCATATGATCATCTCGATAGACGCAGAAAAAGCATTCGACAAAGTACAGCATCCCTTTATGTTCAAAACATTAGAAAAACTAGGGATAACAGGAACTTACCTTGATATTGTAAAAGCTATTTACGCTAAGCCCCAGGCTTGCATCATTCTGAATGGAGAAAAATTGAAGGCATTCCCCTTAAAATCAGGAACAAGACAGGGATGCCCTCTATCACCACTTCTATTCAATATAGTTCTCGAAACACTGGCCAGAGCAATTAGACAAACGAAAGAAATTAAAGGCATAAAAATTGGAAAGGAAGAACTTAAATTATCACTATTTGCAGATGACATGATTCTATACCTAGAAGACCCAAAATGGTCTACAAAAAAACTACTAGAACTAATAAATGAATTCAGCAAAGTGGCAGGATATAAAATCAACACGCACAAATCAAAGGCATTTCTGTATATCAGCAACAAAACCTCTGAAATGGAAATAAGGAAAACCACTCCATTCACAATATCCTCAAAAAAAATAATATACTTGGGAATCAACCTAACAAAAGAGGTGAAAGATTTATACAATGAAAACTACAGATCCCTAAAAAGAGAAGTAGAAGAAGATCTTAGAAGATGGAAAGATATACCCTGTTCATGGATAGGCAGAACTAACATCATAAAAATGGCGATATTACCAAAAGTCCTCTATAGGTTTAATGCAATGCCAATCAAAATTCCAATGGCATTGCTTGTAGAAATAGATAAAGCAATCATGAAATTCATATGGAAAAATAAAAGACCCAGAATAGCAAAAGCAATTCTAAGCAGGAAGTGTGAATCAGGTGGTATAGCAATACCAGATTTCAAACTATACTACAGAGCAATAGTAACAAAAACAGCATGGTACTGGTACCAAAACAGGCGGGTAGACCAATGGTACAGAATAGAGGATACAGAGACTAATCCACAAAGTTACAACTATCTTATATTCGATAAAGGGGCTAAAAGCATGCAATGGAGGAAGGATAGCATTTTCAACAAATGGTGTTGGGAAAACTGGAAATCCATATGCAACAAAATGAAACTGAATCCCCTCCTCTCACCATGCACAAAAATTAGCTCAAAATGGATCAAGGACCTTGATATCAAATCAGAGACTCTGCGTATGATAGAAGAAAAAGTTGGCTACGATCTACATATTGTGGGATCAGGCTCCAAATTCCTTAACAGGACACCCATAGCACAAGAGTTAATAGCAAGAATCAACAAATGGGACTTACTTAAACTAAAAAGTTTTTTCACAGCAAGAGAAACAATAAGAGAAGTAAATCGGGAGCCTACATCATGGGAACAAATTTTTACCCCCCACACTTCAGATAGAGCCTTAATATCCAGAGTTTACAAAGAACTCAAAAAATTGGACAATAAGACAACAAATAACCCAATCAACAAATGGGCCAAGGACCTGAACAGACACTTCTCAGAGGAGGACATACAATCAATCAACAGATACATGAAAAAATGCTCACCATCTCTAGCAGTCAGAGAAATGCAAATCAAAACCACCCTAAGATACCATCTCACTCCAGTAAGATTGTCAGCCATTATGAAGTCAAATAATAACAAGTGCTGGCGAGGATGTGGGGAAAAGGGTACTCTAATACATTGCTGGTGGGACTGCAAATTGGTTCGGCCAATTTGGAAAGCAGTATGGAGATTCCTGGGAAAGCTAGGAATGGAACCACCATTTGACCCAGTTATTGCCCTTCTTGGGCTATTCCCTGAAGACCTTAAAAGAGCGTACTACAGGGATACGGCCACATCGATGTTCATAGCAGCACAATTCACAATAGCTAGACTGTGGAACCAACCCAGATGCCCTTCAATGGATGAATGGATTAAAAAAATGTGGCATTTATACACTATGGAGTATTACACAGCACTAAAAAATGACAAAATCATGGAATTTGCAGGGAAATGGATGGCATTAGAGCAGATTATGCTCAGTGAAGCTAGCCAATCCCTAAAAAACAAATACCAAATGTCTTCTTTGATATAATGAGAGCAACTAAGAATAGAGTAGGGAGGAAGAGCAGGAAGAAAAGATTGACATTAAACAGAGGCACGAGATGGGAGGGAAAGAGAGAGAAAAGTGGAATTGCATGGAAATGGAAAGAGACCCTCATTGTTATAAAAAACTACATAAAAGAGGTTGTGAGGGGAATTGGAAGAAAAATAAGGAGAGAAATGAATTACAGTAGATGGGATAGACAGAAAAGATGGGGGGAGGGGGATAGTAGAGGATAGGAAAGGTAGCAGAATACATCAGTCACTAGTATGGCATTATGTAAAAATGTGAATGTGTAACCTATGTGATTCTGCAATCTGTATTTGGGGTAAAAATGGGAGTTCATAACTCACTTGAACCTATTGTTCGAAGTATGATATGTCAAGAGCTTTGTAATGTTGTGAACAACCAATAAAAAAAAAAAAAAAAAAAAGAGGTGGAGCCTAATGAAAGTTGGTTAGGTCATTGGGGGTGCTTCCCTTGCAAGGGACTGTTGTAGTTTTTCCAGGACCCCAGTCAGTTTCCACAAAAGTGATCTGTTATTTAAAAAAAGCAATCCCGAGTCCCACTGGCTTCCTGTATCACCATGTATATTAGCCTATTTTCATTACTATCCCCAAATGCCTGAAATAGGCTAGCTTTATAAAGAAAAGAGTTTTATTTAGCTCATAGTTTTAGAGAGCCAAAGGCAGGGCATTGGGATCAGCTTCACCCTGGTGAGGGCCTCTTGGCTGTGTCACATGATGGTGGATATGAAACGGTGTCATAACAGTGGGAACATGTATAGGAGTAATATATTACATCCCAAGACAGGAAGCTAGAGAAAGACGGCTGGAGCCAGGCTGGCTCTGTTTACAACAATCCTCTGAAGGGAACTGACTCAGGGGTTCCATGAGAACTACCTTAATTCCTTCTGTGGGCAGCACCCTCAGTGACCTAAGGACCTCCCACTAGGCCTCACCTCTTTCCACATTGCCACACTGGGGGTTACGCTTGTTAAAAGTGTTGTGAGTTTTTAAATTTTTTAAAAAAATCGGTGCATTCTAATCATACACAATAGTGGGGTTAATTGTTACATATACACAAAAAGCGTTCTGGGTTTATAGCAAACAAATGAATACTCCAACACATAAACCCTTGGGGGACACATTTAAACCAGATCCAAACCATTACACCCTTTGATCTCTTCTGCATCTGTGTTTCTGGTGTTGGGATGCCATCTGCCATGAGGCCCTCACCAGAGGCCAAACAGATGGTGCTATTTGTTCTTAGACTTTCAGGCTTCAAAACGGTGAGTTAAATAAACTTCTGTAAAAAAAGCACTCTGCCTCAGTTATTTTGTTACAGAAACATAAAAAAAAATACTTATTCAGATTCCACAGGAGGCAACTCTTGAACTTTAAAGGGCAAGTATAATTTAAAGATCTTGCTTTCTTCTTCCATAATTTTATGACTTCAAAGCCACAGCATGAGGATTTACAGGCAAGGCCCAGCAGATCCCAGTGCAAAAACCATCTCTTCCATTCAGGGGCCAAGTGGCCTTGAGAGGTTCCCTCCTCTCTCTGGGCATCACTTTCCTCATTTGCAACATGGGAAGGTCAGAGAGCTCAGATCTCTTTCCAAGACTCTGAAGGCAGATGTAGAGAGCAAGAGCTCACTCAGTGCCCAGGAAGAGCACCGATCCTCCCCTTCCTCTGGAGTGAAGAAGGCACTGTCCCTGCTCTTAGAAAAGTGCACGCTGATAAGTGCTTAAATACATGAACTCATTCATGCTTCAAAATAATTCTAGAAAGTGGGGACTGTTCTCTTCACTGTTATTTTTACAGACGGAGAGACTGTGGCTCAAAGGACTAAGGGACATACCCAACAGCATACCACGGAATGGAGGGGAGAGATGGGAATCACAGACCTTTTGCTGAGATGGTGCTACCTGGGTGTTGCTGGGGCATCCGATAGGTAGCCAGAGGCAGGCCGCCAGCCAATGTGTGTGTGGACCACTCCCAGACCGCAGTGCCTCCCCAGTCCCTCTACAATTTGTGCTGCTCAAGACAAATCTTACTTCTGCTGTCATTTACTGAGGGCATCTTTGGACAAAGTCTACAGGGATAAGGTGCTATAGGAGTGCACAGTTGAAACCTAAAGAGTCAGTTAATATGGAAGATGCTTCCCTTACCCCTGCCCAAAGCAGGCAGTCTTGGTTAGACAAGGAAGAAGAGGTATGTGAAGACCAAGCTATGGTAGGTGGTGAAAGAACGCAAGGTAAGTTGCCTGATAGCCAACTTCCAGAAGGAGTCACTATGAGGCTGGGCCCCTCCCTGGCCCCCCAGATGCCTTCTTGTTTGACTCCTCAACTTTCATATTGAGAGTTGCATTCCTTTCATTTATAGGCGAATAAATTGCACAAATCTCTGAGAAAAATTTCAGGTTAAGATCTTATCAGTCATTTGCAACTGATGTGGATTAGAAGATCAAATTCTTCTCTGGAAGCAATTTTGATGAAGGGCCTTTCTCAGAGATAAAGTCAATGGGAAAGCACTGTGTTGGGCTTTAATTTGCTGACTGTCAGGTTCTGGAGTAAGAAGCACTAAAACGATCCAGTTTTAGTCCAGAAGACAAAAGAACAAAGAGAGAATAAAGAAAGTATTGAGGGCTGGTTTTGCCTGTAGCTTATCTTAAGACTGCATGCTCAATGAGCCGTACACTTGCTAAAAGTGTCCGACCAACTCAACTCAGTTTCTTGGGAGCCAAAGCAAAGAGCTCAGGGTTGGATTCTATGCCTGGAAGTCAAAAGCCAGTACTCAGAGGAGCTTCATCTTCCAAATACTGAGTTGGTGTCTACTGACCACAATGCTACCAAAGATGCAGTTTTAAGACGCAAAATATAGAAATATTTTGAACCAGGGGTCTAGTACTGAAGTTATGCTTCAGAGACCAGTGTTTCTGAAACCCAAGCAGCATATGGGCTCCTTTTAAAGGAAAAAAACAAAAAACAAACAAACAACAATGGAAACCTGACATGGGCTCCTAAGAGCATGTCCACAAACCCCAGTTTGAGGATTAGTTGTTCTGTTCATGATCAGTTCTGATCCATAGTCAAAGGTCAAGAGAATATCCAAGAAAACTGTCAACAACCATCTTCACCAAGTTATAGAGACTACAAGGATCAATTCTGAAACAACCATTTCTAAATCCTGCCTACTCCTCCTGCAAAATATTGGCCTGAGAAACCTATTTATCTGATTACAGTCATTTACTCCCATTTTTACAAGTGTCCGATGTTGTGCTAGACACTGGAGTTGCTAAGTTAAGCTAGTCAGCTATAGTCCTGTCCTCATGGGGCTTTTAGTCTATGATGGGGGAAAATGGCTTTGAGCAAGCAACAGTGTGGTGAGGGCCTTGGAATTAAATGGGAATCTCCATAGAAAGATCCAGAGTCGGGTGTGGTGGTGCACACCTGAAACCCCAGTGGCTCAGGAGGCAGAAACAAGAAGATTGCAAGTTCAAAGCCAGCCTTAGCAAAAGCCAGATGCTAAGCAACTCAAATTTTTATTTAGAGACAAAATAGGGATGGGGATGTGGCTCAGTGGTCAAGTGCTCCCAAGTTCAATCCCTACCAAAAAAAAAAAAAAAAAGAAAAGAAAGGAGATCCAGGTTTGGGTCAGGTAAGTTGTCAAGAGGAAACTAGTATAAGATTTTAAAGGAAATCTGATGTGTTAACACAGTCATAATTTGGGAGAGTAGAAGGCTGTACTTTAAAAAGGAGGATTTGGTGGAATCCTCCACCAAGAAGGGCCTTTTCTTCTTTGCAGGTCCACTCTGAACAGAAAGAAGAATTCTCACCTGGAGCTCAGCATGGTGGACGTGTGCTGCAGCCGTTGCCACCTGGTCCTCCAGAGCCTCCAACTCAGTCTCATTCGTGCCACTATGGATACAGCGGGCAGCATCTTCCAGCTCACTCAGCTGCCCCTCCAGCCCATACACAGTGCCAGCTGCCAAGTACACCTGGAGAGAGAACATGGCCTTTGAACTCAGGTCTGCAGAGCTGGTTCTGGTGGGACTCCTTCAGGGGACCCCGGTGATTCGAGGAAGTGAGAGAGAACTGCACTCAATCCTGGAGGAAAGGGATGGGAACCCCCATTTCTAAACATTCTTCACATTTAAGTGGTAGCATGAGATCTTGTCACCCCCATGTCAAGCATACCTCCTGTCCCCTCCAACTTTCCTGGAAGGAAAAACAATTTGCAAGTTGATTTTGGTAATATAGGACAAAATACGTAGAATGAGCTATGTAAATTATGAATTTGTCCAGTGATTTATAAAAACCAGTATCAAGAGAAAAACTTGTGATGGTTTTTTTTCTCGGTAAGAGTTTTGGTTGGCCAGAAATGGTGATGCACCACCCAGCCTTTCAGGAGGTGGAGACAGGAGGATTGCAAGTTCAAAGTCAGCCTTAGCAATTTAGCGAGGATCTGAGCAATTCATCGAGAACTTGTTTCAAAATAAAAACAACAACAACAACAACAACAACAACAAAACAGCCTGGGGAATGTGGCTCAGTGGTTAAGCACCTCTGGGTTCAATCCGTGGTATAAAAAAAAAAAAAAAAAGAAAAAAAGAAAAAAAGTTTTGGTTGGCATTTAGTGATTGAGAAAAATTTAGAAAACATAAAAGGGGTGAAACTGACTTAAAATAATTACAAATTTTGAGCTTGACTAATGACCTTCTGCTTACTTGAAACAGGTTAAGGAAATTAGAAGGAACCTAGGGGTATAGTAGGGAAAAACTTCATTTCTTAGAAAAAATAGGATGTTAAAGAGAAACATGTGGAATCTATTTGTCAATTAGGATAATTTTGGGAACTACTGAAAATGAGCAAATCGAGTAGTAATTTGAAAGTGGACAAACAGAAAGAATCATTGGAATAATTCAGACAAAAGGATGCCAGTCAGTGGGAATTTTTGTGACAAACACTTTCTCAGCCTAATCAATAACGTGGTGAAATAGCCCACGACACGGGAACAAGATGTATCTAAAGAAGGAAAGTACTTAAAGAGAAGTTCTGGAGGTGTGATGGATGTATGTAAAGTTCTAAAACATGATCACTGCAGTTTAGAGTTGATCTGAATGAAGTGCCTGGTCAGGACTTCAACAGTTCCTGTAATTGGAGTTAAAAATATAACAGAGCTGAGGAAGAGCCAAACGCTTCAGTGCAGGAGTCAAGCACCAAGTGATGGCTGAGTATCAGCGAGGAGGCAAAGAACCCCGAGATGTTCCTATTCTGTCAGTTCCTTGGGCATGATTCATTCATCTTGTTTAAACTGGCAATTTTACAAAACATTTCAAAGTGGAGCAGAGGCAGGTAGAGGGTGGATGAAAATGAATTTGACTGCATCTCTCCTCACCAGGTGTATTTATCTGGGCTGTGGGAGCTTCCTGCAGTGATGGACACAATGGACCAACATCAAATGACTACCCAGCCACCTAGGGGGCTGTGACTTAGTGAATTACACGTCTGCTGCTATCGCCACATTTCAGCTTATCCTTTTGTATTTCTTTATTGTATTAGGGAAATTCTGTTTCTAAAAGATCTTCACAGTTTAAGATAGCCACTTGTTCTTTGTCAAATGAAAGACATGATGATTGCTTCAAAGGAATTCAAGTGGAGAAATTCTTCAGAAAACATATCTCTTATGGTAAAAAAGAACTTCTCTTGACAGGAGAAGAAAAAATAAAGGTGGGGAGTCGGGTGTTGGGGGGGATGCGGAGGGGCTGGGGAGGTAGGAAAAGAGAGAAAGAAGGAGGGGTAGGGTGGGGGAGAGAAAGGCAGGGCAGTTTGGAGTTTATTATACTTTTGAAATACTTTTCCTTATCTGCATAAAAAGGTAAATTTATCTTAATAACTTTAAAGTGTAAACTTACAGTTTTTAAACAGTGAAACAAACTTCGGAATTACTATTTAAACGAAATGAATAAGTGTGGCAAAGGATAAACATGATTTTGGTCTTGGAACCCTCATTTTATCACAAACATGCAAAACTCAATTATTATCATGCCGCAGGACTGTAGTCACCCATGGCTGTTCACATTTTGACCATGGTCATAGGCTATTTCTTCTGTTATTATTATTTTTTCTTCCAAGGCAAAACAGTATGAAATAGCTCCAAGTCCTCAGTAAGGCCAGAATGTTCAGCTTTACTTTGTGCTCCCTAAAAACCTGCTTTCCTGGCATGAGGAGGAAGGGGACATTGAGTGGTTTGTCGCAGACACCAGCTGAACAGGAACTTCCAGCCAGACTTCCGGCCAGAGTAATGGCGGTGCCCAAAGGACTGCTGGATGGTGATGGAGGTGCTGGTGGGGGTCATCATGGTGAGGATGATGATGATGGCAGGTATTTCTTGGGCCAGGAATGAGCTAAGGATTTTATATGACTTATCTTATTTAATGCTCATGGCAAGTCTTGAGGTAGGGACCATTGCAATCACTATGTTAAACATGAGAATATCTTATGTCTTAGGAAACTCAGTGACTTTCCCAGTTCTCACCTCTGGGAAAAGGTGGAACCCGGAAGTGAGCCCAAGAAGGCTGATCCCAGATCCTGTTCCCCTCCCTGCCCTATGATACAGTGCTTTCTTCATCTTAGTTGGAATGTTGCTATGTTCTAAATTTCAAATTTTAGCATAAACATACTACAGTTATTGTGGTTCTAGATGGGCTTGACATTGGCTCTGTTGCTGGTTTGAAAAGACAGATGTTACATGCCACATGATAACAAATGGAAAGCATGTGAAAACGTTATTCTAGCAACCAGATGAATGTTCACCTGCAGTTGCTTGCTTAGTCAAGGTCCACATTCATTGAGAACTGTGGTTATCTTGTTTAAGCAATCTATATCCTCTTCAAATTCTAGCCACTGGTGACCCCACTGGCTGGCTCCTAGTTCAACAAGTCTTTCTTTCAACGTCATTCAAGGTTTGAAACTAGGTATTTCATTAAGGAAGGACTTCATAGTCAAATGCCCTAAAATAAAGTGCACTAACCAGATTTCTTTACTGCAGGACTTATGGGTTAATATGTTTCTCAATTTTCCTGGAAGGAGTATGCAAACTTCCCAAACTTATTTGGCCCTCGAGATGCATCTCGTTGGGCTTGGCTTCCATGAAATACACTTCAGGGGACGAAGATAGTAACTGATAGTATTTCTTGCTCTCTGGGGGCAGAGAAGCACCTGAGTAACCATGACCACCCACACGAGTTCTATATCCTCTCTGCTGCTGTCAGTGTTACACAGAGCTTAAGAAGGAGGACCACCATCCTCTGCTGGGTCCTGGACTTGGTGGCAGAGCTGGGCTCTCATGGGACAGTTCCACGGCATCTGAGGCCACTATTATATATTACATGGGGCAATATGGGGCAGAGCTACAAGAAAACTGGGACTGCCCCCACTGCCTCTGTGGCTGGGGAGTGTGGGTTACTTGTGTCACACAGCAAAGATGAAAATGAGGTTGGTGCTTGTCTCATCTCTCCCACTCACAGCCCTGTGTGAATCCATAAGGCAGCTGCTGCTACTAGTCACACCTGAGGTCTGAATAGCTGTTCTTGTTCTCTGCTGATCTCCTGTTTCTACCCTTCTGTGTCCTGCTTTGTTCCCTGTTTGATTGACTTATGTGAACTTGGCTCCCTGGCTGGCTGGGATGGCTTTGACCAATGGCAGATACCAGGCGGAGAGTAAAGGTAGGAGTAGGAAGAAGTTGAAAACATTTCTTTCCCTGTAGGCAGCAAGGTTCTGGTGGAAGCCCATCCCCATGGTCAAGGTAGCCTCGCCTCTTCCCACTCCAGGTCTCCAATGGCTCTGGTTACACTGCCTGAGGAGCAGTCCCACTCTCTTCTACCCCTGCCCTTTGACCCTGTGGCATCCTGTCACTCTGTCCTCGCTCACTTACTAGTGCCCTCTTGAACCGCCAGACCAGAGCAAATACAACAAAACTCTTCACAGCAGGAATTTAAAATACCGGGGGGGGGGGGGGGGGGGGAGAGAGAGAGAGAGAGAGAGAGAGAGAGAGAGAGAGAGAGAGAGAGAGACAGACAGACAGACAGACAGACAGACATTCAGGCATTCTGCTCAAGAAGCCGAGCCCCCATTGTGTGCTATTGCCAGGTTAGGATTAGCACAGGTCATTGCTGTCTTTAGGGGAGATAAGAGCTGATTTCATACCTAACACCAGGCAGCAGGAGAGAGGAGTCAAAGCTGAAAGGCTCCAGGATCTAAAACTCCCATCCCCCCTCTAATTAAGTGGGCTAACAGCAGTTCTGAACATTTGTAGACTGCATATATGAATGTGGTATTTCTTTATCTTATGCAGTTCTGAAAGCCTCAGAAGCATTTTTTAAAGGTGAATATTCTCAACCAAATGTTCTCTTTCATCTGAGTCCTGGCACTTGGTGGCCAAGGTTCAGGAAAGAATAGTGTGGCTATTTCTATTCCTGACAGTCCCTGGTTCCCCAGCAGGTAGACGGAGGCTAAGGAACGAAGGCGAGCTCTTTACAACCCCGATGGACAAAAGCCAGGATTTAATTAAATCAGCCGCACCCAGAGTCCAGTTTAAGAACCAGCTCTGGCTGCCTCCTGCTGCTCAACTCAATTCCAACCTGGAGACAGACCAACGGAGCAACCTGCCCAGGACTCTGTGATCTGTTGAATTAAAGTCATCCCTTCTCTGATTAAACATCCTCAGAATTCAAAGGAACGTAGACTGTGTTTCTTCAGAGATGAGATTTGAAAAGCTGGAGGATGGGGAAGCAGGAGGAGGAGAAAGAGGCAGTTAGCAGTTAGGGAACGGGAGTGGCATGGAAGGTGCTGGATTGGGGTGCAGTCAACTCCAAATCCAGCCTTGAGCCACGGGACCCTGCTGGGTCTTCTGACCTCTTGAATCCATTGCAAGTGAATATGTTTTGAATTGAAAATGTTAAGGAGGGCTGGGGCTGTAGCTCAGTGGTAAAGCACTTGCCTAGCATGTGTGAGGCACTGGGTTGGATTCTTAGCACCACATATAAATAAATAAAATAAAGGTCCATGGACAACTAAAAAAAATAAAAATAAAAAAAATGTTAATGAGTCCCCCCAAACATAGTGTCCAATAAAAGGAGTTTACAAAAAGAAAACTCAGCACAGGCTAGACACTTTTCAGTGTGCTCCTTGGAGAGGAAAGAAAAGGCCCACTGTGTTTTATGTGTACTGTGAAAACTGACCATTGTCATTTAAATTGAGCTGTTGCAGGAATTATGCACCAGCTATCATACTTTGTAAAAAAAAAAAAAAAAAAGAAAAAACATTGCTTTCCTGAAGAATCATATTTTACTTTAATCTCATCAATTATTCTGTGAGTCTTAGGACCATCGGCACTAAAAGAAACTATGTCACAGACACATTTAAAGAACAGAGCCCCTGTGCATCTGAAATAAAACCTTCATTCCTTTCTTTCTTTCTTTCTTTTTTTTAAAGGGCTTCATTCATCTGATGCAATCATACATCAGTAAACACTGGCTGTGTCAGGCTCTGAACTGAAGACTAGGCGACAGATGAGAAAGACAGCAGATCTTGTTCTGCAGGAATTTGTGTATCTGGTTTCCAATCTGGGGATGATTTTGCCCCCTCTCCAGTCCCCTAATGTTTTGACAATGCTTGGAGATGTTTTTAATTGTCCTGAGTAGGAAGGTGTTGTTACTGGCAGCTTAGAGGCAGAGGCCAGGTATGCTGTCTGATTGCCTCCAATGCATGGGACAGGTCCTCACAAAATAATTATTCAATCCAAAATGTCAATAGGGCTGGTCTAATGGGAGTCAGATAAATGAGCAGAAAGATGGAAAGTGAAGGATGTAGCCAGATAGACAAACATTTAGGTTTTTATGGGAGTCCAAGGGGAGAGAGTTCTCAGCTTTTAAAAGTGATATGAATACTGGCATTTTTCACCTTGAGTCATTTTGATTTGTTGTCATTGCAACTTTATTAAAAAAAATGCCTGTACTAACAGTTGCTGATTTCTGGTAAGAGCATTCACGGTCATGCTCCAAAGGCAGGGCTGACTTTGCTGGTCTGGAAAGATGAATCACTTGCCTGGGTGTGATACAGCTTTGTGGGAAGGGCACATCCACAGGTGACAGTGACTGTGATCTGAGTGGCTAATGTCCAGATCTCTCTCTGTGTCACTCTGGGTTTGGAAAATTCTCATCATCAGACATGTGCTGAAAATACTCAGCAATAATTGTGGATATTTATATGCAAGAATTAATTTTTCCTTCTTTCTTTTCTTACAAGTAGGAGGGTAGAAAAATCAGTTCCTGGCAGATGTATCTGCACCTTCCCCCCCAACCCCACCCTCCTTTGCAGAAGCCGGGTAGGTTCCACTCCTCCCCTGTGTCCTGACTCTCCTGCAGGCTCTTTTCAGTCAATGGAGGAGCTGGCACCACCAAAGACCCAGAGCCCATGGAGGTTCCTCAGAAGACCAACACATACAAACAGGATGAAGGAGGCAGGGGACACTACACTGCAGTAAAAATGGATGATTTTTTGGCAAAGTATAATCATCAGTGAGACTTATTTTACTTCCTTTCTTTCTTTTTCTTGAAAGTAGCAAATGTGTACTTGTCCTAGAATGAGAGAAAGAGCATCTGTTATGAAGGCTGGAATGACTTTTAACAACTTATTCCTTTGTGTAGTTTAATGGGGGATTTATGTATATATATGTGTGTGTGTGTGTGTGTGTGTGTGTGTGTGTGTGAATATATATATTTACATACATATATAATAAATTATGGGATTTATCAACTACATATAATAAATTGCATATATACATAACTATACACTATATATGTATGTATAAACATATACATAATTTATTTATATTTGGTATTAGGGATTGAACCCAGGGGAGCCCTACCACTGAGCTATATCTCTTGTCCTTATTATTTTTTTTATTTTGCAACAGGGTCTTGCTAAGTTGCTGAGGGTTTCATTGAGTTGTTGAAGTCAGTGTCCAACTTGTGATCCTCCTGCCTCAGCCTCCTGACCTGCTGGGATCACAGGTATACGTCACCGTGTCTGGCTTAACATGATATTTTAGAAGTTGGTTGGCGACATACCTGAAATATGAATATCTAATGTTTATGGGGTATTTATTTTGAGCTATGTATTGCCCTAAATATTTTCTTTCCAGAGAAGAAATACATATTTTAAATATACTTGGGATTAGGCATTTTCCTCTTGATCAGCCAGGTAGGTTGAGAAAAGTGGTAGGGAGGTGGAAAGGGAGTGACAGCAGAGTCTGGGATCTGTGTGTGGTCTGAAGGTGATGCAGGCAGTGCAGCAGGGTCTTCCCCAGGTCTCAGAGGACTTGGGTAACTCTGGAGTGAACTGGAAGCCTCAGGAGAAAGGCGGCAGGCTTCCTGCTTTTAATGGCACATGAAGGCTCAGTAAGAGACAGGTTCTGGTGTTGGTGTCTTCCGTTAGGGGAGCAGAGCCAAGCAGGTTTAATGTCGGGGCCTCTTTTGGCAGCAACCCTCATTCCCTGCAGTGGTAACTGCCAATATGCCACCTGGATCTCCTTGGATCTCGTATTCTCCACATACTTCCCTTGACCAAGATTTTTTGCTTGGCCAAACTTTAGTCAGGCTCTGAACCTTCTCCTATTTGTGTACTTCTTTACAAAATCCAGTTTTAGCAAAAAGAATCCTGCTTAATTTAGCTAGAATCCCCCATCTTGGGATCTGATCATCTCAATATCTATTTAGGTTCCTCCCCCTTTATCTCCCAAGGGATGTCCAGTCTTTCCTGGACTGTCTTCAGCAAGAATCCTGTGGATTTAGCTAGAACGCTCTTACATCTGAGGTTTCCTTTTAGTAACTTTTCTATCTAGTGACTCTCACCCTGCTCCTTACCTATGAATCCCCATTTTCCCATGCTATATTCAGAGTTGAGCTAGTGGTAGAGCCCAATCTCTCCTTCTCATTGGAAGACCCCATTGCAGTGGTCCCTATATCTACTGCCATCATCCTTATTAAAGTCTTCCTCATTATATTTTAACCTGTGCTATTGAATGATTTTTAAAATACCATCCCTGTCCCTAAACTTCAGTGTGCCTTTGTTATCAACATCTTGAGTCCATACAGAGGACTTCCTTTGGAGTCACATTGCCTGGGTGCAGAGACCAATGTGCCTGCTGGCTGGAGAGAGTGCCAGTTCCTTTGCCTTAGATCAGGACAATTCTGAGACACGTTACACTTCAGAGCTCCAGGGCAGAATCAGGCTGAAGCTACTCTGGATCTACTCTGTTTGGCTTTTCCCTTTTCCCTTCCCTTCACAATTCCTTGGCCAGCTTCTCCCGGGAGAATGTCCCTGCTAGTCACTTGCATCAAATCTTCATCTCAGGATCTGCTTCTGGGGGGACCCCATCTAAGCCACTTCCTGAGACTACTCAGGTCACGGTGTTGGTGGTGTGTGTGTCCTGTGCTCCGTGATGGTCTACAGCATCACCCGTTTCTTCCTTTGCACACCTTCACCCTAGACTGGGCACACCCACGCCCTCTTACGTTTTCTTCCAGGGAAGTCAGCTGTTCATCCAGTTTCACTTGGTCTGTCCCAAGAGGAAATGTCCCCTTTTCTCGGTCCGAAGGGACTGGCGGGAGCTCCCAGGGCCCTGTAGACTCCGCTATCAACTCCTCTGTGGCGTTGATGACTTTCAGGACTTCTGTGGAGATGTTGCAGAGAGAAACAGCAGAATACTTCTGTTTGGTCCAATAACAGAAGGGGACAGAAGACAAGAACAGCACATTAAACAATGACACAGAAATTCTACATTATCGTGGCACTCATCCTGAGCTTGATTCTGTAATAACACACAAACATCAATGTGTCAAAGGGATGAGAAGATAAAAAGTCTCCACGGCAGAAGGGAACTTAGAGGAGGCCTGGTATGACTTGCCCTAGCTTCTTGTGACTCACAATGAATTACTGCCGATTCGGAGGCAGGAAGTAGGAGCTGCCTGTCCTGTGCCCATTGATGATAGTTTAACATCCATTACTTGATTTTCTGGATGATAGTTTACTTCCTCAGTAGAACTTCAAACCACACAGAGGGTGTGGAACTGAGGGCAGCTGTCTGGACTAGGAGTCGAAGACCTGGACTCCAGGTCGGGCTCTAACTTCTCTAGTAATGGAAACTTGGCCAAGTTACTTTCCATTTCCGGAACCCACTATGTCATCTGTATGGAGATGAATGGAGTGTAAAGAAGAGCACTGAGAATACTGAGTCAACTGAAGTCCCGGCAAAGGCTTCCACGGCGGCCCTGTGGGAGGCACTCGTGCTAATTCACATACCTGGTCTCAAGCCTATTCTCCCTTGCTTTCCTGCACCACAGAGGCAAACAGGAGAACGACCCTCGGCTTCCCAGCCTCCCTTGAGAAAGTCATGGGACATAGTTCTGACCACTGAGCCTCAAGGGAAAGCCCACTGAGGGGGTTTCTAGAAAAGCCTTTGTTTTCCTGTTCAAGGGAATAGCTGTAGCTGACCCTGCCTACCTCAGCTTGTTTCTGCTTTGAAGATAGATAGATAAGCAGCTCATGAGCCAATAAGAGGGAGAATAAATGCCCAGGGCTGAGTAAGACAGAGCAGAAGGACTGAGAGAGCGGGGTCCAGACAGCAGTGGATTAGCTGAACCCTAGGAGCCATCACCAGCCTCTGCATATCTGGTTGCGTGATAAAAAAAATTAAGAATAGAATTCCCTCTCTGTTGAAGCCTCTGTTGTCCAGGTTTCCTGTTATTTGGGTCTGAACATATTCCTAACTGACAGGTCACTTCCAGGTTTTACATTCAACGTTAAGATAGGCGTCGCCCCTATCCAGGACCCTATAACTTGATGTGGCAGATTTTGGAGATGAGTTGGGTTCAAAATTACAATCATCCCAGAACCGGGCTCAGGTCATTAGTGCAGTAGAGGCATTTCAACCATGAAGAATCATCTGCCATCTTTGAGTTTATCAGAACATATGGCGTCCTGCTGAGATGTATAAACGGAGCTGAATGTTGCTTGGCAGTCAGGATTTCCATCTGCAAACAGGTTTGTTTACCCCATCATAGGGTTTGTAAATTAGGCATCAAATAGTGTCCACAAGCACTTTTCTTTCACCAGCAAAGTGTTTCAAGATGACCTAAAATGGTAATGCTTTTGGTGGGCTATCTGACTCATGTATCCTGTCCAAAGTATTAATAATACGTATAGCTTGATTTTTGGCAACTTTGTTTCTCTAGGTGGATGCTACTGTATATTTTGTCTCACTGGAGGGGGATTCTGATAGCCCTCCCACTCTGCAGGAGATTGGAAGGGTTAAGTGATAAATTCCTGGCTGAGCTCACAGCTAGAAGCCTCTGGGTTTCCACATGGGTGCACATGGTTTCCTACCCTTGGGTGAGGGCATTAGTGCCCAGAGGCCTCTTTTCTAATATGCCTGTCCCCAACAGATGTCAGACCTGACAGCTGTGTTCCTTTTGGTTCAAGGGGCTTTGCTCCATACCAAAAAATTTGTATCTGGGTTGTCAGGGGAATGAGATCAAGGGAAGACCATGCAGACCCATCTGAACAAGGACAGCATCCAAGGAAAGAGTCGTCGTGATGCTTCGCCTTCAGAAAAACCTGCAGAGGGCATCTCCCCTATCCAGGACCCTATAACTCCATGTGGCAGACTTTGGAGATGAGTTGGGTTCAAAATGATTTTGGTGTGAATTAGCCATCTCTGTTTTCTGATGTCCATTTTAGAAAAGTCAGCATTGTAGGTGTGAAAACGGATTTGTGATCCTTCTCTTAGCAAATAGGATATGTATTTAAAAAGTTGGCACCTTGTTTGGTAGATGAAATTCCTTTGCATATCTTTTGGAAAGAAAGACACATGACTAAAAAGTTCAGGGGGGAAAAATTAAGCCATCTTAGGATGATGGATAGTGTGAGAATATACACACGTTTTTAATCATCCAGGGGCATTAAAGGGCCAAGGTTATTAATGAGAAGAACCTGAAAGACATTTGAATAGAAGGATTCTAACTTCAACTAAAAATATGATATCAAAGGGTAGGTTGGACATCAATAGTGCATTGAAGTGATTGTCCCATTCTGTCCATAGACAACACTTTGTAAGACATGCAAGCTGGCATGCTTTTTTTTTTTTTCCCTTTTTGACAAGAATGCTTTTTTTTTCCTTTTTGACAAGAATGCCTTCTGTGAGCTACACATTTCCCAGTTCTCTGCAGTCCCTGCCACTTATTCTGCACACGTTACTGAGGACCTGTGGTATGTAGACTATGCTCCAGGTCCTTGGATGAAACAGTGAACACAGTGGATGAAGCCTTTGCTTATGGCTTGCCTTTGGTCCTACCCCAGCCTCTTGACACGCTGTCCTGGTCCCCAAAGCCACTTGCACTTGCCACTAAGTCATAGTGAGGAGTCTCTGGTATCTGGTGTGTGGAGAGCGCCACAGTGTCACTTGGAGGGTTTGTGGTCAGGATCATTTTCAGAAGGGATTTAGCCTCCAGTTGAGAAAAGTGACTAAAATTTTAAAAATTATATGAAATCAGAACAAGATCTCTCTGTTGCTTGGTGTCCTCATTTTGATCTGGCAAATCAGGATCTAGATGCCATTTCCCACCAGTAGGAACCAAGTGTCTCTTGTTCGTACCTAGGAATGATCTGTTTACTCAGACCTGGGGTTGGGGGTTGACAGTGCACCTACTGAAAGCTGGAATTCATTGCTGGATAACTGGAATTTCATTGCTTGTATGACAGGAATGAGTCACCTAATCTCCCTGATCCTTAATGTCCTTGGCTCAATGAAGGAGACCAGATTTCATACATGGCTAACTTTGCTTGTTATGCAAATTGCTCCTTGCTCAGTCTACAGTTAAAAATTGAAAGCACCTTCTTTCTACTACTGTGTTACAAAAACTATATTTAGCAGTGGACAGGATTTTGTTCAGAGAAAAAGCTGGTGGAGATTCAGAGGTGGCTGGCAGGGAGCCCTGCATGCAGGAGAAAATGAAAAGCTCAGGGATCTTTTCTGTTTCTATTGCCTACAGCCCCAGAGCAATGAGCTTGAATGTCACAAAGCACGATTTGAGAGCCCAAGAACATGCTCCATTAGGGGAGTCGACACTACTCCAGATATTAATTACAAGATGAATCAGACGTGAGTTTCATGGGAGAGGCGAAAATGTGAAAAACGATCAACCGACAGAATAGGAGGCTGACCTCAGAGACACTGTGACCCAGGGAGCCTGACATGATGGAACTGAAATGGCTGGTAAATCCCCAAAACAAAATCCAAACCTTCAAGTGATCAAAGAAACACATACTAAACAACAATTTTATTATGTGCCAGATTAATGCATGGTTTTCTTTGAAACTGTCAAGTGTATGCCAACGTGCCTTAGCACAGGTATGGCAGGCACTTTGGGCTGCTGACCCGCCACAGGATATGTTTATTTTGATGCATCCACACTCCTGGTCTCCTGATGATAAGCATCACTTCTGAGAGCCCAGGTATCCACTTCTAGGGTTCAATCTGTCACAGCCCCATGGGGTTGGCAAATGCAAATCCATAACATGAGCTAAAACAAAAAGCCCACACTCAGGGTACAGAGGTAACGGGAAGCACTGATCTTTGATAGCGTTGTTTAGCATTGCAAGGTTGGAACCCTGCCAGCGGCCATTTCAGTGGACCCAAGAAAGAAGGACCATGTCATAAATCTCCTAAATTTTCTCTAGGGACTTCAGGGTAGAAGGAGACAACTTTACTTTTTTATCTCATGACCTACAAACTTTACCCTTAGCAATCTCTCTATCCTATCCCCCAGAGGTTTTCTCTTTCTAAAAAAAAAAACATGCTGCTATAGACAAATTCTTACTGCATTTACTTTTCCTCAAAAAACTGATTTCCAAAGACATGCAGGACATGAAGCGTTGCCAGGGGGGGGGTGATTCTGAGCTTGGAGAGTTCTGAAGAAGAAAATATTTTCATTCAAACACCTAGACGTGCAGTACTTATTAGTGATCCTTGCAAATTCTCCTGAAATGTCCCGTGTCATCATTCTTTTCAAAGCTTTGTGCTGGACGGAGAAAGGCAAACTCATTTTGAGCTGTAATAAATGAGAATGCTCCTTCCCAGAATATGGGGCATGCTCCAATCATTGGCTGCCTGGCTGAACAGAAAGAGGCCACCTCGGAGTTAAAGAGGGTGAACTTGCTAGTGTGCCCTTGAGCATGTGCATACCTGTGATTGTGTCTCAGCTGGGCTAACACACAGTCAGTGTCACGTTGTGTGTTATGAGGTGAGGCTGTGCCACTTACTCTAGTCTTGGTATAATTTGATACGGGACAAAAAGCTTTGAGGATTAAGCAATGTGTACAGGTGTCTCGGCAGAAAAGAGATTTTCCTAGCTCTACCTTGGGGACTATTCTGACACCTATAACAAGAGAAAAATGGCAAGACTAGTAGAAGGTGAAGGGACATTGACGACAGGTTTTTGAGAGACACAGAAGCAAGCAATCTACCTAGGTGTTCATGGGTCAATCAAGAAACAGAGAAGGGCAGTGGCCAGGGGACTGACACTTCAGCGTCTCGCAAAGGGCCCAGTAGTCACCCATGGGATTCCTTTGGCACCTATGAAAATGCTTTCTTTTAAAATCACAAGAAAAAAATTAAACCTTTGGTCCAGGAATATGTTTTAATATATAATATTAGTATATTAATATTTAAATGAACACAGTTATAAAATATGATTTCCTATTTTTTTTAATGAACAAAGAAAAAGTAAAAATGCCTGGGCCCACCAAAATCACAAGATGGCAATGGTCTTGCTAATCTGGAGTCTCTCTCTGCAAAGCACCTGGCAGGGTCCTTGTTCCATGATGACTGGGCCAGCTCCAGACATTTAGTGAGGGCCTTGAGTAAATACCTACTCATGAACTCATGGTATAACCCTCCCTGGGTCTCCCCAAACTCATGGAGGGAGATGGTGGAGGCTGGTGCTATGGTCTTGAGGTTTCCTGCTGGGGACTGATGTGGATGTCACCTCCTCATTTGCACACACAGGTCTATGAAGCCTGGGGAATTCAAGTTACACTGTGGGACTTTGTGCAAATAACAACCTCTCTGAGCTTCCCTTATGAAATGGAACTAGCACTATCTAGCATAAGAGGCTGAAAGCAATGAATGAAACAGCATGTGTCAGTGTCCACACAGCATCTGGGTGCAGAGCTCTGGGACCCTCCTCAAGCACTTCTCTCTTGCCCTACAGGCCTGCTTCCTGGCTGGAGGTGGGCACACTCTTGGTGAGGGCCGGTTGGCTCAGCTGCCTCTCCTTATATGCTGTATTCTTAAAATATCTTTCTGTGCCTGCTTGGTGTTGTAAAGAATGATTTTTACCATTCATTACAAAAAAGTGAAACTTTCATTGTTTTTTTGTTTTCCAATTATTTTTTTTTACATATTTATTTTGCCAGCTAAGAATATTTTAAAATGGAAACATTTTAAAAAGGGGAAAATCCACTATAACCTATTGGCTACTGCCTCCATAATTTCATAAAGAAGGGACACCTGGATATCAGGAAGGACGTATCTAGTATCAGAACTCAGAATAGTCTCTTCTAAGACTAAGCAACCAACCTCACATACATAAAGAAACACACACACACACCACACCACACCCATACACACGTGTGTACACACAGAGGGAGAGAAAAAGAGAAGTCTCTAAAGAGAAGTCTCATTCTGTTCTTTTCCACTCTTTTTTTTAAAAAAATATTTCTTTTTTTAGTTTTCGGTGGACACGACATTTTAATGTATTGCTGAGGGTCGAACCCAGGCCACACGCATGCCAGGCGAGCGTGCTACCGCTTGAGCCACATCCCCAGCCCTTTCCCATTCTTTTTTGGGAAAGCAGGGGGACTGGGGATTGAACTCAACCACTGAGCCACATCCCAGCCCAGCCCTTTTTTATATTTTATTTAGAGACAGGTCTCACTGAGTTGCTTAGCACTTTTTTTTTTTTTTTTTTTTTGCTGAGATTGGCTTTGAACTCATGATCCTCCTGCTTCAGCCTCCCAAGCCACTGGGATTATAGGCATGTGCCACTGACCTAGCTCTTTCCCCCTCTTAAAAAAGAGAGTAACAAGAGAGTGGATGGAGGAGGCTGTATTTCCCTTCCTGGGGGTCATCTAAATGGTGCACACTGATAACAATAGACAAGGTCATCACCTTGCTGGGACACTGAAGATAACAGGCCCCAAACATCATTGACTATTTCCCATCCTCACTCATTTAGTTCAAGCCTTCAGGAAGCATCTATTCTATTCTAGGTACTGCAGTGAGTCCTGCAGGGGATGCAGAAGCAAATAAGCCATGGTAACTGTCCCAGAAAGCAGAAAGTTCTAGAAGACTAACAGAAGGTAACAGAAGACAAGACCTATCCTGCACGTGAGCATCAGCCGGTGACCTGTACAGGAGACAACTGGGTTCCACCATGTGACTTTGGGGTTGAGTCTGGAAACCCAAGAAAGATGATAGGCTAAAGGAACCACAGTCCAGGGCAAGCTGTGGGTGGGAGACAGATGACAGAAGGGAGGCAGGGACAGGTCCTGGAGTTTGGGTTTGTACTGCTGGTAATGAAGTGCCCCTGCAGGTTTTTGCAGCAGTTTTTATCATTAGCTGTCATTTACTGAGCTCTCAGGGACTGGGGTTATAGTGAACCCTCTCTTCCACCAGAATCATCATTAAGCTTCTCCAGAGACACTCACCATCATTGTTCTTATTAATGGAATATCGGCAAAAATTTCTTTGAAGAACTCAATATCGTTTGAGACTTTCTACTTTCTGTAAGGGCTAAATTTCTCCATCCTGCAAAAGCTGAATTTGCCTGCAAACTTGATGATGTACAAAAATGGCTACTTCTGCTTTCTGTGGTAAAGACTTTTGAAACCTCTGGCTAGCCTCAAGAGGGGACAAAGAGTAACTGTTACATACCCTGCCCCCATGGATACATAACCACACCACTGAGTATATAAAGTTTAAAGAATTTTCAGACTCAAGTTCCAGAAGTTTTTTTTTTTTTTTTTTTTTTTTTTTGTTTTTAGGCAACAGCTGCTCTGGACCACTGTCGTTAATAAACCTGCTTCCTGCTAATTCCTGGGGTGGGTGTCCAGCCTCATCTGCTGTACATCAGGGTGAGCACTGTATGTGCCTGGCTTCATTGAACCCTCCTAATCCTCCCAGGATGCAAGGACTATGATGACCGAGATAGAAAGAGCCGAGGCTTCAACCAGTGACCAGGGATTTGCCCTGAAGGAGTGAGATTTGCACCCAGATATGTCTCATGTCAAAGCCTGGGCTCTTAACATGCCAGTGTGGGAGACTTGTGCTTCACAGAGGTAACTGTGACTGTCATAGGAGGGCCAGAGCTGGGGCTGGAGAAAATTGGAGGCAGAGAGGAAATGCAGGAAACTATTATCTGGAGCTCAAATCAAAGGTCACAAAGGTCAAATGTGGGAGCAGCCGTTGTAGGGATAAAAAGGATATAAAGTGCAAGATTTTGGAAAGAGAACTAAGAGATGTGTGGCCATGGAGTGAGGAAATGGGCAAAGGCAAGATGGTGCTGCTTTTGAGCTTGGTGCTCTGGTAGAAACTGGGACCATGAAAGGAGATTTAAACCCCGGGAGGAAGAGAAGCATTCATTAGGCTCCTGAAGAGGGGGAAATATGACACCCCAAAACTCCTTTTCTTACAGTCCAAGAGGTCGGGTGCTTATCAAATGCCCAAATGGAATAACATCCAAGTCATTTATTCAAGTTTTATTTTAAATTTGTTCTTCTTGATGTCAGGTCCTCGGTGAGGGGAAGGGACATGACTGTCACAGTTGCTTTAGGAAAATGGAGCTATTGGTAATAAGTTGGGGGCCCTCCGTTCCTCCTTTCAGCCCTGTGATAAAGGAACTTTCTTTCAGGGATCAGAGGACTCAAAAACAACAGAAAGAACTTCATCAGAGCTCTTTTGAAGGCAGCTTTGAAGATCATGGAGTGAATGGGGGAATTACGGGCAGGGCTCAAAAGCCTTTCTGCAGTTCAAGTTGCATAGAGTAAATGTGGGGCCACACCTTCTCCCCTTGATGAATGTTGCTCTGATGCTCCAACATCCAACAGAACTGTTTAGGAGAGGAGAGAAGAAGGAAGGAAGGAAGGAAGGAAGGAAGGAAAGAAGCCGGCAGTCAACATGGGTCCACTTGCTCAGGTCTACTCCAGGACTCTCAGTGATTTCACTCAATCTTTGCCACAACCTGACGTGGTTGATATGCTCATGACCTCTCTAGAGATGAAGAAACTGCAGTGCAGTGGAGAAGATGCAGAGCTAGGAGCTCAGAGACTGGCCTCCAAAGCCCATGATCCTTCCCATGGTCACCACCCCCACTGTGTAATTCCCTGGACCAACTGGGCCATACAAAGCGATGGTGAAGAAACAGGATCCAAGGGACAATCAGGTCAGTGAACAACAGATCAGCAAGAGAAGGGTCTAAGGACAGGGAGCCTCAGGCCATCTGCGGTCTCTACCAAGTGACATCAGCTGGAATAAGCTCATCAAGTCCCAGCCACACAATGGAACTGGAGATTTGTCCAGTGATAAGCTTCTGCTCTGAGCCCTCCAGAGCCCACCTAGGGTGGAGTAGCCCATGACAACCAGTGAGAAAGAATGTGCTCTGTAAGAAAATCCAGACACCACCATCTGCTCACGACTTTACTCTCCCCTATTACAGAGGCTGTCTTGCCATTATGAACTATTTCCATCAAACCACCAGAGCAAGCAGGGAAATTTGTCCAAAAAGCCCTGATTTCATGTATTTTTCTCCTTTTCAAAGGTAAGAAAAGAAACTCCATATGTCCTCCTAAATAGTTGACAGAAATCTGTGAAAAAAATTCAGTGCAAATGTGTTTCAGTTCTCATGAAACATAAGGCACTCTGGCGATGCCTCTAAAACCCGTCAAAATACATTCTCTATGAACAGATTCGTGTCCCTGAAGAGTGACTTGATGAAAGAGGGTGGAACAGAACTGTGGAAAGAAATTGGAACATGAACTTAATAAATTAGCATGCATAATATACCGATACAGCTAGACATAACTGAGATCAGAGGAGAAGAGAGCCAGGAAGAACCTAGTCCTTGGACCATCCAGGTTGTGACGGTCAAGATCATTCATGAAAGAAATAAGATTTTCCTTTTTTAAATGGTGTTATGGTTTAGATAGGAGGTGTCCCCCAAAGCTCATGTGTGAGACAATACAATAATGTTTGGAAGTGAAATGATAGGGTTATGAGAGCCTTAACCTCATCAGTGGATTAATCCACTGATGCGGATTAACAGGGTGGTAACTCTAGGTGGTTAGGTTGGGGCTGTAGGAAGTAAGTCACTGGGGGTGTGCTTTTGGGGTCACTGGTGAGCAGACTTCTCTCTCTACTTCCTGGCTGTCAAATCCTGAGCTTCCTTCTTCCATCTACTCTTCCGCCATGATGTTCTGCCTCATCTCCAGCTCAGACCTATGGAGTCGGCTGACCACGGACTGAACCTCTGGAACTGTGAGCCCAAATAAACTTTTCTTCCTGTAACTGGTTATTGTCAGGTCTTCTGGTCACAGTGAATAAAAAAGCTGACTAAAATGAATGGTGGCGAAAAATGAAATTTTAAAAGTGTACCACCTCTAGTTTAGTTCCAGAATTAAATCCAGTATCTGCATGTTTCCCTGAGATCATTTTCTTGTCCTTCCTGGGTAGGAACCTCTGTTGTTGATGTTGGTCACCTGGACAAGGCCCCATTAGGGCCTGGTGAAGATCACAGACAAGGGGAATGCTGAAGCCATCACCTTGGGCCAAACCTGCCCTAGCCAGGTGTAGTGCAGGGAGGACTGTTTCTTAGCCCAGGACGTTCATGGCCATTGATCTTTTTTGCTTTTTTTTATATACTGGCTATTCTTGATATCAATTGGAAACATTTCTCCATTGCTGATAGTAGCCAGGGGGCCGGCAAGGGGCTAAATTTTGAAGAAGCCACAGGACACAACATCACCTCCCAAGTTCACTTGGAAAGGAATGCGGTAGCCCAAGTGACCTTGGTAAGTGTAAGGTCTCTCTGGTTACTTCTCTGCTCAAACTTTTCTGTATGCCTCCTAACACACTAGTTCTGTGTGTCCCACCTGGCCCTGCTTGATCTGGTCCCTGCTCTCCCTTCTCCTACTACTCTTTCCTTGACCACGATGCTCCAGCCAGAGAGATCCTTGAACTTGTCAAGGTCATTTTCCTCTGAGGATCTCAACTGGCTTTCTCTCCCTGGAGAGCCCCTCCTTGAGGTCTTTGCCTGAATTTTTCCTGCTGATTGTCCTTGGGGGTTTCAGTTCAAAAGACACTTGGCCAGAGAGTTCCCTGTTGTCTAGGACTTCATCCTCTGAATTCCCTCCATTACTCCCTGGTTAAGCATCTTTTTAGCACTTACCACTATTGGACATCTTCCCCTTTATGTGTTTCCATATTTTCAGCTGCCTCCTGCAACATTCGCTCAGGAGAGCTGGGAGATTTCCTTTCCCATGCATAATGCATTGTGATTCCTACAATAGCTTAATAGTTATTTGTTGAACAAATGGTGAATGAGCAGGGATTCAAACCACAGTTACACCACTAGCTCTCGAAAGAGAAGCTGGCCTATGTCTACTGTTGGGACTGCTCACCAGGGGGATCCATTTATTCCTTCATTGGAGTAAAAATTAAGGACTTTCTCCTCTTACCACATCCCCTCTGCCCCCGAGATAAGAAGAATAAGTCAATAATTGCCATAATATCAGTAACTTAAAAAAATCATCTTTTTCTAAATATGGGTGGAAAGTGGGTTAAAATGATGAGATAAAATCTTGAGTTAATTTACATTTTAGGTCGTGCTTCTGGACCATTCCATCCTATTGTCTATCACAAATTTAAGTACTGTGTCTTTAAAACATATAAGTAATATCTTCATAGATGGTCCTCTTCATTTTTGACTATTTATTTTATCTGATGATTTTTTAAAATGTTTTTGAAAAATTAAAAAAAAATTGGTTTGAATTTTTAATTTGAAACTTCTACCTAAATTTGGAAGAGTTCATCTTTACAGTCTTCCCTTCCAGAAAACAGCTACACTTCTTGGAGATTTGCAGTTTTCTTGTCAAGTTTTAACTTCACATTTTTTTGCTCTTATTATGGATGGAATTAGTTTCCATTTTATCCCTCTGTCCCCCCAATCTGTTTTTGAGATTCATATGCAAATTTCAGTTCCCAGAAAATTAATGGCTGAACTAGAAACTTCTGAAGTGGGGAGTTCTAATGTAAATCCCAGAACCACTTGAGCCTTACTGTATAATTATGCCGAATGATGTGGTTTATGAATAGACTTGCTATGAATAGACCTTTCCTTTGACGAGAATGGATTTTTAATTTTGCACTTATTTGCATTCAGGGTTGCTGTATTCTTTTACAGGCTTTTTGTATTTCAGGTAAATGTTCATGATCTGACCTCGTGGAGGAATTTAGCGCTGTCTAATGTTTTTATCACATTCTATGGCAATAGCTGTTTCAAATCCCTTCTACAATCTTAAAACTCCAAGTCTATTATCCTCTCACTTTCAGAAGAGAAACTTGTCTTTGAAGAGAGAGAGAGAGAGAGAGAGAGAGAGAGAGAGAGAGAGAGAGAGAGAGAGAGAGAGAACAACAACAAAACAGCATAGAACACACAACAACACCTCCTCACTGTCCCAACATCAAATTCACCTCCTCAATCAGATCTGATTGAGGCCGCTATTCCAGTGCCTATCCCCCATTTGTCTTCTGGACCTCATCTTCCCCATCTCCAAGAATCCCTTATGGTTGGACATTTAGACCGTTTCCAATATTCCACTACAACAAAAACACAATGCTTAATGAGCTGCATTAATAAACCCTTGGCTGCTTGCCCCATTTCTCCTTAGGATAAGTAATTTACTGGGTCAAAGGTTACGTCCACTTAGATGGTTTTGGGTTACCAAGTTACCAAGATGCTATTATGGGTTGTCACTCTTTCCTGAACTCTTAACCATAGATTACTTTTCTTTTTAATCATCTAATTTGTCAGGCAAAAATGGCATCTCATTCTTTCAATCTGCATTTTTATTGACTGAGAAACAATAAACTTTTCTCTGTTTATGATTATTTTCCTAATGCTTCAATAGTAATGTATTGAAGCATTTCTGTATTTTCTGTGTTTTATCAATCTTTTTGCTTATCCAGTGCTGCCCATACTGCTATTATGAGACGCTCAGTAAACATTTGCTGAATGAAAGAAAAAATGAAAGTAGACCATATGATAATTTCCGGGTTAGGTGTTATATTAAATCAAATTGTAATACAGTTGAAATTGGACATTTTTATATGCTTATTGACCATTTACATTCTCTTTTGTGTGGATTGAGAAAGACTAGCATTGTTGTGTGCATTCTCTTTAAATATTGGTATTATTAAGACAATGATTCTTCACTTGTTCTACATTTAGGCAGTGTCATCCTAATTATTATTATTATTTTTTAATATTATGGATTTTTGATGACTGTAAGTTCTTTTTTTAAAATTCTTTTTAGACATACATGACAGTAGAGTATATTTTGACATACGATATATACATGGAGTATAACTTCCCATTCTTCTGGTTGTACATAATGTGGAGTTAAAGGGTTGTGTACTCATATATGAACATAGAAAAGTTATTTATGATTTATTCTATCTTTCCTATTCCCATTTCCCCTCCCTTCCCTTCATTCCTCTTTATCTAATCCAAAGCACTTCTATTCTTTTCTCCTCCCACCTCCCTTATTGTATGTTAGCATCTGTATATCATAGAGAACATTTGGCCTTTAGTTTTTTGGGATTGAATTATTTCACTTAGCACGATAATCTCCAGTTTCATCCATTTACCGGCAATGCCATAATTTCATTTTTCTTTAAGGCTGAGCAATATTCCCTTGTGTGTATATACCACAACTTCTTTATCCATTCATCTGTTGAAGGGCACCTAGGTTGGTTCTATAGCTTAGCTAATGTGAATTGAGTTGCTATAAACATTGATGAAGCTGCATCACTTTAGTATTCTGATTTTAAGTCTTTTGGGTATAAACAGAGGAGTGGGATAACTGGGTCAAATGGTCATTCCATTCTAAGTTTTCTGAGGAATCTCCATTCTGCTTTCCAGAGTGGTTGCACCAATTTGCAGACCCATCAACAATGTATGAGTGTACCTTTTCCCCCATTTCCTCCCCAATATTCATTGTTACTTGTCTTCTTGATAATTGGCATTCTGATTGGAATGAGGTGAAATCTTCTCAGTGTAGTTTTGATTTGCATTTCTCCAGTAGTTAGAGATGTTGAACTGATCATATTTATTCTTCTGTGAAGAGTCTCTTCAGTTGAATACAAGATCTTAAGTTTATGTGACTATATATTTCAATCTTTTAAAGTCTCTGACCTTTCTTGTTTGAATGTTACAAAATATCCATCTCTACTGCATGCTAGTAATTGTATAGCTTCTTTCACTTAAATTTTAAACTCCTGCCCATTGAGAATTTATTGTACATGGCATGATGTATGAATCTTAGTTTTTTCTTAAATGATTAACCACAATCATTAAATTAGGATGTGCTACAAAATTTGTTGAATAATTCAATATCTGAAAAAAGAATCTCTCCTCACTGATATTAAATGTACTGTCATATGTCATATTATATCTCTTTCTGTATTTTCTGTGTCTTATCAATCTTTTTGCTTATCCAGTGCTGCCAATTCTGCTATTATTGTGGTTGAAAATTTCTTGACTATCACCACATTTCAGAACATTCATTCTTCCAGATGAACTTCAGAAAAACTTCATCAAGTTTCAAAGGAATTTCACTAAGATGACTGGAATTATGTTAAATGAATGCATTCATTTATGGAAGACTGACATCTATAAAAGTCTGAAATGTTCCCACTGACACACAAGATACATTTCAATATTTATTCATTCTTTCTTTATGTCTCTTAGCAAAGTTAGTTCATTTTATTTGTGGATCTTACACATTTCTAGTCAAGTTATTCAAATCCCCCATGTTTACATTTGTCAATGTATGTATGTGTGTGTGTGTGTGTGTGTGTGTGTGTGTAGCGTATATGTGTGTGTTTGTGTGTGTATATTATATACAGAAAAATTCACCCTTTAAAGGAATATAGATCTATGAGTTTTGACAAATGCATGCAGTTGTATAGCCACCATCAAATCAAAATATAAAATATTTCCATTACACTAAAAGCGTTTCTTTATGTCTCTTCTTAATAACCTTCCACCTACCCTATCCTCTTGCAACCACTCATGTTTTTTTGTCTCTTTTCCAGGATGTCATTTAAATGGACAATATGTAGCCTTTTGAGTTCTTTTTATTCATTGTAATGCTTTTAAGATTAATTGAAGTTGTATGTATTGGTTGGTGATTCTGTTCCCTTTTCTTGCTGAGTAGTATTCCATGGTAGGGGTATAACACTTGTCCACCCACCAGCTGATATACATCTGGGTTGTTTCTAGATTTTGGTGAGTGTATATGTACATAGATCTTCATTTTTCTTCAGTAACACTTAGGAGTGGGATTGCTGAATTGTAGGCTAAGTAGGTGTTTAGCATAGATATTTTTGTTGCTATTGCAAATAGTTTTTTTCCTCATATTTTCTGAGAGGTTATTGCTGGCACATAGGAAATCTCTGCTTACATATTACTCTTTTGTGATAGGTCACCCTGCCACACTCCTTATTTCCAAAAGTTTTCAGTTGATTTTATGATCTCAATTCAGATGTCTACATCATCATTTTGTTTTCTGCTATCCAGGGCCGGTAACTTTTATTTCTTATTTAATACACTGGTGAAAATGTCAGATCATGACTGAATAGTAAACATAACAAAGACATCTTCATTATATCTTCATTATCTTCCTGTTATTAATGAGAAATTTTAAAATTTGGGTCGTATGACTGAGCTTCCCGGAGTTGGTGAATTCTCCAATTCTGCCCAAATTGTTTTCATCCTTTACACTTAATGGAAAGAGGGTCCACACATTATCAAATTCATAAAGAGGTCCAAAACCCACAGAAAGCAACCAGTCTTCATTATTGAATTTTTAATGATGCTTCTACTTTATCAGTTGCTATTTTGAAATTTATCAATTTAAGAGTTTAATAAAATAATCATGTTTTTCTCCCTTTCACTTATAAATGTGATGAAAAATGTTAAATGTATTTTCTAAAATTGATATTATTACATAAATTCCTAGACTAAATTCTATTTGGCCATTGTACATTATAATTTGCTAACATTTTTAAAATTCTCTACATGTGAAGAATTAATATGTTGAGTTAGTATGTAAATTGGTTGGGGTGAATGATTTTTGTGTGTGTGTGTGTGTGTGTGTGTGTGTGTCAGGTTCAGACTAAGATTTAATTAAATAAAATGAATTTGGATGCTTTCCAGGTTCTTAATGTTCGAGGAAGGTTTAAAGAGTATGGGAATAATTAGTACTGGGAATGTTTGATAGTCTTTATTGTCACAGATAACCTGGGACTAGCTTCTTTCTGAGGAATAATTCTTAGACTACTTTGCTAATTTCTTCCATGGTCTGTTCAGGTTTTCTAATCCTTTCAGAATCCGTTTTGCTCATTTACTTCTTAAGAAACATGCACTATTTTCTGAATAATTTTAAAATGACAGATCATTCACCTATAATTTAAAATGAATCTTAAAGCCATACATATTTATTATCTTCAAACACATGTACATGCTGTTTAGATTAGCAAAATACACATTTATGTAAAAATATTTACAAATTCATCTCTTTATCATGTATTTTTTTGACCAATAGTAAATATTACAACGTTCATGATGTCTTTGATATTTAAAACGAGTTTTCATCCAGAAAAGAATAAAATCTAGGATCTCACCATGTTGCAATGAGATGGATACCCTTCATCATGTTACAGAATTATCTTTGAATGTGTTGAATGTTTCCAAGTGCTATTTTGGCATCAGTTGAGATTACTCTGTGCTTTTAAAAGATAGTATTTACTAAGTGATTTATTATAACTCTGAGGTTTCCTGCTATTAACTTTATTTTAGAATCTCAGAATAAAATATATTTGGTATGTTACTCTTAATATTGCAAAATTCAGCTTGCTTTAATGTTACTTTGGATTAAGGACTTTGCGTTTGTAAGAAATGCTGGTATGTATGCATCTCTCTCTCTCTCTCTCTCTCTCTCTCTCTCTCTCTCTCTCTCTCTCTCTCTCTCTTTTTCTTTTGGTACCAGGAGATTGAACTCAGGGGCAGTCAACCACTGAGCTACATCCCCCCAGCCCTATTTTATTTTTTATTTAGAGACAGGGTCTCACTGAATGCTTTGCTTTTGCTGAGGCTGGTTTTGAACTTGTAATCCTCCTGCCTCAGCTTCCCAAGCTGCTGGGATTACAGATCTATGCACCACACCAGGTCTTTCTTTCTTTCTTTCTTTCTTTTAAAAATAACTTTATTATATTTTTATTCTTTGTTTTATTTATTTATTTTTTTAATGTGGTGCTCAGGATTGAGCCTAGTACCCTACATGTGCTAGGCAAGCGCTCTACCCCTGAGCCACAACCCCAGCCGCCCTTCCTTTTGTTTTTACATTCTCTCTACCCAGAAACATTTCCCAGGAGCAAATCCTGTTTATTCTACTGAGCTTCAGATGCACAGGATTATCTTTGCCATCTTTGCTTCTGTTCCCCTCTCACATCCCACAATCCTTCCTTCCCAGGGCATCTGACTTTGGGGCTTCTGTCGGGAAGAGCTCAGACCCAGTGTCTTGGTGTTTGGACCATTCTACTCACAACCTTCTAGAGCAATGATGCCTTTCTCTCTTTCAAATCATATCTGTCCTATGTCTCATCCCACTTCTGTGGCTGGAGTGATATCTTTTTCTTGTCTGTTCTGCCTGTTGCAGAGACTCAGGGAATATCTGTATTGGAGTTCTGGGCCATCTTTCCCTAGTGTCCTGTCCACCTTTTGTCTAGAGAGGAGGACATTCTGCTCAAGCCAAAGTGATCCAGGAGAGGGCCGGAACTCTGCCGACCTGGCCAGGCTGACTCCCAGCCCACACACACTGGACACCCTGTGGAAATGAATCATACCAGTGACAACATGAGTGAACGAAAACTTCTCGCCTGCTCAGAAGTTACAAGGGTCCTCACACCATATTCACTGTAGCATCAAGTGGGAATAAAATGATACCAGGTGGCCTCCCAGGAATGGGAAGTTATTTTTCCAAGGGTGAGATACCCATGGAAACCACATTTGACTTAATGTTAACACCATGACATCAACACAAATTTTGTCACAAGCACAACGAACTTGAGAAACCAGTAGATAATAATCAATAATTCTGCCTTTCACCTGCCCTAGTATTGTGTTTCCAGGTGGCTTCAGTAACTGGGAGCAGCCATTTGAAGATTTGTCTCTTATTTGGGGAGAAAGACATTTATTAGTTCAGCAGAGTCTCAGTACTTTGATGAGAATAATTCTGTGACACTATAAATATGGTAGACGTCTGCTGGTCTGTGACTCCCTTATGAAAATAAGACACAGTGACTCAGCTACTTGTGGTGATGATTAACAAACAAAGACACTTTCCGTGTTAAAAATATTTCAGGATATTGGAGACACAAATTTGACTGTTCTGCATGAATGTACTAATTTGGGCCTTTAATAAACATTCATGTTCCTAAAGCACAGCACATCTTTTGTCACATAAATAGTATTTTAAATGACACTTAGTTTGGAAAATAAAAACCTATGAAACCTTTTACATATCTAGCATTATGGGATTTTGATGCTGGAAGGGTCCTTGGGAGCAGCTGATCCAGATCACAAAAGATTAGGGGACTTGTGAGACCTTTGGTTCCTGAAATGTAATTTTCAAGCCCAGGCCAGGAGTTCTAGAACCTTCTTCACATCCTTCTTTCTGGAGCGCAGCACCTGCACTCCTAGACGCAAATAGTTCTAGGAACCACTTCAGCCAGGATTTTTTTTCCAGAACCATTGGCAAGGCCCCCTGCCCAGTGGTGGGGAAGCAAATGCTTATTCCCAGGCTCTGAGGACCACAAAGCTTGGAAGGCTGACCACTGATGTCTGATGGGATCACGTTGTTACTCAAAGAAGAAACATGACCCTTTGGGTAACCAGATCCTGAGAGGGTTTCAGATGGACCCCAAGTTCTACAAGCTCATTGAAGGATATGGAAAATAAGTCCAAGAACATTTTCCCTAAGCTTTTGTCATTTAAAATCCCAAGCCTCAACAACCCAATCAATAAATGGGCTAAGAAGCTGAAGAGACACTTCTCAGAAGATGTACATTTAATCAACAAATGTATAAAACAAATGTTCAACATCTCTAGTAATTGGAGAAATGCAAATCAAAACTACTCCAAGATTTCACCTCACTCTAGTCAGAATGGCAGCTATCAAGAATACAGACAGCAATAAGTGAAGGCGAGGATGTGGGGGGAAAGGCACACTCATACATTGCTGGTGGGACTGCAAATTGGTGCAACCAATCTGGAAAGCAGTATGGAGATTCCTTAGAAAACTTGGAATGGAACCATTTGACCCAGCTATTTCACTCCTTAGTCTATACCCAAAGGTCTTAAAATCTGCATACTACAGTGACATTGTGCATTGATCCTCTATAAACATCAGTGTTTATAGAGGATCAATTCACAATGGCTAAACTGTGGAACCAACCTAGATGCCCTTCAGTAAATGAATGAATAAAGAAACTGTGGTATATATACACAATGGAACATTACTCAGCAATAAAAGAATAAAATTATGACATTTGCTTGTAAATAGATGGAGTTGGAGAATATCATGCTAAGCAAAGTAAGCCAGTCCCCCAAAACCAAAGGCCAAAAGTTCTTTCTGATAAGTAGATGCTGATCCATAATGGGGAAGGGGAAAGCATGGGAAAAATGGAGCAACTTTGATTGGGCAAACGGGAAGGATGGTAGGGAGGGAGCATGGGGGCAGGAAAGATGGTGGAATAAGATGGACATCTTTACCCTAGGTACATGTATGACTGTACATGAGGTGTGACGCTACATCGTGCACAACCATAAAAATATAAAGTTGGGCTGCAACTATGTACAATGAATCAAAATGCATTCTGCTGTCATACATACCTAATTAAAATAAATAAATAAATAAATAAATAAAAAATCGCAGGACTCAGCCAGAAGGAAGGAAGCCAAAAGGAACTCCATCTGACTGGAACCTGACCCCCTACCCTAATGGGTCACCTGATGCAAACAGAATAAGCCCCAGGAAATTCCCTTTTCACATTCCTGTCCCACCCTAATGGGTCAGCAGGACCCCAATACAATGGACTCCAGGAATTGCCCACCTGTCCCATCCTAAACCAAGCCTATATAACTCAAGCCCTTGCTGAACCTGGTGCCATTGTCTGCCCTGACTGATTCTGTTCCTAAATACTGAATAAAGAAAAGCCTGCTGATCGGAAGGTTTGTCCTTACATTCATTCTTCAGCTAGTTAAAATTCAGACAGGAGGGGCCATCCTTAAATCATCACTGGTCCCCCAAGAACCAGCCAAAGCAAGACATTTCATGTAACTGGAGGGATAAGTCTATCTATAGCAAAGGTCTGATTCCAATCACAAAAAAAAAAAGACTGTTTCTGAAATGGTTCTTCCGCTGCTGATCAGGATTCTGAAGACACAATTCCTAGATAGGAAGCCATACTAAGCCATGAACTGCCATCAATGTCCCCGTGTCTATGCTAATACATATGCACATTCCTCTGCTCTGGCTCCCAGAGAGCAGGGATGAGGGTAGCTGCAGAATGGTCCCCTGGGTAAGGTCAGGATGATTCACATCTAGGACTTGGATTTCCACACTGCTTACTTACTACACCGAAGTGAGATGGGTAATATGGGGACTGGGCTCCCCTAGAGACTGACCCCGAGACATGGACCTGAGTGCATGTGGTTTATATGGGAGTCGATCCCAGGACACAGAGGTAGAGAAAGGGGGATGTGAGAGAGGGAAGGGAAAGGCTGCCTTCTTAAGCCATTAAAGTGTGGGTACCTAGAGCTAAATCTGCTGGGGAACTGGGGATCAGCATATAGCTCACACCTTGCGCAGCATTACTACTCCACTGGGGCAGAGAAGGTGGGACATTTACGTTCCTATCAGTCACCTGCTCGGGCGACTTCTGAGAGTGGCATTTCCGTGCATTCTCAGCCCACCTTCTGTCCAGGAAGAAAGCTCTTGGGCAGTTAGGCCATCGGGCACATCCAAGGTAAAGAGACATGGGTGGAGCACTGGCTGCTTCTGGAAAAGTCACATTAGTGCGGATCCACTCCCCAGCCCGGGTGTGCGTGCATGCCTCTGTGCACTGTGCAGACTAATGTGGATGGGTCCCAGGGGAAGCCACAGCTACTCTGATCCTGAAGACAGGACCCTGGGGGTTCATTCTGATGCAGTTTCCCTTTCTGCACAGCATGGAGGAGGACCAAATGTGGCCACAGACCTTGACGCTGCAAGCGTTGATTGGAAGTCGGCACAAAGCTCGCTCTTCTTTCAGTACCAGCAGATGGGTGTTTTTCATGACAGAGAAGTTTATTTTCCTCGAGATTGTTAAAGGGGATATGATAATTAATATTTGCTGGGCTCCTGCTATGTGCTAAAGCCTACACTGCATAATGCAACCTTCACAACTCTAAAAGATGGTATGAATATCCCTGTTTTACAAATGAGGCCAAGATGTGTTTATTCACTGAACAATAAAAACGTGGGCGGGCTCTGCCTAAAAAACAGGGCAGACACGGACCTGTTGACATGCTGAGAGCAAGTACAGGGACCGCAGGTCGGCCAGGGCTGCTGGGTGGAGAAAAGACTGGAGGGTCCAAGAAGGCTGGAGTGACAAGGACACCATTGAGGATGGGAGGCATAGCAAGCAGGCAAGAAATGACACTGGCTTGTTCTAAGTAGTGACAGTGAGTTAAGGGAGTCACCAAAGGCTACAGAGATTGCAAACTACATGGTTGAGTTTCAAGCTCAGTCTTATCCAGAAACCTATCTCTGTGGTACACTTTGGTTTTATATAATATTCAATATGTAAATCTGTATTTCTGCTTCCCGTTATCCTACCAGATGGGAAAAATATATTAATTGTCTTTTTTTTTGTTTGCTTTAAGGGTTTTTGCACATAAAAAAACGAAATCTGTTGATTGAGCGTGGTGGCGCACGCCTGTAAACCCTGCGGCTTGGGAGGCTAAGACAGGAGGATTGAGAATTCAAAGCCAACCTCAGCAAAAAGTGAAGTGCTAAGCAACTCAGTGAGACCCTGTCTTTAAAAAATATATAAAATAGGGCTAGGGATATGGCTCAGTGGTTGAGCGCCCCTGAGCTCAATCTCTGGTACTAAAATGAAAAAAACAAAACAAAAAGAAGATAAGTGTTGAATATTCATTGTTTTTGGCAAACTGGGGGGTGTAAGACTTGAAGAAACTGACACATTTGGGAGCCCGAATAAAGTCAGCTCTTCTAATTTTCTGCTCAATGAGGGCATAGGCCAGTGATGGGGGGCTTATTCCAGTCCCTAGGATTTCCCCACCGTGGTTCCTCCTTTCCCTGCTCACATTTGCCGAGGAGAGCATAGCACAGGCTGATGGGTGTGCCTCGGAGGTCACTCCCTGCAGCCAGACGATGGTGGCAGTGTGTGACTCATCACAGCCTGGCATGCCATTGGTACAGCATGAATTTTTAGATCCTTTGGACCATCAGGCAGCAAAGCCAGCAGAACATGGAGTCAATGTAAGAAATAATGTGACATTCTTCACTTACCATCTGGCTCTCAGCTCTTAGAGACAAATGTGACTACAATGCAGCATCAGTTCAAATAACAGAGAAGATCAGAGCCCTTTATCATTAAGGAAGCAGTAGGAGGAGTCCACTTCCATTAGGAAGCGGTCTCTGGGGACCAAGCTTCACTCTGCAACCTATAGATATCCTGGGGGAAACATTTTTGGGGATTTGATGGTCATAGGGGGTGGAATGGGAATGGATGACAGCAGAGTCCCAGATGTTGGAGGGTTCAGGGGCTGGCTATGTGTGACAGTCCCTACTTTCCCCAGAGCCAGCTCTTGACTACTCAAGGTCATTCCTGGGAGGCACCTGGCTCCTCCATAGCATCAGTTCAGCCGCCAAACAGATGAAGGGAGCTCATTTGCCATAGACATGGGTCACCAACCATTTTTGTTAGCTTAGAAGCACACACCCAGAATAGGGAGAAGACCCGGGAGGTGTTCTCTACCAGAACCACGGTTCCAAAGATGAACTAGAATGTTAAGGTCTGTAGACAAGTCAAAATAACACCTGGTATTTTGCCAGGGGAATGTTAGAGTTCGTAAACAAGTCTGGATGGTGCCTGGCAAAATGCCAGAGGGAGTGGTTTGAGAAGTAACAAAAGCAAGCCATTAAGTGTGGAGATTCCTTATTGGTTGACTGATGTATCTAGTTTATGCTAATTAAGATAAGCTGTGCAAAATGTATAAATAGCTCTGTTGTCCTACAATAAATGGCTCCCTCTCCTGCTGTATCAACGTACACAAGTTATTCCTCTGTGTTATTCGTCCCCGTCCCCCCAGCTCCCCCGTTATTCTGCCGCAGCCGGACCCCGGCACTAGAATCTTTTGAACTGACTGTATCTCAAGTGCAAAGCAATCTACATGTTAGCAGACAAAACCTTGTCTGAGCTACTGAAGAGGCCGCATGTTGTAAAGGAAGGAGCGTGGGGCTTGAGGCCAAGTTGGTGATGCAGCCTCAAGCCCTGGGACTCATTGGCTGTGGGCCTTGGGCTGTACCTTAATAGCCCAGTCTCAATTTCCTCATCTGCAAAATCTGTCTGCATCTATTTCAAAGGGTTATTTAATAAGCGAATTCATGGACACAAAGCAACAGGCACAAAAGAGACATGCAGCAAATATGAATTACTTCCTTGGGACCATCAGACAATGTTAGTTGTCTATGTTAGTTACTTTCCCTTCATTGGGGTCAGGCAGGACTATCCTGCCTGCAAAATGGCCGAGAGGAGCGTAAACATGAAATCTAGGCAAAGTGGGCAGAGCGCTGAGCGGCTTTTTGAAAAGCAAGGTGGAGTCTGGGATCCCTTTCTGCTAGGGTTTGTCTCTATCTTCTGTGGTTTTCCAACCATGTTCTTTGAACATGGAAGCAACTGGGGAAGGGAAGGAGGAGTAGGGAACTGAAGATCAAGTGGTTGGGGGGATTTGGGGACCTGAGAGAAGGAGTACTTTCAACTGTTTGAAGCCCTGGGATACCATGTAAGGTTTGTTTGAAAAAAAAAACAACCAACCAGGCAACCAGGATCTGGAAACTGCTGAGATGAACAATCCAGATGACTGCTTTTAACACAAAGCCTTTATATCATGGAACAAAACTTCATCATTGTTTAAATGGGGGAATGGCCATAGAATCCCAATCCATGAGCGAAATTCCTCAGGGAGACATTGAGCAATGACAACATTTAAAAAATTAACCAGTGAGAGGGAGCAGGGGTACCAACTTACAGACCCAAAGACAAGGGACTGTTCCGATGAAGGATAGAAGGAGGGGACAAGCTGTCTTGGGAGACTTCTGATGGACATGTGGTACTATTTTCCTGATTGAGAAGGGTTCTCTTGAGCTCTCCCAAGCACACAGCGACTGGCATTTTAGAAAGAGCTCTTTGGAGGCCCAGGACATCATTAACCAATACGGAGTCTTTTCCCAACACTCCAGCTGCAGCAACTTGAGCTACATGCAGGAGGATGCAAGGTCCTTACCTTTTTCAGCTCTTCCTGGACACTATGGTTGTTCTCTTCAGAAGACAGACTTTCCTTTTGGTTCTCAGATTCCGTCTTGGGCTCAGACTCCTGTTCCTCCCCCGAAGAAGTCTCCTTTTCACTCATTTTCATTGCTAACTCGTACAACCTATTTCTCAGCTTCTCCTCCTGGGTGTCTGTGCTGGTCCGAGAATTCTGAGCCTCATTGCTGATGTCGGTCTCTGATACATCCCCTGATATCTAAAAGAAAGCAGAATCATGCAATCAGGACCCCTCTGCTAAGTCGTGCTGCCTTTGTCCCTAGTAACTCCCGAGGGGAGGAACAGAGAGTCCAGGAAAGCAGCAAGCAGCTCTCTTTCCTGACCTGCTTTCTTTTCAGAGGGAGTTAGCCTTCCACTGACTCAAATGCATACATTTTAACATTTTGCTAAAGGGCTCAGATAGGTGAGCATCTGTACTTAGAAAAAAATGTTTGGACTCCTTCCATTAAAAAAAAAAAATTCATTCACAGCATTCTCCTTGAGTTCTCATCAGCACTGAGCAAACCTGAGCACCCAGTGTCCCAGCCAGCCCCCTGGTGGAAGACATGCCAAAGTTTTCTTGCCAATTATTCATGTTTCCATGGTGGTTTGGTATAGAGAAAATGGTGTGTGTGTGTGTGTGTGTGTGTGTGTGTGTGTGTGTGTGTGTACGTGGGTGTGTATGTCTGACATCCCACAAGCAGGTAGGCTCAGGGATTAGGGAAGGCTTCCAAGTAGAAGTGATGCTTGAGTTGAGATTCAAAGTGTAGCAGTCACCCAGCTAAAGGGGAGAAAAAGGCAGGATCAGGCAAAGGGCAGAGATGTTGAGATGGAGCAAAGTCCTTCCACCTGTGTAAGGAATATTGTGTGACCTCCCCTTAATAACTAGAGTTCCAGTCTAATAATGAGCTACCTCTTGATCCACCTATCCATCTGGTGAGTATCTCCTAAACTCCTTCCATGAAGGAGGTCTTTCCAAGACCAAGGGAAACTCCAGGATGCCATGGAGATGGTGGCTCATCTCTATTCCAGGCCTTCAATTGGGGAGATGTGCATGGAAATAGTCATGTGTACATAATACGGCACACCATCTGGGTCCTCCGGACCCAGTTTTAGTTTTTGAGTTTCCCCTAGGAGTTGTTCTATTGTGAGGATTGAGCTTTCATAGCTTTATTTTCTTCAAAGGCCTCCAGAGAACAAAGAGAAAATTTACTCCTTTAAAAATTGGAATAAAACCAATATATTTTGCAATTGCCATATGCCTTCATTGACTATCTTATAAATCTCAGATATATGAGGGATCTTCTCTTTTTAAGTTGCTGCTCGAGCTGCAGCAACTTGAGCTACGTGCAGGTGGTTGCAGGGCCCTTACCTTTTTCAGCTCTTTTTTTTTTTTAATTTATTTTTTGGTGTTGTAGTTGGACACAATACCTTTATTTTATTTTTTTATTTATTTTTATGTGGTGCTGAGGATCGAACCCAGGGCCTTGCATGTGCTAGATGAGTGCTCTACCACTGAGCCATGACTCCAGGCCATGAGGGGATCTGGATACTCTTATTTTTTCTTATCTTTTGAAATATTTTGCTACTCCTCCTCCTCCTCACAATTATTTTCCATCGTTACTCACCAGTTATTCCAAACTATGCTAAAAGTGACTGAAAATAATAAGCAGGAGGAGAAAGGAATGGCCTAGAAGGAGGATTCAATAGTGAAATACATCCTCACCGTGTTAGCTTTCATTGCACACTGCTGAGAATTAAGAAATTTTCATTGTGATCAAGAGAAGAAAACCAACAGAGAACAATTATTAGAGGACTCGAGATGAATTCCAAGAGGAAAGCAGCAGCTCCAGATTCTGACAATGGTGGAATTCATTGTGTTAGGTGAAATCTGACTTCTGATGACAGTGTCCTAGGTGAATATTCTCCAACTCAAGCATGGACGAGTAAACATTATTGACAATATTGCTAATTATAAAAAAAGAAATATTATGGTGTTTTCCTCTAGTTAGTCACTCAACAGGAAGGGCTTCATCACCTAGCATTTTGTAGTAAGAATCTGGGTGGGTGACAGAATGTTTTATCCTTTAGGATGTTGTACGCCGAATTTACTTGGTCGTTTGCAATTAAATGAATTCTAAAGGCAGATGTCTATGTAAATGTAATTAGAAGGACATGTAAGAAATATAAATTTTAAAAATCACTGAATTAGGGGCTGGGGATGTGGCTCAAGTGGTAGCGCGCTCGCCTGGTATGCGTGCGACCCGGGTTCGATCCTCAGCACCACATACCAACAAAGATGTTGTGTCCGCCGAGAACTGAAAAATAAATATTAAAAAAATTCTCTCTCTCTCTCTCTCTCCTCTCTCACTCTCTCTTTAAAAAAAAATCACTGAATTAATTTAAAAAAAAAGGATCCATTGGAAATGTCTCTTTCTTTCTGGTTCTGAGAGAGAATCAATGATGAAGTCCTTGTGAGAGTGCTACATTATGCTTGAGAAAGAGAAGTCCCTTAACTTGGGTTGCAGGGACAGTCCATGGGAAGAATAGGCTCTGGGCTGTTCTCACAAGATGAGGAATGTTTTAAGATATAATCCTGGGGACTGGCATTCTTGATGAGAAAGCAGTAAGACCAATGAGACCCACGGTGTAAGAGCGCTTGGCAAGTAGAGAGGGTGGGCAGCTTAGGGGTATGGAGAAACAGGCCTGGGTCAGACTGCAGAGGCTGAACCATCAGCTTAAGCAATGGGGCTTTATCTCTCCAATAGTTTTTCTGCTACTGTGGTGTTAAGAAGCAACTAAGTTGGCCAGGAAGTTAGCAACTGGCTACAAATGCACCCCCCGACCGTGACTTTCCCTGATCTCTTCTCAACATATTTAGCGCACTGAACTGACAACTTATTGCAGATTTGTTTTTCTTTAGCTTTGGCCTAATTATTCTCTGGATACACAGACAGTGGAATATGAATTTAGAAGGATAAAATAGTTAATCCAAAAGATGAAAGCCTGCCTGACACTATCTGTCCATGTCTCAGACCTATTTATCACAGGAGGACATAAGAAGAATTAGTTCCTTGTAACATGGCGTCTGTGGATGGGCCTTTGAGGACCCCTAATATTGTTTGCAAACTTTGGATTACATGCACAGGTTTCTTGGGATGAGGGTTACTGTGCTCATTAAATGGAAAATGGTAGAGCCACAAAATAGGAAGAGGACCCGAGAGGCAAAGGGTTTAAGCTCTTGTTTCACAAAGGCGGTGTTTACAGGCATGAGAAGATAACTCTTCCAGGAGTCTTTCTGAGATGGATTCACTCAGAAGACCATCCTGACTTTCAGTTACCCTTTCAATCTGCATACCCTGAAATCCTGCTTACTTTAATTTATACGCTTTTTATTCAGCCTCATTGTCTTCCTGGTAAGGGAGTGATGTCTATGTCTTGGAGGCTAAACAACTCTGGTCCAACAAGCATTTTTCACAGAGCCTATTTTCTTACCTGCCAGATTACTTTGGAAGATAGGGGAAGGTTATGGGTTTTCTCCACTGTTATGGTTTAGATATGAGGTATCCCCAAAAGCTTTGTGTGAGACAATGCAAGCATTTTCAGAACTGAAATCATTAGATGATGAGAGGTATAACCCAATCAGTGGATTAATCCACTGATATGGATTAACTGGTTATAATTAATTATAGGCAGATAGGGTGTGGCTGGAGGAGGTAAGTCACTGGGGGTAAGTCAATGTGCCTTTGGGGTATCTATTTGGGGTATCTATTTTGTCCCTGATAGTAATCTCTGTTACCTTGATTGCTTTCCTCTATTATACTCTTCCACCATGATGTTCTGCCTCACTCAGGCTCAGAGTTATGGAGTTGGCTGACCAAGGGCTGAACCTCTGAAACTGTGAGCAAAATAAATTCTCCTCCTGTAAGCTTATTGTCAGGTCTTTTATCAACAGTTATTAAAAAACTGACTAAAACTCGCACTTTTGCAAGAGAGCCCAGCTAAAGGATTACTTTCAACAGTTACATGTCAATCTTCGTTGAATAGATCCTAGTGTCCTGGTGATGAAAAACACTACCCCTGATCTAAATATCAAAGCTTCTGCACCTTGCTTCTACACATTATGTTAGTGGACTCTGGAGAAAAGGTCTAACTTACAGGTTAAACAGAACTAGGGGAAGTCTATGTGGCAAATGCTCCTAGCTGGACTTGTGAATCCCTTGGCACAACTGTGCTGAAGTAGGATCAACAACGGGCTGGCTGGCTCTACCACTGACCTGTCTCTCTCTGAGGGCCCAGAAAATATCTGTCTCTGGTACTCGAAGGCAGAAGTCAGTCTTTTCTCAAGGTGTTGCCATTAACCTAAAACTACTGTTATTTACATTCCATACTCTGGTGAAGAAAGCATTTATTTTTATTATAATGTGTGGGATAACAACAGTCAGACACACCAGAAAACATATGTCAAACACTAATCACATTAGCACAGAGGACATGGGAAGACATCATCTGGCATCTTACAGAATTTAACATTATATTTCTCACTGCCTCAAGGAAGAGGCTGTCACATGGAAAGACTTGACTTTGGTCAGTGGGACTGACTGCTCGGAGGGTAGGTCTGGGGATTCTTAGCATCACAGTGTTATCTGAAAGACTTATTTTTAATTTTTATTGTTATAGATCAGTCGCCTTGGTATGGATTCATGCTGTCAAGTTCTTTGTATTTAAAATTGATTTAAAAACAAAAAAAAACAAAAGAAAAGTCCTTACTCTAATCTGGGCATATCTCCCCCCTCTGAACTGTTGGGATCTGCCTGACGTCTCTGTTTTCCCTTTCTCTTCTTCTCTCTGACAGAATGAGACCATGCCATATTGACAGGGCCACAATTATTTCCCACAATTATGATAATCTCACACAAAATATCAGGGAAATTTCCTGCATGAATTCTTGAGGTCAATGTTTACATAATGAAAGGGCAGATTTAAGATACAGTTATTTGCATACTCACCATAATGGGTCTGGGGTCAGGATCTGGGGTGGAGGGGACTGAGGTATGTCCCAAACACCCCTCCTCCCTTCAGTGGTCCCTGATGACTTGCTCTCCATTTTGGCTCTTGGGTCTTTGCCATAAAGAATGGAGAGCTCCACATTTTCTTTTATGGGGTCAACATGGTTTTTACAGCCACATTTAATTAATACTTAGCTCTGCTACTTAATATCTGTCCAAAATAAAATCTGAAAGGATGACCTTAATATCCTATAGACTCCTGGTGAAAAAACCCTGTTTCGAGAGTCTCCACAGGGCCCTGAAACTCCCTGATCCCGGATGTAAAATGTCATCTTTATTTACGTACATCCTTTGCTGCCAGGAAGAAGACCTTTCGCCAGGTTCTTAACAGGCCCCAAGACACAAAAACAGGTAAGAAGCACGGTTACTCAGCAAGCTTCTGGTTGTCTAGACGTGTCCTCTGCAGCCAGTTTATCCCAGAGGCACACCGGGCAGGTCTCAAGAGGGACCGCTTGACAAATACATGGCTACGATTCTTCTCGTGCTGATGGGTGTCTGAGCACACATGGTTCAATTGTTTCCAGGTTGGTTTTTTTGAACTGGATTAGGCAGTTGAGGTTGGTTTTGAACTAGATTAGGCAGTTGAGGATGTGGGGTAAAGCACCTAGGGAGAGGGCAATGTTGGCTTAGGGCAGTTCTGCCTTCAGCCATATTATAATGTGTCTTCTCTTTAGATGTCATGGAAGGAAAGATCCTGTGCCCCTACAAAAATTTGAAAATTAATGGCAGAGAACTGAGGGGTAGAGTGAACTATCACCCTTTGGTCTGTGCTCTGGAGGAAATTCAAATATAATACTGATGAAACTGTAGGGCCCTGCTTAGGGACGTTCTCTTGGCACAGTTTACCACCCCCAGCTCAGCTCACTGCCCACAGGCAGGATCTCACAACACTCGTCAGTGAGCATTCTCTTGAACTCAAGAATCCACAGCACTCATGAAACAGGGCTTGGGGTGGAAGCTGACCACTCCTGTACATATACCCAGATTTAACCCTGCAGCCACCCAGGACAGCCACCTGGAGCACCTTGGCCCCTCATAAGCCTGACTTGACTGAACTGTGGTTGCTGGGCTGCATTGATTGACACTGAGTGGCATTACCAGATGCAGCCTGCAAAGCATGTGTTTACTACGAGCATTTCACAGTGGAGGGTGCTGTATTCTGCATTGTCTCCACGAGGATCTTGCCCTACTTTGGATATTGAATATCCCCCAAAGGCTCACATGTTGAAGGCTTAGCCTGTGGTGTTTTGGGGAGACGCTATGGACCTTTAGGAGAAGGGGCCAAGTGGAAGGAAGTTAAGTCATTGGGGGCGTGCCCTTGAAGGTGATATTGGGATTCTAGTCCCTCCTGTTTCTCTGTGCTTTGTTGTTGCCACTAGGTGAGCATCTTCCTCCACCACATGCTCCCTTTCATGAGGCTCTGCTTTGCCACAGGCCCCAAAAGGCAATGGGGGCCAAGCAGCCATGGAGTGAAATCTCTGAAACTATGAGCCCAAACAACCTTTTCCTCCCTGCAAGTTGATTATCTCGGGTATTTTGTCACAGCATCAGAAAGCCTACTGACACAGATCTACAGGATCAGTTTCTTTTAGATCTCAGCTCTCAGGGTAACATTTTTGAAGGGATGGTTTTATTGTCCCATTATGACTTCCATGACCCAGAAAACTGCTCATGTCTCCCTTCTCCTATTGTCTTCTAGAAACCCAGAGCTGAATTTTGGTTATCTTTTGCCTACAAGTAAGATGTCATTGTTTCCATTTTGGGAACTCATGGTACTCCTGGCTTCATCTTATCTTCCCTACCCTGGTTTTTCCTTTGACCTACTTTTTCCCATCATTGTACTTTAATTTTATTTTCTTCTGCTTATCTTTATGTAAACCACTTTAGATTATTTCTGGAGCAAGACATACACATATTAAATAAAGGAATATTTACTGATTATTAGTTATATAAAATTAGGAGCTTCTTACTCTGGCAAGATTCTTTAAAACATTTTTAAAAGAATAATTAAGATCCAGAATGCTAGATGGGGGCAAATTTACCCCCAAGAAAACAAGTTTTGCTAATGAGTACAACCAAAAATGAAACACAGGAGGGATCTAAAATAGCAGCCCCCTGTAACCCTGAAGCCTCAATCAACAGAAGATTAATCAGCAGCCTTCCATTTAAAAATGGCATCTGGCACACATCTCTCGTACAACCACTCCAAATTTTCCACCAAAATTGTGTGGGATGATGCAGAAAAAAAAAAAAGAAAGAAAAGAAAAGAAAATCCGCAAGACTAAAAAGCTACGGAAGTCAGCTTGTTACCAGCAAAGGATGGGAGAATTTTTCATTAAATACAAGGCCCGTTGAAATGACTGAAAAACGTATTTGTAGACATCCACTTTCCCTCTTATAAGAAGTTAGAATATAATTCCTGGTCCCCCCCCACTCCACCCTAGTATTCTCTCAGCCTCAGAGCTTGGTCCAGAAATGAAAGATAAATGCTAACCATAAAAATAAAATAAAACCAACACCAAACAAACAAGAATATACAATCCGAGCCTTGTGTACTTGTTCTTTTCAAGCATCTAAGGACAAGCTCTAACTCCACGTTCCTTCAGTGTCTCCTCCTGTCTTATGGCTACTTGGAAAAGATATCCACTCAAAAACATGTAGGTGGTGTTGGGAGAAGAACTAGCCATGGTTGCGGTGTTGCATCCTGGGAGATGTAGTCATGAAAGGTAGGCCCCAAGGGCAGAGGACACAGAAAATGCAGAAAGTGTTCAGCAGGGTTTGCTACTCATTGATCATTCATTCTATGTAATTCAGTTCTGTGGCTAGGTTCTTAGCCACCTGTTCAAAAACACAGAGCCAGGCAGTAAGAATAGAAAGCATCTATCTTAAGTTAGCAAAGTGGAGATAAATTTTTTTGTATATTAGGTATTGGCAAACAATGGTGTGCAGAGAGCAGCTCCTCATTCAAGAACTACTAACAGAAAAATTGAAGGTGGAACCCATGGAAAAATACCCCAGAGCAAAGGAAACAAACTTTAGCCAGAAGGCATCGTGTAGATTTTTCTAGCAACCAGGACTCAAAGTCTGATGGTGGTTTTGCATTCTCATTAGAGAGAAATAATACTGTCTCCGTGAAGTTAGAAGGGATAATCACTTAGACTAAAAGAGTATAGAATGAGCTGAAATGGGGACATCGCTAGGATGAAAGACCGCAGACAAATGGAAAATCCAGCTTCAGATACAGACCTGCATTTGAAGATAGTAACAGCAGAAATTAACATTGGCAAACGAAGTAAGTGATAGGAGGACACAATTTGGAAGGTTTCCTACAAGGACGAGGAAAAGAACAAAGTGGGAAAGCAGTGACAGAGGGTGTTAGGCGTGGAAGAGGAGGATAGAGATCAAACCTGTAAACGATGGGTGCTCTGGAAAAATTAATCATCAGAAAGATAAAAGAAAGTGCTCCTACTGGGAAAAAAAAAAAAAAAAAGATCCGAACGTGCAAAAAAGAGCTCACTGTGTTATGTACAAAGGCACCAGAGGAGTAAGTACCTACCATTCTGGCAATACGTTTGCTTTTCAAAGATAAATCTGACAAACATCTAGAAGAGAAAAATCTTATAAGATTTTTCTCTTCTAGATGAGAAAATAAAAAGAGAAAATAAGACTGTGTTCAGGCTTCTCTTCGTCATGATATGCTAGAAAGCAAAGTAAAAACCCCCTGCAGAGTGTTGGAGCAAAAGACTTCTAACCTACAGATTTTATGCCATCTACAGACATCTAGGGATTGATTGGTTTTAGGAGGCTAGAAGAGTGCATTCACTTAGCAGTTTATAATTACAGGTAACACAGAGGCTCCATGTCCAAAGGGTCGTGTGGAGATTTGAGGCCAGGGATAAAGGTAGAGAATGTGGGAAAGGACTTCTGCTCTCAGCTGGCTTTATCTGCTAATTTTTGCTAGCATCTAGCACGAAGTGAAATGGCACAGAATGGTGCCTCACCAGAGTGAAAAGAGATAGGAATTAAGAAAACTTAGGGGTGGTGAGGACAACAGTAAATAAGGGTGGGGACTCAGAAATGAAGACTGGTAGACATGAAGGTAAAATGAACATGAATGTCCCGAAGCTGGACCCTGTCTGTCTTGTTAAGATCCAGAATGGTGCACAACCTAGTGTTGTTTTTTCCAATGCACATAAACATTCACAAAAATCAACTTTTTGCTAGGTCACAAGGGAAACCGCAACAAATTCTCAGCAGAATTCACATAAGACATATTCATTGTTCATAATGCATGTTAAAAATGAGCAACACAAATCAAAACCCAAACCAAACCAAAACAAAAGCAAAATGTCATCCATTTCTCTAAATTGCTCTTAATTTGATGAAAAAGAGAATTATATTGAAATGATAAGCTACTTTGAAAAATTTGACAATAGGAACATTCATATCCAAGCCTGTGGGATGCAATCAAAACTGCATTAAGAGAAAATTCATTAGATATTTTAGAAATGTGGGTGTGTATGTGACATATTTATATATATTAGAATATACAGAAAGATATATGAAAATAAGAAAGCAAAAGGAAGGCAGCAATAAATATAAGATCAGAAATTAATGACTATGAGACACCCCTGCTTCCCTCCACCTTCCTAGAATTTAAAGAATAAAACTAAAAGCTGGTTCTTTGACACTCCTGGGAAGATTATAAAATGGATAAATCCAAGCGAGAAAAGAATGAGAGAGGGGTCAAGGGGTGGGGGTGGGGGAGTGTTTTATGTGAATGAAAGCAAGAAAGAAAACAAATGTTAGCATTATAAACAGAAAAGGTAAATAACATCAATGCAGAGGAAATTAAAAAGAACTTGATGAGAATATTAGGTACAATATTATACCAGTAGATAAATGATGGATTATTTAATAATAACTTGATGATGCCACATGCTGTGGTGTATGCCTGTAATCTCAAAAGCTCAGGAGGCTGAGGGAGAAGGATCTGCAAGTTCAAGTTCAGCCTTAGTAACTTAGTGAGAGCTGGTCTCAAAAAATAAAAAGGGTTGAGGATATGGACCAGGGGTTGAGCACACCTGGGTTCAATTCCTACCGCTACTGCTACTCCTATTACTAATCTGGTGACAAGTGATCAATTTAATCAAAAAGTCTAGCTCTTACCTCATAATAAGAAAAGTAAAATACAGATTGACCAAAGAGTTAAATGGAAATAATAAAAAACTACAAAGCATTTGGAAAAGAATGGAAAGACATAAGATCAAGGAACTAAGGTCTTCTTAAGGCACGACATACAAAAATAATAAAGGAAACATGGGATGGATTATTATTAAGAAAAAATTTTGTAGGTAAAATAACATTAAGGCAAAAGTGACAAAGGAGAGAATATTTTCACATGTAACCATCACAGAACTAGAACTTGTAATATGATTAGGAAATAAAACCAATTCCTAGAGTCAATAAGAAAAAGATAAAGAGTACAATAAAATAATGTGAAAAAAATATAAATGTGCCTTCAGAGAAGAAAAATGCAAATAGCCAAACATAGGAAAAAACTGATTGGTCTTGGTAGTAATTATGAACCTACTAACTAAAAAGAACTTTTTCTAACATAAAATTGGCAAAAACCGAACAGACCGACAATGATATCGTTGACAACATGCGAGAACACACTGGTGCTGAGGTCTCGGGAGCTCAGTTGGCAAGTCTATTTTAAAATTAAAGATCCACACACACCACCAGTCAGCAATTCTACTTTTCGCATAAAAAGATGTGTGCAATGACGATCTCTGTAGTATGTTCCTAATAAGGACACCTTGGAAAGCCTTTAAACACCCGTCATTGTGGAAAGTTGTTGTAATTAAAATAGAGTCGTTTTTGTGGTGAGCCAAGGGGTCCTGAGTGGGGCCCTGGAAGTGCCTGAGCCAGCAGGTGATTACCACTAGCAAGGCTTAGCATTGTCCCCACATGACATGAAGTGGTGATGAAAAGCAGAGGGATTGTCAGGACTTCCTATTGTTTTAAAATGTTTTACAGATAATACACCCCTTAGGGACTGCTCTCGAGATGAGCAGCACCCACACTCACACCCCTACCCCTGACATACCACCTTCATGTAATCTTTTGCACATGGAATGTGTGGATCCCTGTGTGCCGACTGACACCTCTACTGCTTGGCTGTCAAGAGACAGGAGTGGAAGAATATGGACAGCATGATGCCAATTTTGCTACGACACAGATACATTTTCTCAATGTATTTCTATATGTACTATATGGAGACGGATACACGGAGATGGATTGACACCAAATACACCTGTAATTACTTTGGGGAAGATAACAGGGGTTTAGAGTTGTGATCCAGGGGAACTTGGTCTACACACTTTAATATTTTTTTTTACATGGTAGGATATTCATTTTATATTATTTTAATCAATTTATATGCTTAAAAAGTAACAATTTACATATTTTATTTATTTGCAGAAGGTACCTGCCCCCCTCCCCCACTCCTTTAGTAAACTAAATTGAAGGGAGGACGCAGAGGGCCAGGGTTTTGATGCCTCTGGCAGCGTCACACTGGCTCCACCTAGTGGGGATAAAGGACTTTGCTACTCGCTCCGCGGTTACTCCCAGGGAAGGAGTGGCCCTGGTGCCTTTTGGCTGGCCTGAGCCTTCTCCCTATTTATACCTTGCAAAAGATTAACAACAGAACATAATTTAAAAGCCATTATGTCATAAATAGAAGGCTTCAGGCACCTGATTGTGGTAGTGATGAGGCATTTGAATCATGTGGTTGACTCAAAGTCTCTGCACAAAGTCTCTACTTGAACTAGATAACAATGATTGACAGCAGTTGGACTGAATTTTTTGTTGCTTCACTCTATGGTCATAACAATCCCATAAGGCGGATTTTTAATAATCTTATGTTACAAGGAGGAGAAAATAAGAGCTTGGACCAAATAAGATACTGTTTTACAGGCAATATATTAGCAGGTCAGGTGGAAGTGATGCCAGATTCTGTGTTCTGAGGCCTTTCATGGAGGGTCTCAGGATTGGATCTGGCTGATGGAGTCAGAGAAAGTCTTACAGCAAACACTGGTAAAGATCCAGCCTGAATCCCATGGACCTTCATGAATGGCCTGCAGCCTTGAAGGACAGTTTCTGGCCCACTGCTATCTTCCAAAGTCAAGTTTTCACATCTCTCTTCTTCACCTGAGGAACTTCTCAGGTCCCCACTGCACAAATCTGGCTATGTACAGAGTTAATGCCCACCCTGGGTGAAGACAACCCTCTACCAATGGAGGATGGGAGATGTGGATCAATGCCTCCTGTCCTCCATTTGGAAAATTCTGAGCTGTGTCCTATGTAGTTTCCTCGAGAGTCTCTGATAGGACTGAACCCCAGCTGCCTTTAGCCCACCTTAATTGACATTTCTCACTTCCCTGTCTCACACTTGGGCTTCTGGGATCCAATTCCTCGACTCAAGTTTGATTCTGGTGGTACCAAAACTAAGAGTGCACAGTTGCTAGGTACTGTGGGAGTCACGATGACATTCAGGAAGTGGATGTGGATTCTCCCAGGGTATGAAGTCAAGCTGATGGTGATTTGATCAATGACTCTGTGCCTACAGGGGCATGGCAATATAATTAGATTTCTCCTAAGACTTCCAGTTTCAAATAGGACAATTCGTCGCTTCTATGAGATTATTTAAACTTTCTGGGCCACGTGTGTCCCTTTTGAGTTTGGAAACTACTGCTAATGAGGAGGCCATAGTGGGCTCCATGAGGTTTGGTGGTGGGTCTGCACTGATGTTCAGCAGGACTTCCCCTGAAGAGGCAAAGGCACAGGAACAGCAAAAAAAGGGTGTAGAGCTAAGGATGAGCAGTGCTTTTGGGAATATGAGATCCATCCAGATAGGGAATTCATGGCCTGAGATTGCAAGAAAAACTATGTGAGCGCATGTGGCTGTGTGTGTGTGTGTGTGTGTGTGTGTGTGTGTGTGTGTGTGTATGGGTACATTTTTCTAGGGATAGAGTTCAAAGCCTTAAATGCATGTTCTAAGTGGGCTCAGAAACTACATCACATGATCAGAGCCACCAAGGATGCTGAGAGGGCTGTGAGGTAGACTAAGAATCCCAGAATGTTAGCACATCACAGAAGGCTAGCAATGGCAGAATGTTCAGTATGATAACGGCACCTTGAGTTATCAAACTGAAACAGCATTTACTGAGTCCCTGTGCCACGTGTAGGACAGATCTGAGCTCTTTATAAACATTTGCTTGTCCCAACCTTCCTCTGAGCCATCTCCATTTTACAGATGTGGCAACTGAGGACGTGAGAGATGCCTTGCCCAAGGTCAGACAGTTGGATTTGAACCCAGGCAGCCTGACTCTAGAAACCTCACCCTCAACTCTACGTCACTGGCCTTCAAACTTTAGCACGCAGTAGAATCTCCAGGAGGGTTTGCCAGGACAGATGATCTAGCATGTTCCGGGTGGGGCCTGGGAAGCTGCATGGTTAAGAAGTTCCCAAACGTGCTAATGCTGCTGGTGTGGGGAGCACACTTTGAAAACCACACTTTGAATTCTAAGCTACTGTCTCCAAAGAAGAGAACATGGAGCATTGAGGTGACCTGGCATGAGTCACTCAGCTACTTAGCAGTAAAACCAAGATGAGAATCTGCTTCTGTGGATTCCAGAGCCAGGACTCTTGAGGCCACTTAGCTGGGAGGAGCGCATATTCTACTAAAGAAGTGTGTGCACCTGAATTTTCACACTGAAACCACAGGGGTGCAGTCTATTACCTGGGGATGGGCACTGGTGGAAGATGGGTCCTTGTTTGGCTCCTCTGGGTCCACTCGGGCCCTTCTCCACCGCCTGGCCCGCCGGTCTGCAGTGTGTGGGGCCTCCTCTGGCTCGCTGCTGTCTGAGGTCTCTCCGCTGGCCACCTGGGGGTTGAAGTTCACGTCCAGGTCTCCCTGTAGACGCATCTTGTCTGCTGCGGGGTTCTTGGGGACCTTCCTCTGCATCCAGGACAGTCTGGTCCTGTGCCCAGCATCCCGGGAAGAGCCTGCTGAGGAGGTCTCGGAGTCAGAGCACATAGCCTCAGGGTTGGGGGAGATCCCAGATGAGGAGATGGCTGAGGGGCCTTGGTCAGAGCCCGGGGCCTGTGCAGGCTGTGGCTGGGGGTGCCTGGGCAGACCCTGGGACTGCGGACATAGCTTGCTTAAAACCTCACTCCAGTCAAAGTCCTCCTCGCTTTCGGATCCCATCTCATCATAGGCAGATGCCACACTGGAGGCCACCTCCAGGGCCTGGAACGTCCCACTCTTAGGTTTGGCCAGCAGGCGGGTTGGGGGCGGGGCACCGTCCTTCAGAGCCACCCAGTTCCCATCCGGGCTCTGCAACACTGGAACCGGATCTGTGAGAGGACAGGAGAAAGAAACCAGAGAGTGGTTATCATTAGAGAGCAAGGTGAGGCTGTCACTTGTCACCTCCCCATGACCGGCTCCTGGGGGTGTTAGGGAGCAACAGCTTTAGGAAGACCCACAGGTCACACTTCACTGGGGAAGAAGTTTAAGGATCCTTAGGAATTCTCTTGTGGCCTCACAGCTGGAGAGAAGCTTGGAGATGTAGCTCTACCCGAGTCGATGGCCACCTCAGTCTTTTAAGAATCACCCTGCTCCCGCCCTGGGCTGGCAGGAAGGACTGCAGCTGGCTCTTTGACCTTGGGTCATGCTTTTGTCTGTTAGATCCTTGGCTTCCCCCACCAATGGGAAATGATTCCCCCACCTGTCCTGATTGACCTCACAGCTAAACATGTCTACCCTTGGGACACAGATTTCACTCAGCAGCCCGTGAGATGGAGATGGAAGTCTACTGTGAAGTCAAGGCACAGGCCTCCTTCCGAAAAGGACTTGAGGCCAAGGAGGTTGGTATTTCCAATTCCGTCTTACAGAGGAGGAAAGGACGATAAGCAAAGTAAAGGTCCCAGAGAGCAACTGGTAGAGCTGGTTCAACATGCATCCTTCACCTGGCTCCCGGCAGCTCTAGGTTATCAGCCGTGCAAGGGAAGCTCTTGACTGGCGGAAAAGCTTAGGGCAAGGGCAGACTGTGGCCATGGGCTGGGTTGGTCTGAACTGAATTCAGGTCATCTGGGATGGCTGCTACCTGGCCCCAGGGCTGGTCTCTTTGAGGGAGTAAAAGTTGCTTTGTCTTGTTTTTTTTGTTGAAGGCATATAGGAAAGCATTATCTGCCCACGTCCCTGGAAGCAGGAGTAAGATGACATGCGCTTTTTTAGCGGGAGGTGGCTTTGGCACAGCAACTGCCAATAGAAGCTGTTTTAAAATGAGGGACTTCGCAGGGTGCTTGGGGATGGGTGAAAAGGGCCCCAGGGCTTTGAAAAGGGGCCATTTCCCAACTTGTGTGTGGACTCCACCTTCTAGGCTAGAGGCCTTTGGGGCCATGGCTCTCTGCTGTCGGACCTTGAGTCAAGGACATACCTTGTGCTACTTAAAGAATGTGGATTTTCTGCCAATTAAACCGTCACTGCTCCCTATAATGGAAACGAACTCGTGTTTGTGGTGTTGTCCAAAGAGCATTGTCCTTGCTAGGCCCACTTTAGAACCAAGCCTTAGGAGAATTGGGATGTTGGTGGGACATATGTTTCCAACTGAGCGACCCAGTTCCACTTCAACTGCCTGCCTGCAGCTCAGGCTGGCAGGACATCAAGTTCCTCTTCCTTTAAAAGTCAGAAAGTGGGGCTTTCATCTTGTCCAGGAGTGCAGTGAGCCCCGGTAGCTGGCTGATGTAAGCAGGGACTCCTGGAAGACTGAAGCCAAGTGGCACCCTTTCTCCTGCCTCCTCCGCCTTCATTATCTGTCTCTGCAGCAACACATGGCGAAACCCCAGGGGCACAGCCTCTATTGCAGGAGTACATCTGATCTCCCTGCTCAGGTGTGGCCTGCTCCTCTCTGAGCCCTCCTGGCTAGTCATGATCTTGGAACATGGAAAGCCACCCTTCAGGTGACACAAGTCCTGTGAGGTAAGGTCAGCCTCTCAGTCACCTCCTTATCCTAGAAACAAATGAGCCTTCTCTGCCCCAGAGCCGGTTTGTGCAGCAGAAAGGGCAGAAGTCTCCAAGTCAGGGGGCTTGGGCAGAACTCCTTCTCAGCCACTTAGCAGCTGTGCAAGTCTCTGAGCTTGAGCCCCTTTGCAGATGAAAAGGAATAGCTAACCTCTCACTGAATTATTATGAAGATGACATGGGAGGATGCTACCCACACCTGCTCAGGGCAGATGAATTCCTGATAGCTCTTTTTTTCCCTTCTTCTTAAATGAATGAGGCTGCTTTCGTGCAGGGCAAAGCATAAGAACTGTGGATTCAGGCAGATGCAGGGCTGATCCCATGTGACTGAATTTACTCAAGAGACCTGAGTCAGAGAGCCTTGGAGCCTGTTTCCTGGCCTGCCAGTGTGACCCTCCCTGGCTGTTGCTGGATTATTATGAGATGTAATTCATCCATTACAGCATCTGCCACACCGAGGGCTCTCAGATATTTTTATCTTTAATCTGTTTAATTGCATCATAGTATTAGTATTCAAAACCTGATTCACCACTCATATCTCCCATCCGTATCTATATAAAGCAAGTAAGAGTGGCCACAATATCAGTATTATGTATTAATGTGTATTATGTATTAATATGTATCCACTGACGATGTAAGTATTTGACGGAGTGGTTAATGAGGGTTATTATTACCACCTAGAATTTCTGGGTGGGAGTGGTTGGTTTTCTGGGCAGAGAGCTTCTATCTTGCAGGCATTCTTCCAGTGTTGTGTCTGGAGGCAGCTGAGTTACTCAGGACACTCAGGCTCTCAGGGAAGCTGGGGAGAGCCAGTAAGGAGCCACATCGCTTTCCCCTGGGGGAGCCCTGCCTCAAGCCTTAGCCCTCACCCCTTCAGCCAACACCAAGTGGGCTTCCAACTTCCACCACTTGCAATTCTTGGCTTGAGTTTTTGACCTGGGCGCCACAGCGTATATTGCTCTCAAAGGCAGGGTGAAGTGCCTGGAAATCACCTTGTCCCAAGAGCAGCCCTCAGTTAGTGGTTGGGGCTAAGTTCCCAGCTCTCTCGCCTGGCAGGCAGGTGGGTCTTCTACACGGACTCCCAGATTCCCCAGTGGGGACAACTCCAGTCACCCACAGTGGTAACCTGCTTGGTAAGAGTCATTTGTCCTCCTGACTTCTCTACTGCTGTGCCTTCAGCTGCTGCCCAGCTTTGGGCCCCATCCTGGGTTCCTAAAGACTGCTGATTAATGAACACAGGCACCAACAGGCTTCTAGGCAAGAGCGGGCTTTTGATTTTCAGCTCTCCATGAGCCCTGCTCTCTACAGATTCTCTTGGGGCCATGTGAGGAAGCTGCAGAGGAAATCCCCTGATAGTGCCACTCTGTGCCAGGCTCCAGGGTTGGCCATGTTGTAAACATGGACTCCAACGCCCAGTACTTAGTGGGACGAGATTCAGCCCACTGCCAGCTCTTCCCTTTCTCCTGATTTTATAATCCTAGTTTCCCAGGTGCTTCCGGAGAAGAATTGACTAACTTTCATCTCCAGTGAAAAATCCATCCTTAGTAAAAGTAGATGTCTCCCTGTCTGCCTATTGATGCTCTCCATTCCTAGGAGGAACTTTGCTGAGCACCCCCCAGAGCTGCTCAAAGCTGTACCTGGGCTCCAATATCCCATTCTCTTAGTCTGACAGGAAAATTCCTTGGGGGCCCCGCTAGCCCTAGTTCCCCCTTTATCAAAATTCCTGCTCTTTAATTTGGCAGATAACAATGTTCACTGAGCCACCTCAGAGCAGTGACCATTCCCTGGTTTTTATTTCCCCAACGCTGAGCATGGGCTGTGTGTATACAGTAGGTGCTCAAACTCTATAAAGGGATAATGCATTTTTGAGGAAGTCTAATAACTGCTCTAAGTGGTGCTGTCAAGGCTGAAGGTAAAGTTGCTGTGGTTTCCCTAAACCACAGTGTCCCCAGGGTACTAACAGGCTCTGACCAACCCTTCTGAGGTATAAACAGAGTTGCTGAAAATAGTCCAGTAGACATTAACCTTCTACCATGACCTCCGCCTCTGGGCCTCTTCTGTTCTACATTTCTGCTTTGAGGAGACTGAGCAATGCCTCTGGGAGTAATTTTCTTTCTGCTAAATATGCCACATGTCCCTCAAGACCTCTGGGATTGGCATGGACATTTTAACATGTTAAGGACTGAACATTTCTCAGAAAATCAACTGCTTTAATTTTTTTGTTTTAAATTTTTATCCTGTGAGATGCATGGATTTTTGAACAGAGTATAAAATCTTTTTTTTGTGTGTGATATTATTGAATTATACTTTATGTTTATATACAACTAACATGACTGCCTAACTTTATAGAAAATTATGCACCCAATCATGTTGCGAAAACAAAATTCCTTTGTAAATTTATTAGGAATGTTCTTAATTCAGTGGGGAACTACTTTGTGATATGGAGAATTTTGAAGAAGTTTTTAAAATATCCTACAAACCTACCACTTTGTAAATCTGAATTTTCACATGATGGGGTTTTTTTTGTATGCTTGTTTTGATGATAGAGAGATACATATTATGGAGCAGCAGTTGAAAACCTCCACATGTTGGAGTCACCATGTTGGGGTGTGAGGACCAGCTCTGCTCATGTTAGCTGTGGGGTCTTGGACAAGTTATGAAACCTCACTGCCTATTGATGCTCTTATCTTCCAAACAAAATAAAAAGAGCAGTTAGCAACAGCCTTGGAGGAATAAATAAAATGGACCCTGCACTTTATAAAGTGATTTTAAAGGTTAGCTATTATTGTTTAGTGAAGATCTATTACATAATATTCTCATAAGCCCTGTGGAATCTACAGTCCTTTCTCTGTGGAAATGTACATTTCATAAGGAGAGAAACATGGAGGGTCAGTGGGGATGGTGGGGGGAGAGTGAGTGGCAGAGGAAGACAGAAAGAGGAAGAGAATGAACGAATGAATATTAATATGCTGGGAAACAGGAGGAAAGAGAAACAGATCTAGAAATAAACAAATGCACTTAAAAATAAAAACAAAAACCAATGCATAAATAAAGAAAATATTGTGTTCTACCGAATCTCTGCAATGTCCTGGATCTGCAGTTTCTACTAATAGGTGCTAAAGGATTAACATGGAAACCATCTTTTTTGGAAAAATCTTTGGAGCGACAGTTAAAAATATTCCATGTGTATGATTCTTTGCACTGTGTGGATTTTGCTTATATAGCTGTTGGTTAAATCATTTCCTTATAGAGTAGAAGTGACAGCTCCATCTTTAGAAGCTTATATGTAGGATGATTATTTTGCTATTTTTTTTTTTGTTGTTGCTTTTGTTTTTCAGGTTAGGGTCTGACATACACCATGGGTGAGAATACCACTGGTAGTTTCTCATGTGAAGACAAATGTGCCTGGTTTCCATTTTGTGGGTGTACATACCACACAGAAAGGTGGGAAAGGAACATATGTGTTCTGAGGCTGGGTAGGCACCTTTACTCCAACAGTCACGGGGTCTAGGAGACCCCTGAGTATGGGGGATTCCTGGCCCTCAGCGGCTGGCCACATGGTTTCAAGCATTTGCAGCCTTTTGATTTGACTTTAGGAGGGTGACTAGCTAATTTGAACCTCTATATTTTGAGGCTCACGACTTAACAAATTTTGTCAAGGACTATTGTTAACAGATGTTGAGCTCAATTGCTCCATGCAGTGCTAGAACATTCTAGGAAAATAAATAGGAAGAACACAGACACTAATGAATTAAAGTGCTATCTCCAGGTGTGGCAAGATAGACATTATTCCATCTAAGCCTCTTTCATGGCTGGGTGACATTGCTGGGATACCTGAGCCACACAGGGCTACATTCCCCAGTTCCTCTGTATGGAATTGTGGCCACATGACAGGTTTCTGCCCATGAGATGGGAGTGACAGTGCTGAGTGTGTTTCCCCAAGGAGAGGGGTTAGGGAGTAGAGGTCCTCTGCCTCCTTCATTCTCTCTTTCTCCACTTGCTGGCTGAATGTGGATGATAGAAGATTCAGGTCCTAGAGGGCAGCGGAGCCACAGTGTAGGAACCTTGGCCTCTGCAAGCCAGGGACAATTGCACTGCACGGGTGTGTGATGAAAAAGGAAATGACTGCATTAAGCCCCTTGAGTGTTTGGTCTACCTGTTATAGCAGCAAGTGTTACCCTACTCATGTATCTGGTTTCAGAAAGGAATTCCTTAAAACCAGATTGATGCTGGGACCCAAATCCCTTTGAAAGCTGAAATGCCCTAAGAAGTTGGTTTAGTGAGTCTGTCCTACATAAGATGCATCCTCCTAGTCTACCAAGAACAGAGGGCTACAGTGGGGCCATGCAGCCGAGTCATTTTAAAACCCTTGCCCAGGAGTACCCGTCTCACAGGTCTCAGCAAAGAACATGGCATATCGATGGCACATTAAAAGCCTTCATTCCACCATAACTAGAAAAACTGGCCAGGTTATAAATGGTGTGCTGTGTCAGAGACCTTCTGACTTGGCCCAGCTGCCCTGAATGGGCGTACACAAACTTAGGAGCTGAGTGGCATGCAACTGCTGAGAAGCCTCTGGGCAGCACTTCTGAAGCCCACAGATCAAGCAGAGGCTGCTTAAAACCGTTACTTTTTCCATCCAGCCCATCCATGCTCTTCCAGCTGGTCAGAGCAGACTCCTTCTTTTGATGCTGGCTCCAGTGCCTCGGGTGTCTTGACACAGTCTCCTGGGAAGAGGGCTTCAGGATATCTTCGCCAGAGAATGAGAATGCAGACTGGGAGCGCTGTGGGAAGAAAAGAGGGGAAAGGGATGAGCTCACAGGACACAGTCCCTGGGTTGAATGCGTTCAGCTTTGCAGAGGACCATGTTTAATACTTTGGACTTTTTTTCTGGTGAGCCTTCAAAGCTGCAAATGAATACCCAATGCCAAGTCACTGTCACTGTACAAATGGTTCCCTGTTTATTCCACTGCAAGTGGCCAGGCTTACTAGGTAGCATAGAGGTGCAGAAGAATCCTATAGGGCCAGTTCTCACATGGCTCCTTCTTGTCCAGCCATTCTCCTCGTCCATATTTCTTAGGACTAACTGCGTGAAGACCTGCTCTAGGTCATAGAAAAACAAAAACATTTTCCCCTCCAAGACTTTCAAACCCACAGGAATACAAAGCTATGGCACAATGTACGGGTTATAATTGATGAGCAATCAAGGTAGGGTTAATCCACAAGCCCAAGAATGATCACAGCTTGTTCCCATTTAGCCCACAAAGCAAAACACAACGAACCCAAACCTAGGGAGAACTGTGGAAATGGGAATTCTAATGACTGACAGGAAACATATCTGAATTGCATCATATATGTAAAGCTCAAATACTGTATACAGAGAACTTTAACAAATATGTAGAGATCAATTTTTTTCCTTTGCCATTTAATGAAGGAATTTCATGGTTATTTATTTCGGTCTTTTTTATATCGATGACAACATTAAACAAAGTGCTGATCTGTAATTCAGGCTCCTGAGCAGGGTGCCTCCCCCTGCTGGCTGATGTTACTGCCAACAGCACCTCTCTCTTCTATCCCAGTGACAAATGTGCTGTCCTCTATGTTCTTATGTTCGTCCTCGCCCACCCCAGGCACTTAGGATAGAAGACACAGGGACATGCTCAGGGAGAGCTTTGAGCAGGGCTGTGGCATAGTTTGGAGCTGGACTTGGGAGCCAGTTGTCCCTGGGCTCAAACACCACCTCCGCTATCACACCTTGGCAAAGTGATTTAATTCTGGAAACGACCTTGCCCTGCACTCCCAGTAGATTCCATAATAAGTGAAAGCTTAAAAAAGATGTTTGATCATAACAAAGAAAGCCAGCAAAAGCCAGCATGGGATATCTGGGTGACAACGCTGAGCTTTATGGCTGGAGTCTGGGGAGAGGGTGACACACTCAGTGGCCTTGCTTCCTAAGGACACAACCAATCTGAAAAAGACACAGACAGATGTGGCTCAGAATCCAGCATGTCATTACTGCAGGCCAGGTACCCTCCGGCACAGGCACAAGGAACCAATTCACTGTGCTGCAGAGTATGAGGCAGACTAGCTTGGGTCCTAAGCTACGGGAAAACTCTAGTTCCCCCCACAGGACTTTTGAGCAATCTAGGAGGACGATGGGCTTACAAGACAAATAAGGAAACTTCTAAGCTGTGCACCAAGGGGTTACCACCTGCTCCCATCTCTATGAATGCAGAAGCAAGGGCATAATGGGCCTCAGGAGACTCTGTCAGGGCAGTGACCATAGTTAGCATGGTTGTATGGCGAATGAGCTGCATCCTTATGGATTCCACAAAACGCTGTGCACAGGTCTCATTTCCAGCAGGTCCTGGCCCATGGAACTCCACTGACTGCCCCTTCCCCAAGCTGGTCGGGGACCTGGTTTCCTCTGCTTATTCATGCTTTACTGCACTCTACTGCAAACATCTGTCTTCTGACTGGTGTGCTCACTAGACAGAAGAGCACCCAAGGGCAGTTCATGTCCTGTGAGTGGTGACATTCTCAGGCCCTGGCACAGTAAGTGGTACAGAACCAGAAGTCAATGAACACTTGCTGTGGACTTAAGGCTGGCTAGAGGATGGGTTTTTCAGAAGTGCCTGAATTATTTTTCACTAATTTCTTAGGTACAATTGGGGAGTAAGAGGAAATAATTGCATCCTGGAGAGCAAGGTTTTACTTGGAGAAGAGACAAACACACACACACACACAAGTGGCTTGCGGCCAAATGCTTCCTTCATTCTGAGGACACAGCAAGGACTCCCTGTCCCCAGTGTCGGGAACAGTTCTGATGATGCCACTTGACAAGCCCAAAGGTTTTCATGGAGCTGGGCATTCAAGGAACTGTTTGTGATTTTGTGAAATCCTTGAAAGATAATGAGAGGCTTTCAGAAAGCACAGAGATCAAGGCTGATAGTCAAGTGCAGGGATGTTATTAGAAAGATGGAAACATCTTCCTAAGGCAAACCCCACCTTGTGAGGGCTTATAGCCCTGGTACTGATTTCACCCAGAACCGGGCAAAGGTTTTTCTATGAGACCACACAGGTCTTTCCACACATTGACTTGTCAACTCCTTCAAAGACTGGGAGCTCCTTGAAGGCAGGAATGATCTTCTCTGTGTGGTCCTCAGTCTCATGTTTGCACCTGAATTTGCAGGATATACGACAGTTCTGGGTCTTCAGGGGCTGACAGTCTCATGGCCAAGTCCGGTTATGACTGCAGCTGCAGAATCCATTCTGTGTATTCCAACTTTAAAACAAAAGTCTACAAGATTTTCACTGTAAATCACTAAATACATGTTTCAAAAAGGGAACCAAATAATATATCATATTTTATTTGTGCTGGCTCAAACTATATCTTATGTGAGTAGTATATGTCTGTAGGAGGTTGGTGGGGGTCCATTTTTATGAAGAAAAATGCTTCCTCCCCCCGCCCCCCCCCAAAAAAAAGCCAAGACCAACAAATGAAAACTCTCTCCCTAGTCCCAACAGGGAAAATGGATTCTGTGTTTTTTAAGAGAGCTAGGGATGTCAGGTTTTTATAATCTATTTAAAGCAAGCCACTGGTACATATTTAAAAAATTATAACCTGACAACCACAAAATGTAATAGAACTGTCTCCTTCCAGCCCAGGATACTGGGCCCACTGCCTCCGGCCAGGGTGGAAGAGTCAGTTAATATCTAGACCTGGTTTTGCCACGCATTCACTGCAATAAGCAAAAACACCAGCAGATGGTGCAACAGCAGCACTTTTACTACTCGGCTGGCTCCTGGGAAGCAATAGGAATTTTTAATAATTTATTTACTCATTACCCTAGCCAAGCCTTTGTGTCCACCCTTTCTTTACCACTCACAGCCTCGGCTTTTTCCCTTCTTCTTACCCACCCAAAGTCCACCAAAGAAGCAGGACTGGGGACGTCTGGAGTGGGGGTGGTGGGGTTTCCTGTATCCAGCACATCAACACCTTGGAAAGATGGACATGAAAATTTGAACTTCCAAATAGGCACTGGCTCTTTACTCTTTGATTTTGCTTATTCATTTTTACTTTTCAATTTTTTTTGTGTGTGTGGTTCTGGAGATTGAACCTAGAGGTACTGTAACTACCCACCAAGTCTCCCCACCTAGCCTTTTTTTTTGGACAGGGTCTTACTAAGTTGCCCAGGCTGGCCTTGAACTTGAGATCCTCAGACTCCTGAGTTGCTGGGATTATAGGAATGTGCCACTGTGACTGGCCTGGAGTGGCTGTTTACTCTTTGGGCACTAATTCATGGGTGAAGTTTCAGGTAGAGTGAGTCAGTGGCTCTTCCTCTTGCTACATGGGATCTTGGAGGAACTTCAACTGTTCTAAGCCTCAGTCCTCACGTTAATGGATCAGTATCATACCCAGCACAGAGAAGGCACTTAATAAATATTAGACCTAATAAGAGCATTTATTAAGCCCCACCATTGACTCTAATCCATTAACCCATTCAAAATGACTGGGAGCACATGGGTAACTGAGTCGGTTGGGTAACTTCCCCAAAGCAGTTGAGGGACTGAGGCAGGGTTTGAGCTCGGATCTGCGTGGCTTCAAATTGGTCCCCTTCCATGCTGTCCTGGTGTGCACCTGCAGCCTCTGATGAAAGCCTGGGAACAATGTGCTCCAACCCAGCAGGGTTTGCCATCTGAACCTGCTGGCTGTTAAGCTCTCAGTGAAACACCCCTGTGATCACCAGCAGCCTTTGCTGTCTTTGCAATCCCAGCGTCTCCTATGTGGGCAGCAGCAATGTGTTCTACCGAGCTCTCTTGAAATGACAAATTGTTGTGATGATTGCTGTGATTATCATCATTGCAAAAGGACAGGCTTCTGGGACACTGAACATGGCTTCGGAATAGTCTTTACTCTCAAAGAGCTCACAGTTATTAAAAGAGAGAGAGAATATTTTTATTATCCAGGCTTTGGATACAAGGAGATCGATAAGCGTGGTCATATGAAGAAAGAACTGATAAAGCTTTGCTTTGTATTTTTAGGGGTCAGACAGAGGCATTAAATTTAGTCCAATAATTATGCTCATAATAAAAAAGTATTTTAATTCTCTATTATGGCTATTCAAAGGAAAGAGCAACTGTGAGGGAGGAAATGAGGGAGACACAAAGAGAAAAGGCTAAGGAAAATAGAATGGGGCCAGAGAGAAAACAGAGGGAGAGTCACACAGAGGTTCATCTTAGTCACTGGGCACACAGTCAGCGTCTGGTCCCTGCAGTCATTATCATTATCGACAGGATCACCAGAGTATTACAGACACCCTTTCATATACACACGCCCACGGGGCCATTAAATGATCACAGCCCTTGCATTAGTGTCTTCTAGGATATTGCATCTTAAGACTTTGAAAACCAGGTTGCACCGACCCCCTACTAGCAGAGAGCCACATAATGAGGGAGGAAATTAAAAAGGGAACAATCACACGGAACAGTCTTGCAAGAGAAGAGATGAGAAATCCCACCTGAATGGAGCTGAATTAAGTTTGGGTATTACAGTTAAGTCCAAGCAGTGGGGCTGGCAGGGTTTTGGGGTTCTGCACCGTTATTCCCTAGACCCCAGGTGTCAAGGTTGTTGGAGAACGGCAGAGAAAGGACAAAGTTCTGCCAAGGGCCCAAAAGTTTAGGGTCCTTTACAATTTGAAGGTCAGGAAGCCCTACTTAAGACACCATCCGTAAGCCTGGCAGCTGTTGGCGTTGGCTTGGAATATCTGGTAAGAGTGTGGAGGCCCAGTCTCTGGCCTCGATCCCCTGAGTCAGACCCCTTGGAGTGGGGCTCAGACAGGTGAAGTCCTGAGAGCCGACTCTTGGCCTGCTGGTTCATCTTCCAGGCTCCGGCTAGTGTTCACATGTATTTCTGCCTCTGGGTCCTTTGTTTATCTCTTTATTTAAGCCACTAAACAACTTTTTGGGATGGGATGGAAATGTTCTGTATCTGTACCATCCAATGAGTGGCCACTAGACACTGGTGGAATTAAGTACTTGTGGCCAGGGTGACCCAAGAATGGGAGTTTTATTAAAGTTAATTTTATTTAACTTTGTGACTTGGGCCACTGTATTGGAGAATCTCTGAGCTGAAAGGAACCTTGGAGATCACCGAGTTCACTGATCTCCTTTCAGTGGGGCTTGCGGATCCCAGCATGTCAGGGAGACACCAACAGCTGCTGTTTTCTGGGCTTGGGGCCTGGCTGGCCAAAAACATGGAGAGGTTCAGCTCATGACTCATAGGGGCTACCTTGATGATAAAGTGACATTGATTTTGAAATGCAGAAATAAAGTAATACCAGAAAGAACGTGAACTCTCATTCAGAGATGACACCTATGTGCTACGTGGCCCATACCTGCTTCTCATTTAGCCCCTAGTCACGGAGCTTCAGACACGTGACTGCTGTTCTGTCTCTTGAACAGGCCTGCTCAGAGCCTCCGTGCACACTGTCCCCAGTGCAAATGCTCTTCCTTTCATTGCTCCCAAAGCTCTCATTTTTCAAGTCTTGGTTTCAGGTCACCTAGGAAAGAATCTCTCGGATGCTTCCTAATCAAGCTTTCCTTCCTTCCTTGCCTCCCTCTGGCCAGCAATGACTGGAACGTGTATTGCTGTGCCCCCCAGATTAACATGCAGTGTGCTGAACTGGAAGGAAGCCCTGTCTCTGTGGCACCTAGCACAGCACCTCGCACATAGCAGAAGCTCAATAAAGACTGTTGACTGCATAAAGCCTCATCAGAGTTGTCCTTTGGGGCAGGTATTTTTTAATCCCCATTTAATAGACAGTAAATAATACAGTTGTTCAAGTTCACAGAGCTAACCAAGAGCAAATTCAGAATCCCTCTCAGGAGTAGCAGAGGCAGAGTCTGAGCTCCCTATACTTAGCCCTGACCCCTCTTGCTCATGGCTGAATCTGGGGGTGGTGGAAATTCCTAATTCTTAGAACCCCCAAAGTTGACTCGTTTGCAGAAAATATTTCAGAAAGACTCCCCAAATGCAAAACAATATTATGCATGCAGCCTGAGCCCAGAATGGCAGGTGTGATTTAGTGACAGGTCTGAATGACAGGCTATTTGAAGGATATTGGCATCCCTGCTCTCTCCTGTAGAAGGCTTTCCCTTCTCATTGTCAGAAGGGCCTTTCTCTCCTGTGAATCTCAAATGCCTTTGCCATCTCCACCTTGCCACTGAGGGTCCAATTATGCGCTGACTTCTCTTATCTTCTTTTACCAGTCTTAACTAACTGAATCTACACCTGCCTTGCTAACCTTGGGGGTGGGGGGGATGCAGGGACTGAGTCTTCTACTTATTTTGTTCTCTTTGGTGCTGAGCGTGTGATGGTAGCTGTAAAGCAAGCTGACAGTGTGCTGATAGGGAAGGTTCTGCCGATGAATCAAATAAATGAAATTTCTGATAAAGCCATGAAGGACCTTGTTACTGCCATGTGCCCAGTGGCTTGTGAGGGTGTGGGGAGTTTATGTAGGTGAGTCTGTCTAGGATGTAGGTGAGCCTGTAACTGCACGCCACTGTGTGCTGCTTTGCACATTCTTTTATCGATCAGCCACATAGGGATGGATGTCACTGGACCTTTAGGGGAGCAGACTGAAAACCTGGCAATGCCTGTCCACCTTGTCTGACTTTTCTCTATTAAAGGGCACCCATGGGTTCCTGACCATGCCCCAGACTCTGACCACAAGCACCAGCAGCTAACAGAAACCTGGGTTTCTGGCCGACCCTGATCCTCTGACTCCTTTCCCAACATGCTGCACCTCCTGGGCTTACTTAAACAGTCCCCAAGGAATTTTCTAGGCTCAGTGACTACTGCAGATATGAACAACCCAGACCCATGGGCCCACAGGAAGGCCACTCTGCTCTGTGACTCGGCTCTTGGCTTAATTTCAGGGTAACAGACAAAGAGGGTGGCTCCACATTGTGACTTCCCAACCCTGTCTAGAGGTGACCACTTGGGTGGCTGAAATGGCCCTGGCAATTTTCTCACGGTCACTTCTGCGTTTCAGTTAAGCAAGCGATCTAGGTTTAAGAATTCACATGGCCATCGTAAAGCTATTTTCCCTCTCACTCAGTACACATCTTTCCAGAATGAATAAAAATTATGGCCTACCAACATCTTCATTTTTCTTAAATTGGTCTCTGCGTAAAAAAAACCCACTGCATGTTCACCCACAGTCCTCCTGTGCTTTCTTTTTTCCTCATTCTCTCTCTCTGCTCCCACACCCCACTGGGCCCCCACTCACTCGCTCTCTTGGTTTCTCTCCTGGCTGACCTTTAGGATCCAGTGGGCACACGAGACCACCACGGGTGGCTAAGGGCTCTGACTCGCACATGTGCAGGGTTGGTGGTGCTGCTGGGGACTCACCCAGAGGGTGGGGAGTGCTTGGTGGCCTGGTGGGGAGGCGGCGTCCCCCTTGTCGCCCTTCTTGGAGCTGCAGCTCTGGGGCTGTGGCCACTCGGGCTCCTCTTCCACTTGCTGCTCACCTTTGCTTTTCTGCTTCCTTATGATCTGGTGGGAGTGAAGGGAGGACAATGAGGACAAGTTATTGGGAAGGATGCCAGAGACCTGGGACCACCTCTGGGATTTCTTTTTTCAGCCACTTAGGAGTTTATTTTCTATAGAACATCAGCTTGGTTCAGATCTGCCTGATGATAAAATAGCACGTACAGCCTTGCTGTGGTCTGTGTCTGGAATGTTCCCTAAAGGCTCCCATGTTAAAGGCTTAGTTCCCAGTGCAGCCATGTTCACAGGTGGGGTTTTGGGGAAGTGATTGAATCATGGGGGCTCTGACCTCATCAGTGAATGAAATCTCTGATGGATTAATAGTTGGATGGAATTATTGGAAGGTAGTAAAAATGGAAGGGGGGCGCTAGCTGGAGAAAGTCAATCATTGGGGCATATCCTGGATATTTTTTTGAGCCTGCCCGCTTCCTCTTCCTCTTTCTCTTCCCAGGTCCCATGAGCTGAGTAACTTCCTGTGTCATGATGTTTCCTTGGAGTCAGCTGACCATGGACTGAAACTTCTGACCCCATGAGTCAAAATAAAGCCTTCCTCCTCTAAGTTACTTATGTCATGTAATTGGTCACAGCCACAAGAAGCTCACTAATACAATCCTTGAATGTTCTGCTGCTCTTTACAGTTTATAAATATAATTGTCCCTCTGAGAATTTGTTTCAGGAACCTCTCTCCCCTGCAGATACCAAAAACCATGCATGCTCTAATTCCTTTAAAAAAAAATGGCACGGTATTTGCATGTATCCTATATACATCTTCCTGTGTACTTTAAATCATCTGTAGATTATTTATAATACCTAAACCATTATAAATGCTAGGTGAATAGTTGCTAGGCTGCCTTGTTTAGGGATAAATAACAAGAAAAAGAAGGCCTGGGTGTGTTCAGTACAGAGGCAACCATCACAGATCTGGGTACCTGGTAGATACCAGGGGAATGATGCTCCAATGAGTCCTGGAGAGGAATGAAGGGCCTGTGAGATGGCAGAAGGCTGCAGCAGGTGTGCTGGAGCATGCCTTCATTCATGTGGACTTGGACTAGTGCTGAGTGCATGGCCAGTTCAAGTTTTGCCCTTTGAACTTTCTGGAACTTTTTCCTCCCCCATTGAATATTTTCAATCCATGTCGGTTAAGAAGTACAACCATGAGATACATCCACAGATATAGACCATACACCAACTAGAACCCTGTTATGATGTTAGCAGCTTCTTCTATCTAAGTGACCACCATGTTGGACTGTGTTAGGTATCATATAGGCTTTCCCTCATTTCGTCCTCAAGATATCTATAAGAGGTATGCACGATAATTCTCCCCATTACGTAGATGAGGAAACAGGCTCAGAGAGATTAAATTATCAGTTAAGACCACATGGCTTATAAGTGGTTGCACTGTCACGGGGACCAAAAGACCCGACAAGAACAGCTTAGAGGAGGATAAAGTTTATTTTGGCTAATGGCTTCAGAGGTAACCAGTGTCTCTGGATGCAAGTCCTGACATTAGGAAGCATCTGAAAGTCCTAAGGACAGGGCAGACACCAACATCAGCTCCAGCCAATGAGCACCAGCAGTAATGTAGGTTTTAGTGGGGCCATCTGTCCAAAGGTCTCTGGGCTCTCAAATTCTATAGGCAGGAAGCAGTCAAGAAAACTGCCCAGGCACAAATATGGGCATATTCTTCAATGCCCTTTTAGACTAGAGAGGATAATGGAAGGAAGACTCTGTGAGCCAGGGAACAAGAAACTGAGGAGCCTGACCAGGGACAGACCTGAGCCTAATTGGGGTATGTCCCTCACCTACAGGGTGGGGACCAGCCCTTGGTCAAGTGCTTTTGCAGTCCCTCCCAGTACAGTGAGAGTATACTTGGCCTTGATCTTGACCTTGGGACTTGCTTCTGTCAATGGTATGTGAATTAGTAACAGTGGTCAGGGCTGGTTAAGGGCCTCCAGGTGCTCCTTGCTCTCCCTTTGCTCCTGTCATGACCCCATGTTTACTCTTCAGCTCTCCAGGTATCTGATGCTGCCTGCCCGGGAGGCTGCAGCTGTCTGGATTGCCAGGGCACACCTACCTTCTGCAGTATTGTGGTGGCCAGCTCCTCAGTTAGCTCCTCCTTGTGATCCCGCAGGTAACTGGCCTCGTTCTGCTTGTCCTGCAAGGGAAGGGAATTGAGGGGATGAGGTATCACTGTCTTGGAGGAGTCCTGACCACACGTGCAGATGGGGTCGGACACTGGTCTAGTAAAAGCTGTCGGGTCACTGACCTCCCAACTTACCTGCACCACCTCCCAGCCACAAGGACCCTCACCCCAACCTCCCACCAGGGAACAGGGAAGCCCTACCAGGCTGTCCCCATGGGCCTCGGCTTTGGAAATGGCTTCTTCAATGGCCTCTTCTGCTACTCGTAGGGCAACGGCCAAGGTGTCCATCATGCTGTGTCCTAGACATGAAGCAGAACAGGGAGCACTTTCTAAAATGCAGTGGCAAGCCACATGACTGCTTTATCTTCCGCTTCTGCTTAAAGCCTTTGGGGTGCCAGGACAAGGTCCAACTGCTTTCAGTGGCAAGTTCAAGTTCCTTGCCCTTCCTGCCTGCCTCCCTCTGACTCCCACTCTTCATTCAGATCTCACACCCCAGACACAACAGGTGTTTGGGGATTCTTTGAGTACTATCACCTCTCTTCTTTATTCTCTTATTTTGGACCTCTGTCATGCATATACTGTATCATTGTGATGACAGGGACAGAAGTTATCATATGTCCTAAGGACAAAGGGCTGTGCTAGTGGTTTAATGCAAACACAAAACTCATGGAAGAATTTTTTTTTTTTTTAGACCATAAATCAACATCACTAACCACAACACTGGACCAGCTCACAGAGTTCAACCAGATGCCAGGGCCCAGGCTGAGAGTTTCACATGGGCAATCACACTGAATCCTTCCCAAAACCAATGACTATGCAGAGACCATTTTACAGATGGTAAATTTGAAGCACAGAGAGGTTAAATAACTTGACCGAGATGAGACCATATGACAATAAAAGAGCTAAGATTTGAATTAAGTACGCTGTCTCTAAAGCCTGTGATTTTAACCACAAAAATGAAATGAATACAAGTTAACATTCATTTTAAAAATAGTGCAATTATATTTTTTAGCAAATACACTCTTTGTATATGGCAATGGATGGGAAGAAGTATGTCTAAATCAAAGGACTTCCCCAGGTGACGAAATTCTTTTTGGAGGTAAGTAAGTGCTGGGAAGAGTTCTGCTTCCCTTGAGGTACTGGAGTTTTGCTTCATATCGGTGGGAATTTCTATCATCAACCCAAGTTATATCAGGCACAGGAATGTGAATTGGAGAGGGTTGGGTGCTTAGGTTTCTTTTCCCCCGGTTTCAGCCTCTTATTTCCATTTATAATCTCCAAGCCATGTATTATTTAACACATGCAAATCCCCTGAAAGCTGCTGAAAACTTCTTATGGAACAAGACAGGGGGCAAACACATTAATTCATTAATTAATCACTTGCTCAATTAAAAAAAAACATTCAAGCTTCTTAGACTCCTAAAGACACAAATGTGAACAGAAACTAGCATTTGGAAAACATAATAAAGTTTCTAAAACCAACATAGTTAGTGCAGGTCAAAGCGATTTAGCCAGCTAATGCAAACATGATGGAGCAGCACAGGGCAGCCGAGCCTGGGGCTCTGCATCCTGTAGTGTTCCTGACTGAGTGCACAAAGAGTTTTCCCAATGTTTCAATAATCAGAACCAACAAAATCTAAGTTGTCATCACCCCAAGCACTTCCTGGAGAAAGACCCTATATCCCCTGTCTCTCTTTATCGTGATGCCATAAAGAGGTCCACGTTCTCATTGAACAAACTTTTGCTGAGTACCTCCCCTAGCTAAGCTCTGGGGTGTCTGCAGTGATGCTCTAACGGATAAGGTGAGTCCACATTCTCATGTGCTTTCTAAGCTATAGGGTGACCAGGTACCCAATTGATAGGGAATTACCAAGTCCCATAGATCCCCGGAAAACAAGCAGCTGGAGCCATAATTAGAAAGGCTTTGGATGCCATATTTATTTATTTATTTATTATTAATTAATTTATTTTAATTAGGTATACATGACCGCAGGATGCATTTTGATTCATTGTCCACAATTGTAGCACAATCTTTCACTTCTCTGATTGTACAGGATGTAGCATCGCACCATATGTGCAGTCATATATGTACCTAGGGTAATGATGTCCATCTCATTCCACCATCTTTCCTGCCCCCATGCTCCCTCCCCACCTCTCCCCTTTGCCCCATCAAAGCACCCTTTCATGTTCAAAACAATAGAAAAACTAGGGATAGTAGGAACATATCTCAACATTGTGGAAGCTATCTATGCTAAACCCAAGGCAGACATCATTCTAAATGGTGAAAAATTGGAAGCATTCCCTCTAAAAACTGGAACAAGACAAGGATGCCCTCTTTCACTACTTCCATTCAATATAGTCCTTGAAACTCTAGCCAGAGCAATTAGACAGATGAAAGAAATTGAAGGGGTATGAATAGGAAAAGAAGAACTCAAACTATCATTATTTGCTGACTATATGATTCTATATTTAGAAGATCCAAAAACCTCCATTAGAAAACTTCTAGAATAAATAAATGAATTCAGCAAAGTAGCAGGATATAAAATAAATACCCATAAATCAAATGGATTTCCATACATCAGTGATGAATCCTCTGAAAGAGAAATTAGGAAAACTACTCCATTTACAATAGCTTAAAAAAAAAATGGGAATCAACAAAAGAGGTGAAAGACCTCTACAATGAAAACTAAGGAACACTAAAGAAAGAAATTGAAGAAAACTTTAGAAGATGAAAAGATCTTCCATGCTCTTGGATAGGCAAAATTAATATTGTCAAAATAGGCGTACTACCCAAAGCGTTATATAGATTCAATGTGATTTCAATTAAAGTCCCAATCATTTCTTACAGACATAGAAAAAGGCATCATGAAATTCATCTGGAAAAATAAGAGACCCAGAATAGCCAAAGCAATCCTTAGCAAGAAGAGTAAAGCAGGAGGCATCACAATACCAGACCTTAAACTAGACTACAAAGCTATAGTGACAAAAATGGCATGGTATTGGCACCAAAATAGACATGTAGACCAATGGTACAGAATAGAAGACCCAGAGACAAACCCACACAAATACAGTTATCTCATACTAGACAAAGGTGCTAAAAACATACATTGGATGCCATATTTATGATTCCGGGATCAGAATGATGTGGAAAACAGGCTGAAAAGTGAAGGTTTAGGCTGGTATTTCAGAGAGGAAAAACTGCTGGGGATGTAAAAGAGGGTTTGTTAAATGACATAATGTTTGGTTTTATGTGTTACTTGGCTAGGTCATCATATCTAGTTATTTAATCAAGCATTAATCTATGTGTTTCTTTGAAGGTATTTTGTAGATGTGGTTAATGTCTAAAATCAACTGACTTTATGTAAAGTAGATTACCCTCAGCAATGTGGGTGAGCCTAATTCAATCAGTTGAAAGGTCTCAGAGCAAATACTGACGTTTCCCAGAGAAGAAATTCTGTTTAAGGACTGCATCATATACTCCAGCCTGAATTTTCAGACTGCTGGCCTACCCTATGGATTTCAGGTTTGCCAGGCCCCAATGCCTGCATGAGCCCGTTCCTTGAAATGCACCCCTCTGTGTGTATGTATACATATCCATATGGCGCCCATTGGTTCTGTTTCTCTGGAGAACTCTGTCTGACATAATGGTCACTGAAATTAGTATTAATACAGAAGAATTTCTTGCAGGGAGCTGCTCATACCATGAGCCTCAGAGTGGAAAGAAAAGGCTAAGATTAGAAACAGAGGTGGTAGGCAACGGGTGGTTGGGTAGAAGTGGGGAAAGAAACGGAGGAAAAGATGACTCTCATTGGTGGACCTAAGGGGCTAAGGGGCTTGATTAGGATATGCTGAGGTTATCAATCCTATAGGATCACTGTGTCCTAATGACTAAGCATTAGATTTCTGAGTCTAGAACTCTGAGTTGAAACCAAGGCTGGGCATTTCAGGGTCAGCGACAAATAGCCGCGCACTGAGGCCATATGACAGCGTGTGGTAGCCCTTGGGGATGTTACCGGCAGTAAGGGTGACTGAATATGGAGTCTTCATGAGAATTTTCAGGAAAGATTTGTCTATCTATCCATCCATCCATCTATCCATCTATCTCTTATGGAAACTGGGCCAAATGATTATGGAGACTGGCAAGTTCCATGATGTGCTGTATGCAAGCTGAAGTCCCAGGAAGGCAGGTGGTATGATTCAGTCTAAGTCTGAAGGCCTAAGAATTGTGGGAGTCATTTGCCTAAGCCCTGAAGTCTGAAGGCGTCAGAAGCTCTTAAGACTGAGGGCAGGAGGGCATGGATGCCTCAGCTCCAAAAGGGTGAGTGAATTTACCCTTCTACCATCTTGTTCTGTGGAGCACTGTTATGTTCCGGATGTGGGGTGTCCCCCCAAACTTCCCGTGTGAATGCAGTAATACTTGGGAGGTGAAATGACTGGATTGTGAGAGTGATGACACAGTCAGTTCCTCTTATTTTGAATGGACTGACTGGGTGGTAACTGTAGACAAGGGGGGCCCTGGTTGGAGGAGGTGGGTCACTGTGGGTGTGTCCTGGAAAGGTTCATCTTCCCTGATACCCCTCCCTCCTTCCTTCTCTCTACTTCCTGACCCCACCTTAAGCGAAGCAGCTTTCCTCCATCCAGCCCTTTGACCATGATGCTCTGTCTCACCTTGGGCCCAAAGCAATGGAACTAGCAGAGGTGGACTAAACCTCTCAAACCAAAATAAGCTTTTCCTCCTCTAAATCTTCCTTGACAGGTATTTTGGTCATAGCAATGCAAAGTGGACTACACACAGGTCCTCAAGGGACTGGAGGATGCCCACCCACATGGCTGAGTGGATCTTTACTCCATCTACTGATTCGAAAGCTAAACTCTTCTCAAAACACCCTCACAGACGCACTCAGGAAGACTGTCTTACGGGCGGCCCGAGACCTCCTTAGTTGAGTAGACATACGGAATTCATCCTACAGAACCCAGAGAAAGAACAGAGACGGCACAGAGGAGCTGTGGGCCTCCCACAGGAGGCGGATGGTTCAGGAGGCACTGGTTATCAATGTCTAGTACTTTAGAGAGGAGGCGAATTGATTTTCTTCTATTAGAAGTTTGTTTCACTTTAACTATTGCTCTTATAGAGAGCAATTATATTGATACCAACAAGTAGAAGGTAATCAGTAGGTTATACTTTCTTTATAGGGCACCCTATTTTAATGAGATGCGCAGGTGAATGCATTATTATGTTCTAACTCCAGAACATTAATAGTGGATTGTAAAATATCCAATGATCGGGTGGTGAACACAGCTCTCTAGGCCATGCTTGGGATATATACTCACCTATTATGATGATGGATTCTTCCAAATAGCAATAAGAAGACTCATACAGACTAACACATAGCAATGAATGGTTGCATTGGGGTGTGGGTACGACTGGGAGACCCTGACAGTCTGATGGTGTTTCTATTCCTCCAACTTCCCAGGAGCTGTGATCTCTTAAGCAACCTTACCTTCTGACTGCCTATAAAATGTTGAGTCACTGCCTGAAATGCTTCCTTCATTCTCCAGGTTAGACTCAAAAAAGCCTCCTCCTAAAGGAGAGAGAGAGAGAGAGAGAGAAAAAAAAAAAAAGATTAGCCCTCAGCAATCAATGAGTACTGATGTGCTGAGTCCTGGGATTGGCAGCTGACCATGACACACTTTTGATTGTTAGTCTTGCAAATAGATTGAGAGAGTCACTGGGTCCCACAGTGATGTTCCCATCTTGGACCTATGTATTTTTTCTTCTCATACTGATTTCTGGACATTCCCCGCAACTTTCTTCCAATACATTTTCCTATGGTTTGAATGTTTGTTCCCCTCCCAAACTCATGTTGAACTTTAATCCCCAATGTCACAGTCTAGGGAGGTGGGGCCTAGTGAGAGGTGATTAGGTCCTGAGGGCTCCACCCTCATAGGTGGATTGATGCTGTTTCAATAGGAGTGGGTTAGCCACTGCGAGTAGGCTTGTTATCATGGAGGGCTCCTCTTGCTCTCTTGGCCTCTCACCTGTGATCTCCTGCTATATTCCACTTTCTACCATGGATGACATGTTCTTAAGACTTTTCAGCCTCCAGAACTGTGAGCCAGATAGACTCCTATTGTTTATACATCACCCTGTCTCAGGTATTTTGAGAGAGCAACACAAAACACACTACAATTCCTTTCAGGCAACATGGAGTCAAAGGCAGAACCACATATCAAAGTCTGAGAAATGTGAAGTCAGCTCCTGGACATGAAAATTACTAGTTGTGTGACCTTGAGCAAGTGACTTCTCTTCTCTAACATGTGACTTCCAAACCAGAAAAACAGGAGTATCAATTCTACTCTCTGATGTGTGAAGAGACATTCCACACATCATTAGCTAGAGGCCATGGCACCCATCCAGACAGAGGCCCTTAGCTAATGATTCAATGGATTTAATGATGGACATTCTCTTCTGCAGACAAGAACCCACATGAAGCAATCCCAGAATGAACCAGGTAAGCCTGGTATTCAGTCTCCTAAGACCTACTGCCACTTCTCTCAAGTGAACACATAGCCCTGGTCTTCATTCCAGTCTGGGAAGAGCAACTGGCTAAGACCTTTTTAAAGCCCTCTTTCTGGATAAGGATGGTTAACCTGTGCTCCCATAATAACTCATCAGCTGAGATCTCTGGAGGTGAGGATAATGGCTTTTCTTTCTTTAATCACTGTACCTCAGAGCCCAAGATAGCAACCAGACATCAGGTGACTCCAAAAATTAAAAATAAATATATTTTGAATTAGATGCTGGTGGAAGACACAGACAAAACCCAAGAAAATAAATATGGACCTACATTCCTTAGCTCCAAAGGGGGCAAATGCCATTGATCCCAGGCCAAATAGGCTGTCATGGAGGCATCCTCAGGGAAACACTGAAGGTATTGGCTGTGGATATTTGTAGTGGGTTTGGTAGGCTACTGCTGTCTTTAGGAAATAAATCATTAGTGGGCAGCCTGTCATCATTATTCAGCCTGACCATTTGTCACTCTCTGTGTTTGGGTTTTTTTACCTGAAGTCCATCTACTCTAGCTCTGTGACCTGAGAAAGAAACTTTCTCTTCCTGGGTCTCAGTTGCCTTACTTTGAAAATAAAAGTTTTTGGATAAGCCACATCTGCAGTTCCCAGTCTGTCTGAGTGAGAATGGTTCTCTTTGGCAAAACCTCATTCAGCATTCATTCATTCATCTTGCAAATAAATAGTCCACAGGTATCTACTAGGTGTCTGAGCTTGACCTAGGGGTTAGGGGTACATTGGTGAGCAAAGGTGGAAACCCTGCCTGCCCCGACAATCTTGAGAATATAGTGTAGTCAAAGACTTGCATAAATAAGTAGCAAGTGGTAGATATGTTAAGTGCTCTGAAGGGGCAGTTAACAGTATAGTGAAAATGTTCAGCAGGAAAGACAGGTCTAGTCTGTGAGAACCAGCCAATCAGGCATGGGAAGGTGGGAGATCAGTGTGGGCAGAGCAAACAGCTGGTGCAGAGACTGGCAGTAGGAGAGCATGGTGCATCTGGGGACCCAGCTGAGAGGCAGCGTGGCTGGGCTGAGAGAGGAGAGGGCGTACAGGTAAGGTGAACTGGGACACAGGCCTTACAGGTCCTCTGTGTTCTGATTTGTGTCTCTGAAATGTGCTGTGGCTGCTGTATGGAGAACAGCGTGGGAGGGGCAGAGGTTGGGTATAGAGTTGAGGAGGAAGCCTACTTTCTGGAGTTCACCTGTGATGCGCAGGAATAGCAGGGTGGTAAGTGGAGGAAAATGCAGTGAAGGGAGAGTTTAGGAAATGGGAGAGACTGGAGTGTGTTCATAAATCAATAGGAAGGGCCCAGTTAAGAGTTTGAAGCCCTGCACGGTGGCGTACGCCTGTAATCCCAGCAGCTCAGGAGGCTGAGGCAGGAGGATCATGAGTTCAAAGCCAGCCTCAGCAAGTTAGCAAGGCTCTAAGCAACTTAGCAAGAAACTGTCTCTAAATAAAATATAAACAAGGGCTGGGGATGTGGCTCAGTGGTTGTAGTGCCCCAGTGTTCAATCCCCAGTACCAAAAAAAAGAGAGAAAGGCAAGCAGTAACATTCAGGCCTTCCTGGAATATGGTGGGATCAGGTGTAGAGAACAAGGCAGGGGGCAGATCACAGAGCAGAGGGCAGGGGCTCTCACTGCAGGAGCACAGAAGGGGGAGACAAGATAGTCCCTGGTGTGCCCCATTTGCCAGGGGTAGTAGAAGGTGAGGTCACCTGCTGAGAGGATGAGGACAGAGATCTGAAGACTTTGGGGGCCTGAGCTTCTCAGAGGATAAGCTGAAGTTCTGTATGACTTTCTCTCTGTTTCCCTTTAAATTCATAGGTAGGAGCACTGGTGTCATTTAGGAGGATGTGATTTTCCCCAAGGGCAGAAAACCATCAAATTGTTCCTCAAAACACCGACCCAGCAGCCACACGACATCAAACCACTGCTCCCTGTGAGGGGAAGGAACCTCTGATGTCATGTGGCTTAGTATTTTCAAAAGATCACATGTGTCAATCAACTTCCAGATGAAAGATGCAATAGACCCTTTCTGGAATCATGTCAAAAACAGATCACGGGTGGTAATAAATAAAAGCAGGGTTTATTTTTCCACTTCATTTATCTAATACTAAATAAAAATGTCTTTGGATTGTCTGATAATTAAGTATATTAATAATGGCTACTTTTACCTTCCCAGGTAGTGCTTCTTTTTTTTTTTTTTTTTTTTTTAAATAACTGCTAAAAATGTTGCGCTGGGACTATAAATAAGCACTCACTACCATTGGGCATTATATTATTTATAAATGTGTTCACTTGTTTCTCCATTAGAATGTTGGTTCTGAGACAACGGGATCTTGCCCATTTATTATCCCAACACTTCAACCAGGAGGGCACATAGTAGGTGCTCAGTAAATGTTACTAAAGTAATGAATATAAGCTGCATCCCAACCCTAAGTGAATGGGTCTCCTTTTGGGTCTCACCTGGTCATTTGATATGGGCTGCAAAAATAGGAGTAAGGGTAGATGGGGAGGGTTGGGGATGGGCTGATGGAAGGACAAGGTGAGCATGTGATGGGCAGCCCAGAAGACACTACATGAATTTTCAATGTACTAAGTGTTTTCTGGGAAAGTACACTGGCCCATGTAATGGAGATGTGTCATAAGCAAGAGGAGTTTTACAATGAGTGTCCCGGATCATAGCTGATGCATTGTGCATTGATGGTTTTTGCCGATTATATTCTGACAATGAAAATTCTGAAAATAAGTGCCCTTGGATGGAGCTGAAGATTGAAACATCTTATTCAGAACTCTGCTGAACTAATTATGGTGAAGTTCTAGCTGAGGTTCTCAGTCTTGGATGTACCTTAATATAACCCAGGGAACTTTAAAAAATATGTATATTGGCTCACCTCTGGAAATTCAGAAGTAATTGACAGCGGGTGGAAGATGATCCTGGGCACTTGAATTTTTTTCCAGAGCTGCCTAGGTAATTCTAATGCCTCATCAGGATTGAGGATGGCAACCCTAAACGGGTGTTGGGTGACAGGTAAAGCTAATGCTAATGACTCCCCAGTCAATTCACCTAACCAGGAAGCCTCTAAGGCGCTGGAGGATTTTTCGAAACTTGAGTACCTAACTTTCCTCCTCATGGCTTGTAGAACACATTGCATTATTTTCTGATCATGGCTTCACAGGTTTGTGCGCTACTTCGCTAACTGTCTACTATCTGCTTGTCTCCATTTTTATCAAAAGGAAGTCTTAGTTTGAAGGAAGATACCCATCTTTATTTTTTTTTTCTTAGTACAGGGGATTGAATCCAGAGCCTTGTGCATGCTAAGAATATGCTCTGCTACTGAGCTACATCCCCAGTCATACCCCTCATTTTAAATCAACTGATTCCAATATTTCCATGAAGTGTCTCTTTATGCATAAAATGCTAAGATTGGACTAGTGCAATATAGAGAACACAAATGTGCCAGGCATTGGGCCATGCTTTGGGAATGCAGTCATAAAGAAGCTTTCACCTGTGTACCATGGGGGTCACCTGAATGTACCGTGGTGGACACTGATTGAGGTGCAAATGAAAGGAGATGAATCCTAGTGGGCCCAGCACCTAATCTCCTTCAGTTGTGGAGGTACTTATTCCCAGAAAATGATTCTTCTTTCAAAATGCCACTTGTATTTTAAAAACCCTGCATTAGCCCACGTGGGATTCATGTCTGCCTTCTCTACGTGTGGGGGATTAGAGAGAAAGGGAAAGAAATTGGAATTGTGTTCTGTTCTTATAGATAACTCCCCTCGCATGTTTGCTCTTCTTAATTTGTATGAAGTGGTAAAAAAGCTTAGGAGATTTAAATATGGTGTCATAAAGGGGGTACATATGGCAGACCTGAGGTTGCACAAGGGAGGAAAGAGAGGACGGGATATAAATGAGTGAATGGATTCTGTTCTGGAAACTTCTTCAGATATCTGTTTGAGTCAAAAAACTGTTAATAGGGCTAGGGTGTGGCTCCGTGGTAGAGTGCTCGCCTGGCATGCAGGAGGCACTGGGTTGGATCCTCAGCACCCACATAAATGTAAAGATATTGTGTTCACCTAAAACTAAAAAATAAATATTAAAAAAACCTGTTAACAGCATTACTTTAAAATTTTATTTCTTTTTTTGCCTAGTGAAAAACTTTTAGAAAAATAAGTAAAAAGAAGATAAAAATAACATGTGGAAAACCCTTGGCTGCTCTCAGCTCCAGGCTTCCTGAGGAGTTTGAAAGACAGAGAGTCTAACAACGACCACAAAAGGCCCTAATGATTCTCTGAGTTTAATACTTCCATCCTATTTCCCTCGTTATCTAAGTGGCTGGCATATTTTTAGATAAGACATAGCCAAAGGCTTTATGGAGAATACAACAATGTAAAATAATGATGGCAAGAAAGCTCCAAATGAGACGGATGAGATATTTTTTTTTTCCTTTCCTTGTTTCGCATGGACAAAAAGCATTTACCTGTGTCAGCAGAGTGATGGAAAAAAATATGCATCTAGATATAAAAAACAGCCTTTTTAAGAGGACATGCTGTTCATAGTATTTTTTTTTCCTACAGGTTGGTCTAATAAGGTATAAAGAACATAATCTCTCATTCTAATTAACTTTGGTGTCGTGATGGTATAAAAACAGCATGGGTAGAAATTCATCCTTCAGCTCTCCTAGGAGGATGCTGATGCTCTGGTTAGTTCCCCTGACATCAGACTCTGGGTCTGGTAAGAATAGACTTTTGGGGTATAGGAAGAAGAGAAAGACAGGGGCACAGCCTCAGAGTGTGGACCTCGTCTCTCTTAACCAAATGAAAATGACTTTCAACTGTTTTAGTCATCGGGGAATGATGAGCAAGAAACTTTCATCTCCAGGGATCCAGAATTAAAATATCCATAGTTTGCAGAAATATTTTGGTCTTCCTGGCTCCTACCATGTCAGCTCTAGCCCATTTGGGATGTTGGGACCCAAAGTCAAATTTTAACACTGTCTGGTACCTTTCCTTCTCTTTCTGCTGCTCACTAACACCTGATCTTGAAGCAAATCTCTCTGTCTCTCGTGAGTGTGCTCCAGTGTGCAGGAGCTCCAGGCCGGGCCTTCTTCCAAACTGTCCACCCACCAAACACTCCCAAGCCGCAGACACCCAGGGTACCTAGAATGTCCAAGCTGGCACCGCTCTCCAGCCGGTGTTTCCGGTACAGGTTTTTTAGGACCTTGGCACTGCCGAAGCGCTTGAAGCGGCTCTTCACATTATTGTAGAACCATTCCAGAGACTGAGTCCTCAGAAGTCTGGGGAAACAGAGAATTAGACACCAGAAAATTAGAATTATTAAATGGTGAATTGTAAAATTGCTACAATGCTGCACGGCCCCTTGCATTAGGAAGTAGTGTTTATTTTTTGCTTTAGTTTCTTAGCCCCTTGAATCTGGGCTGGCTTTATCACTTGGTCTGATCATATAGAGCAGCAAAGTGATGTTGAATCCTTCTCTTGCTGCTCCTGGGAATCCTGTAACCCTAGGTGAATAAGCCCAAGCTGGCCTGCTGTGAGATGCCATGAGAGACACGAGGAGGCTCAATTATCCCTCTTGTCCCAGCCAATAGCCAGTCAATCTCCAGAAAGGTGAGTGAAGCCATCGACTGCCAGTTGACTAGAGATGCCTGAGTGAGTGACCCTAGGTGAGACCCTCCATCCAAGTCCATCCCAAGAACAAGCCAATAAATGCTTGCTATTTTACTGTTTTGGGTTGGTTCGTTACACAGAAAAGCTAACGGATCCATCTACTTGCTGGCAGCTTTATATTTGACAATTTCATTGCATTAAAATTTTTAATCCAGCCTGGGAAAATAAAAAAGCATAAGTGAAATAGCAAAGTTCCCCAGCCTCAACCCCAATCAATGAAGCACTGAGGGAAAACCATTTCTTGGTTAGCACTGCAATGGCGAGTATGAAACATTTTGACAAGACTCTTCTCTTTTAGGCAGATAAGAACATTCTACTAAAGTCCTCCCATTTTAAGGAAAGTTATTGTTGTTATTTTTCCTTATTATGAATGTAATGACAAACCCACATTTTAGGGAATTCAGAAAAATGAAACGAAATATAAAGGATTTCAGTTCAATAGAAGTACAAGCACACATTTAGCAGCTCTCTTTTCTTTCCCAAACTCCAGAGAAATGACAGAAGATGTTGAAGGGGAAAGAAACCTATAAAAAGTATGAGGAGTGGGGGCAGAATCAGAGATTTTTGACAAATTCCTGGAAATTCGGAGTGAATGAGAGTGTACAGGTAACAGAGAAGGCCATCCTTCAACATGGAAAGAAGAACTCAAACTCTTTGGATGGTCCAGTTTTGAGTGGGGTGATTTAGAGAGCAGGACAAAAATCTAGCATTCAGAAAAGGGTGTTTAATGGTTACGTAGAAAACAGTGAGGTCTCTTGGGCTCCTCCATTTTTCTCAAATGGGTATTTGGTCCAAGGATGATTTGTCTTAGGCCACAAATAGAAAGCAGCTTTCTGTAGAAATTGCACAATCTACTGGAGAAGGGTTAGGACTCCAATATGGAGGTTAACATCGCACAGGTTCCCCATCAATAACGTGGAGATGATGGCCTCATAAGGCTGTTTTGACAACTAAAAGACATAACAGAAGCATTAAGGTACCTGGCATTAAAAAGGGCTCGGTAATTTCTTATAATGACTTTACAAAGACGAGTCTCTTCCTTACACATGTGTAAACTGAGATGAGTGCCTTGCCCCAGGGAGCCAGAACTTGGGCAGAGATTTAAAAAATGGAAGCTCTTCGCTGGTCTCAGTGGTGCACACCTGTAATTCCAGGTACTTGGGAGGCTGAGGCAAGAAGATCACAAATTCAAGGCCAGACCCAGCAACTTAGTAAGACCCTATCTCAAAATAAAGATAAAAAAGGGCAGGGAGTGTAGTAGTTCACTGGTAGAGTACTTGGTTAGCATGTGCAAGGCCCTGGGTGCAGTCACCATTATTAGCACGTACACATACAAACTGAGAACTCTCAACCATGCACACGTGGTACCCACAGGCACCCAGTGTAAACAGGGACAGGCTCCAATTTATTTTTCTGTAGCATTTCCATTTGTTACAAAAAGCCTCTGTCATTTTGATCAAAAACTCCAAAAGTTATTTTCAGAATTTAGAATGATATAACAGAAAAGAAAGAAAATGTAGAAAAGGTAGTCCCTTAAAAATCATAATCTCTGGAGATGAGGTTTATTTGAGCTTTACAAGCACCAAGGAAATGCAGGAAAGAAAGTTTCAGCCTGGCTGTCTCCTCATAACTGCCCCCTGAGCAGCTGGCCACAGCAAGGACATGCTGGAGGGGTTTACACTGGTATTGGGGGACGGTTGTCGCTTTCCCCCAAACCAATTCTTCTGACACAAAGGACATTTCTTTTTCCTATAGGATCCTCCCTCCTCTCTCTCCAACTTGGTCTTTGTGGTTCTGGAAGGGTCTTCTCACCCACTCAGAATCAGGGTTTGTTCTTTTGCTGCACTGGCTCTATGCAGAAGGGAAGATTAGAGCTGCTGGGGTCATCTTTCCCATCACTTTGAAATAGTCATGGTTTTCTGAATAAAAGTTAGGACCTGAGTTTGAGATGCCCAACACATGCCCTGGTGAGCATTTCTGAACAAGAGCAGATCTGACACTGGAAAGGGACAGGATGCAGATATGAGCCAACCCCCACTTTTATTCACCTGAACATTTTGAGTTGGGTTTCTATTATTTGCAACCAAGAGTCCTAATACTGAGTTCTAAGTTCCAGATACCCCTAAAAGACTACGATTGGATCATCAGACAAGTTCTCCATTCACTGTTTACAAACACTCCGTGCCATTCAGAAGCATTTCAGAGAACTGCTTGCTCAAGACTCAAAGAGGAACCAGGGTACCACCCGGGGGCTTCAGGAAAGTAAAGGACAACATGGAGCCCTCTGTCTTAGACGTGTTCTTGAACGGTCAAACTGCTGCCTCTCAGCCTTAATAAGCAACAGGTGAGGTGGCTTAGGAAGGGTGGGAGGTAAAAGAATTTCAGCGACAACTTTCCAACCGGAACTGCCTGCTTATTTTTTCAAAGATTCCAAGGCTCATCCCTGAGGATGATTCTGCAAACTCTGTGTAGTCTCACAAACTGAAGCATGATCATTTCTTTAAAGACTAAACATTTAAAAATTTCTGAAAATATTTTAAACATAAAAAAAAATGTGTGCAGTGGTGAACACCTGTAATCCCAATGACTCCAGAATCTTGAGACAGGAAGATTACAAGTTTGAGGCCAGCCTTGGCAATTTAGCAAAAACTTGACTCTAAATAAATAGATAGACAGATAGATAGATAGTTAGATAGATAGATAGATAGATAGGGCTGGGGTTGTAGCTCAGTGGTAGAGTGCCCCTCGGTTAAAAAAGGAAAAATCAACAGTGAAAATTTATCAATCTCTACATAGGTGGAATTGATTATTTTTAATCTTTGGACCTGAAGTGTCCTCATCTGCAAAATGGGATATTAACTTATAGGGGTTGAGAAATAAATTCTAAGTCAAGAGTGTCCAGAGGAAGGCCAGAGCTCTAGTGCCTACTTGGCACTAGAGCCATTGAATCTGAGTGTGAGTGAGCACATCTTTAAAGCATGGAATTTGGACACCTGTCTTATGCCAAATACCTCAAATGGGTAGTTGGTTCTCAGTATGCTATGTCCCACAGGAGACATAGCATAATCTTTTGGCTGGAGAATTTTTTCTTGAACTTACATGTTTTTGGAAATTCTGATAAGACCTCCTAATGGCCTCCCTCTGCCTCTACCTTACTCCATTCCTATGGAGATTAAGTGTAATGAAGGCTATTTCTGGTGAGGCAGAAAACGAGACAGAAAATAACAGACCACCAAATGATGAGAATACACATCTGACACAGATGTGTGACCAGACCTGTCGTCTGAGAGCTCAAATAATTATCAGGGCAATAAGAAAGTGCCCTGGAAGTCAGAGGCTGGGGGACATGCATCTTACTATTGAAAGTATCCCTGAAGGATGGAGCAGGAGTGACAGTTCCAAGACAGGCTGGCGAGCCCTGGGAATTATGCTGGGAAAGCACAGCATTGTGGATAAAGGTGAGCTTCTGGCCCAGAGAGAACAGAGTTCAAATTCTGGCTCTCTTACTTTCCCAAAGTGTCACGGCAGGCAAGTTAATCCAGCCCTGAGTGCCTTGGTCCCCAGGAAAATGGAAATAACAACTGTGACTCCTCTACCAGTCGTGGAGAGTTAGTGACAGAACATGAAGCATGTAGCAGACTTTCTGCACAAGGCCACCATTCAATGTGAAATGTGTGTTATCAGTAGTATCATTCACTCATGGCACAGGTTCCAATCCCAGCTCTGCCACCTGATTTGGGGAAAGTCTCTTAACCTCTGGGCTCTGTTTCCTCACCTGCAAAACAAAGGATAATAAGGGCACGATGGGGTTTGGTGAGCCAAAGTCCATGGAAAGTGCTCAGTCCTGAAAGTAACTACTAGGTCCACCAACCTCAAGAGGAAGTTCATGCTGATGGCGGGAGGGTCAGGTGTCCTAATGTGAGTGTGGCTAAGGAAGTGGATGACCAGAAAGCTAGAGTTTGGATGGGCAGGTGAGGCTCCCTTTTCCTGCTGTGGACAAACAGTAGGAGGCAGGCCCGCATGCCTACTTATCTCTCTTTCACAGATCCAGCAGCTGGCTGCCTTCTGGTCCCCAAGTAGTTCATTACTTTCATTATGGGGATTTGTTCTCTGTGAAGTCTGCACAGGCGTACCTGTCCTAATAGTCCAGAAATGCCATCCTGGGACTCTCCCCAGAGAAGCACTTGTGTGTGTCCATAAGAATGTTCACTAGGGCATTGCCTGTGTAGAAAAAGATGCCAACAACCATGGTTCGTTCATTCTCTGTTCACCCACTTACTTGCTCATTCATCAAATATATCCTGGGCACCCACCATAAGCCAGGTGCTGATGGGAACACACGGCACAGTGGATGAGGCTCCCAGTCTCAGGGTGTTTACTCACCAGTGCAAGGGGTAGGAAGTTAAGTGGAAAAAAAAAAAAGATACGTTCTACATCAGGGGGAGTAAATCCCGTAAGAAGAATGCAGTGGGATCAGAGAAGAGACGGTGACTGGGTGGGGAAGGAGTGCTGTTCCATGCAAGGTGGTCAGGGAAGTGCTCTCTGAAAAGAGATGAGATGGGGTGAGTCAAGTGGAATTGGGGGCAAGCGCCCTCTAGGTGCAGGAGTGGGAAGTGCAAAGGCTCTGGGGGCCTGGTGTGCTCTGCATGTCTCAGGGACAAGGAGGTCACCGTGGCTGGACTGAAGTGAGAGGCACAGAATCCCTCCATCAGACAATGGTGAAATAAACCGGGATTATTCACTTTGTTAAGGGATCACACAGCAGTATTAAGTGAAGAAGCCCAATCTATCTTTTTTTAATGTGTCTAACCTTAAAAGGAACCCGTCAGAACACTAGGTACAGCACTATGCCATTAGCGAAAATGAAAAAATATCATACAGGGCAATCTTAGACATGTTTTTGTCAGACGTAAGTTGTAAAACCAAATAACATGCCTAGGAACAATACATCCCGTTTCAGGAAGGAAAGGAAATGGAGTCAGAGAAGAGCTCACGATGGAGCTTTAATGATACCAATCAGGTTTCATCTCCTGGACATGAGTTCTGGTGGTGCTAGGGGTTGGAACTTAAATGTCTCCCCAAGGCTCAGGTGTGGAAGGCTTGGCCTCCAGTGCAGCAGAGTTCAGAGGAGAGGCTTTGGGAGGTGTGGTGAGATAATGGGGGCTCTGACCTCACAGGTGGATTCATGCATTCACGGACTCATAGCTTAATGGGTTTGGGGGCAAGGGCTTTGTTATAAAAGCAAGTTCTCTGTTTCCTCACCACCATGATGGGAGCAGTTTTTCTGTGCCACTTGGTCCTCACCACAGACCTGGACAAAAGAGCCGAGTGACCATGGACAGACACTTCTGAAACTGTGAGTCAAAAAAATAAATCTTTCCTCTTTATAAGCTGATTATCTCAGGTACTGTGTCACAGTGATGCAAAGCTGACGAACGCAGGTGGGTTCAGGAGAGTCATCAAATCTGCATGATTGGTTCCTGGTTGTCTTTATAGTTCATCAGGAATTCTGAGAATGTCTGAAATATTCTAGAACACAAACAAAACCCAACAAAATCCCAAACTCATATCCATTCTATTTTTCTCTTTCTTATCCTAAAGCCTCCAACTTGTCACCTCTTCTCCAAGCACAAATCTTTATTGGAACATTTCACAGTGATGTTTTAATTAATTATTTAGGGATCTGTCTGCGCTGCCAAGTTAAGCCTCTATCAAGAGACAGGCCCGTAGTTGGCTCAGAGCATTCTTCAGATACACTTCAAGGTTTGTACCTATCACTCTATGCCTCCTAAGATGATCTCTGTAAAGGCAACGAGATTATATGTATATTTTTTTGCAAACATAAAACATAACCACCTTTTCAGCTCTTATCTTCTTTGTCTTCCCAGGAGGGCTCTTAATCTGCAAGTAGATGAATTCTTATTCTCATGGTTGATTCAACAGACACGATTTTCCTTAAAACTGCCTCCTGCCCTCCTGCACTGCTGTTTTTCTTACAGACTGTCTTCTTCCCTCAATTCCATTACTCTAGGCACCACACAGTGAAGCCTTCTGCCTTCTTCCCAGCAATGGATTCGGTGTGGGGCTCCCCAGTGATCTCTGACCACACATCTGTCTGTCACATTTTTGGTTCATTCTCAGCAGGAACCAATGGTCCATCGGTTACCGTGAGGATATCCAGGGCTGTGCGAGAGCTTTGTCAAAGGCAGATGCTAGAAGACACCGGGGGAAGGAGGGCTGGGCTGGGATTGGGGACACTTTCTGCATTGCCCTGGTGCACTGTGGGGTTAGGCAAAGATTCTGTACCAGCCCTGGAGAGAGCCTGTTGGTGGGGCAACCCTCTGGGCAGCAGTGTCCATGCAAAAAGTAAAGGACTGGGCAGCCTCCATGGACTTTCCTGAAGGGAAGATTCACTGAGCTGTCAAATCCCTAGGGGACCCAAGGTTCCTACCTGGTCCAGCTCAGGGGCCTGGACCAGGGGAATATATAAATGTGGCTATACACTTGCCATTGCCACAGCTCTTGGGCTCATGACCATAACAGTCCAACCCCTGAGGTACTGAAATGGGACAGTATGACATTTTAGGTGGGTAGGGAGAAGGGCTGGGAAAGGAAGCGTCAATCAGAGCCGCGTGCCCGGCTGCACAGCTTCGGGGCTCATCAGCTGGCTGCACAGCATCGTGGGGCGGGGAGAACATCTGCTTGAGAACCTGGATGGCAACTGGGACAGGCTTGGCGTACAGTTCTCTTCTGCAGCTAAATTCAAACCAAGGTTAAAAAAAAAAAAATCAGGCTCCTTTTTGGCAGCTGTAAATCCTCTAAGGACTTCCCCCGCCCCCTCTGCTTTATCTCGGCATCTGGTGTCACCAAGTCTTCCTGAGTTCCCAGCTCAGGTACAGCATTTAGAGGAAAACTGGTGATTGTGTCAACATTAAGTAAATTGATTTCTTAAAACACAGTATAACCCCATTTTGGAATCATTTCGTGATCACTTGACTGAGCTCTTAACAGGGTCTTTTCTGCCAGAACAGAGTGTATTGCTGAGTCGGGAACTCAGGAGGGCCTCCTGGGAGTCATTAGGAGACCAAGAGAAGTTCAGATATTTTTTTTAAAAATTAGGGATAGTAAATGTTCAACTTCTCTAGCAATTAGAGAAATGCAAATCAAAACTACTCTAAGATTTCATCTCATTCCCGTAAGAATGGCGATTATCAAGAATACAAGCAATATTAAGTGTTGGCGAGGATGTGGGGAAAAAGGGACACACACATACCTTGCTCATGGGACTGCAAATTGGTACAATCACTCAGGAAACCAATATGGAGATTCCTTAAAAACCTTGGAATGGAACCACCATTTGGCCCTGCTATCACACTCCTTGGTCTTTACCCAAAGGACTTAAAATCAGCATACTATAGGGACACAGCCACATCAATGCTTATAGCAACTCAATTCACAAGAGCTAAGCTGTGGAACCCACCTAGATGCCCTTCAATAGATGAATGGATAAAGAAACTGTGGTATATACATACAATGGAATATTACTCGGCATTAAATAAAATTATGACATTTGCAGGTAAATGGATGGAGTTGAAGAATATTATGCTAGGGCGAGTAATCCAATCCCCCAAATCTAAAGGCTGAATGTTCTCTCTGATAAGTGGATGCTGATCTATAATGGGGGGAGGGGGCATGGGAAGAATGAAGGAACTTTGGGCAAAGGTGAGGGAGGGGAGGGGATGGGGCATGGAGGCAGGAAAGATGGTGGGATGAGATGGATATCATTACCCTAGGTACTTGTGTGGCTGCACATAGGGTGCAACTCTATGTGCTCCCTTTGTGTACAATGCAAACCCACAGTGGGTCAGGAAGACCTGTAGCCTCAGGGAGAAGCAGGCTGGAGCTCACCCTCCTTATAGGTTGCATATGATGTACGGAGAGTCACTCACTCTCTTGGAAGATGTTTTTAAACTCAGGGCTTTTTTCTCTCGCCATGCACAAAAGTTAACTCAAAATGGATCAAGGAGCTTGATATCAAATCAGAGACTCTGCGCCTGATAGAAGAAAAAGTTGGCTCCGATCTACATATTGTGGGGTCGGGCTCCAAATTCCTTAATAGGACACCCATAGAACAAGAGTTAAATACAAGAATCAACAAATGGGACTTACTTAAACTAAAAAGTTTTTTCTCAGCAAGAGAAACAATAAGAGAGGTAAGTAGAGAGCCTACATCCTGGGAACAAATTTTTACTCCTCACACTTCAGATAGAGCCCTAATATTCAGAGTATACAAAGAACTCAAAAAATTAAACAACAAGATAACAAATAACCCTATCAACAAATGGGCCAAGGACCTGAACAGACACTTCTCAGAGGAGGACATACAATCAATCAACAAGTACATGAAAAAATGCTCACCATCTCTAGCAGTCAGAGAAATGCAAATCAAAACCACCCTAAGATACCATCTCACTCCAGTAAGATTGGCAGCCATTATGAAGTCAAACAACAACAAGTGCTGGCGAGGATGTGGGGAAAAGGGTACTCTTGTACATTGCTGGTGGGACTGCAAATTGGTGCAGCCAATGTGGAAAGCAGTATGGAGATTCCTGGGAAAGCTGGGAATGGAACCACCATTTGACCCAGCTATCGCCCTTCTCGGTCTATTCCCTGAGGACCTTAAAAGAGCATACTATAGGGATACTGCCACATCAATGATCATAGCAGCACAATTCACACTAACTAGACTCTGGAATCAACCTAGATGCCCTTCAGTAGATGAATGGATAAAAAAAAAATGTGGCATTTATACATAATGGAATATTACGAAGCACTAAAAAACGACAAAATCATGGATTTTGCAGGGAAATGGATGGCATTAGAGCAGATTATGCTAAGTGAAGCTAGCCAATCCTTAAAAAACAAATGCCAAATGGCTTCTTTGATATAAAGAGAGCAACTAAGAACAGAACAGGGAAGAAGAGCATGAGAAAAAGATTAACATTAAACAGAGACGAGTGGGGGGAGAGAAAGGGAGAGAGAAGGGAAACTGTGTGGAAATGGAAGGAGACCCTCATTGTTACACAAAATTACATATAAGAGTTTGTGAGGGGAAAGGGAAAAAAAAAACAAGGGAGAGAATTGAATAATAGCAGATGGGGTAGAGAGGGAAGATGAGAGGGGAGGGAAGGGGGGATAGTAGGGGATAGGAAAGGTAGCAGAATACAACAGTCACTAATATGGTATTATGTAAAACTGTGGATGTGTAACCGATGTGATTCTGCAACTTGTATTTGGGGTAAAAATGGGAGTTCATAACCCACTTGAATAAAATGTATGAAAGATGATATGTCATGAGCTTTGTAATGTTTTGAACAACCAAAAAAAATTAAAAAAAATAAAAAATTTTTTTTAGTTGTAGATGGACACAATATCTTTATTTTTGTTTATTTTTATATGGTGTTGAGGATCGAATCCAGGGCCTCATGCATTGAAGACAAGTGCTCTAACACTGAGCTACAACCCCAGCCCTAAATTCAGTTTTTAAAAACAGTGTTTACAGAAAGACAAATATCACATGTTCTCACTCAGTAAGTCAGCCTGTAAAAGAATGAAATAGCAGTCACTAGAGACCAGGAAGGGTAGGGGAAACCAATCCCAGAAGGCAGAGTGGGAGGATCACTCCTGGTTCCTCTTCAGCATAGTAGGTAATGATTGGGCAACACAGCCAATGGCACATTTCAAAATGACTAGAAGAGTAAGAAATTTCCAACATGTAAAAATGATTAATGATTGCAGAGATGGAAAGGGCTATTACCCTGATTGGATTACTACACATTATATACTTGTATTGAATTACCATGATGTACCTCATATAAAGATGTCACAATTAAAAAAAAAGTTAAAAACAATGCAAAACAAAAAGCATGGTGTTTATAAAATTTCAGGCTGTGAAATTAAAGACAATGTCACAAAGCACCTATTATGATGCTGGTAGGGGGACAGGTCACCAGAAATAGAGTAAAAAAATAAATCCACAAAATATACAGATGAATCTTGATGAGAGTTGGCAAAGAATATAAAAGTGAGAATTCTAACACTACCAAGCATTGCCTGTGTGGATTTTAGATTCAGGAGAGTTCATTATACCCTGGCAGTAGAAAACGTTGACCAAAATTCCATGCATCTGTGTTTTTTAGGTATGGGTGGGTGGGAAGGGTTTGGAATTCTTCAAAATGGCAATTCTTCACATTTTCAGAAATAGTTTCCAGGGTTATAAGGATCATGCATCTTTGTAGAATTTGGTTCAATTCTGGCCCATTTTTTGGACCATTTCACTGTGTTGAATCCAGGGTAAGGTGCTGGGAGCAAGACCAATGGCTGTTTCAAGCATCTCCCAGCGTAACAGGGGAATAATGCCTCCAGGCTGGGTGAGTGGTGGGTGATAGTTGTGAGACTCACTGTAATAGGGAATACAGGGACAGGGTCAGGCTTGGAGCGAAGGTGTAAAGTTTAATCAGGATACCTAAATTTGGGATGCCAGCACATTCCCCGGTGGGCATTTGGACATAACAATATGGATATATATTCTTAGATTGAAAGAATTCTGGAATAAAAATACAGAGATGGGAGTCCTTGGTGTGCAGACAATATTAAACCCAAATACAGGTGTACAGGCAGTATGAATCTCATTATTCCTATTTTACTCAGGACAGTGGGAACACACAATTCACTGACTCAACCAGAAGCAAATCTGGGAACAGACTGTAGACTTCATTCTTGGGTCAGGGCCTTGATGTCTGGTCAGGTTGTTTTCCTTCCCCACGTTCTTATCTCAAATCAGGACGTTTGCTTCAAAGTTTAAGCAAACAGAAATCTTCATGAACCAAACCATCAGAAGGAGATCTAAAATCACTGTATTGCTTCTTAAAAAAAAAAAAAAAAAGCAATAACCCTACTTAACATCATACTACAAAAAAAAAATCATCACTTGGGTACGCTTATTGTGTAAGCAGCTTTCTAATTTCTTTTTCTATGACACAACTTAATCTGTAAACATGATGTAGTCTCATTAGAAAACAGACTGGAATCATATAACTGAGTTTAAGGACAGCACTGAAATTGGAATCACGTTAAAGCTTCATCTAGGACCATCAGACTGCTTTTGCCTCATTAGACTAAAACAATACAGTAATGAGAAGGAAGGAACTGCCCACACACAAAGAAAATCCTCTCAGACCCTGGCTGCCAGGGATGAAGGGGTGTGTGTTAAGTCCCCCACTCCAGCTGTAGGGAACTGTGCAGCAGAGCTTAGGACGGGTAGATCCCACTGCGAACAGTGTGGTCCTTGGCCAGCAGGGGGCGCTACCCGGAAGCTTGATAAAAAAGCCCAAGCAGCCCTCCACACACTTTCCCAGACTCTCAGAATCTACATTTTATTAAGATTCTTATGGCCATCAGAGCTTGATAAGCACTGGCTCAGTGATGTTATCTGAGATGACATGATATTTTTTCTTTTAAATTTAGAGAGTAAGAGAGAGAGAACGAATAGCTGATTTGCCTCACCCTCATTTTTTTCTAAGGTAAAAGAACTAGATTGGCTCATAAATAGATTGAAGAGGAACAAAATTGTTCAGACGGTGCTTACTCTCAAATTCAGGTGCAATAGTTACAAGAAAAATAAAATACAGAACTACTGATGATGTGAATTCAAATTGTTATATACAGCCAGGTTCACCAAGTATTCTGCAACTAATTAAATTGACAGCGATGAAGCTTAACTAATGTTATTCTGTAGGTAAAAATTAAGAATAGCAGCAATTAAAATCCATGAGCAACTCAAGAAGGCCTTGATGGCACATGGGTAATGAAGTAGAAATAAGTAGAGATTGAAGTCTGCAGACTTGTGACACATTTGCCTATAAGGCAAGAAAGGAACGATTTTTGGGAAAATTAGTTTGTAGCCTAAAACCCCAGAACAGAGGCTAGATATTAGACTGTACTTAGTACCTATGTAAACTACAGGTGAGTTACTAACAATTTCTTTACCTACAAAATGGAGACACTAATGTTTATTTGGCCAAGATTTTTTTTAAAATTTGCTATTTTTAGAATTATACATGACTGTAGAGTGTATTCTGACATATTATATATACATGGAGTTTAACTTGTTCTAATTAGGATTCCATTCTTGTGATTGTACCTGATTCGGAGTTTCGCTGGTTGTGTATTCATATATGAACATAGGAAAATTATGTATGGATCATTCTATTGTCTTTTTCTGTTCCCATTTCCCTTCCTTTCCTTTCCTTTCCCTTTGTCTAATCCACTCAACTTCTATTCTGGCCAAGTTTTGAGGCCTCCTTGACCTAATGTGCTTGAATATAGCTAACACTAAGAAAATAGTAGTTAATTCAGTCTCAGGAGGAAAAAAAAATACTCACTAAAATTCAAGTCTCGTTATAGGAAAGGCTTTTTCTCTTAAAGAAGTCAAGGAAAGAGTTGCTCTTCCCCTGTACAGATACCTCTAGGGTCAGTTGTGAAGACTTTGGCTTATTCATTAGGGCAGAGATTTGAAATCAATCTGGGACTCAGGTGTTTGTTACTTGTCCTCTGAGAGCAGAGCTTCGGAGGAACAGGTTTCCCCTCCATGTCATTGTGTGCTCTCGCTCCTGCCAGCAAAGGCCTGGAGGAGCCCAGAACTCTCCAGCAGGGTCTGTCACCTGCTGATGGCAGTCACCCAGCTGACGGCTGAGCACGGAGAACAGGCCCCAGGGATGGCCTTGCTACCAGAATCATTCAAGCCCACTCTACCTAGTGAGGCTTAGCTCTCAGGAATTATTATATCTCAGTAGCTCTTTAGGCACAGTGTCCTTGACGGAGACTCAGGTCATGGTGACCCAATTTCCCCCCCAAATGAAACCAAAACTCCAACAACACCACGATCTTTTCTTTCTCCTCAAATCCAAACCTAGGCAAATCATTGAACTCTGCAGATATTTTGGTTCCTGAGATACAAATAGATATGATAAATATTTCATCAGGCCTTTGTAGAGACTAAAGAGAAGGACATTTCCATTTAACCCTATACTATACAAGAATCACTCAGCACAGTGCCTCATCCAGGGTGACTTTTCAGATCATGTTTTTTTTTATTTCATTAACATTAGTGTGTCCAAAGCCCTCTGTCACTCTTTTTTAGAAGGACATGGATGTAACCAGCAAACGAATGGTAAAATTAGCCTTGGTAGGAAAGGAACATTTCATTATTAAAACTTCATTTTTTTTTAAAAAAAATTAAATTTGTTCTAATTAGTCATACATAACAGTAGAATGCATTTTGACATCTTGTACACAAAGGGAGCACAACTTCTCCTTCCTCTGGCTGAACATGGTGTAGTCACGCTGGTAGTGTAATCATACATGTGCATTGGGTAGTGATATTACACTTCATTTAAACTAAAAAGATTAAAGAGTTAGACTTCTGGGTCAAGGCTTTTGTTGTTGTTGTTGTTGTTGTTGTTATTTTCTTTTCAGTACCAGGGATTGAACCCAGGGATGCTTAAACACTAAGTCATATCCAGCCCTTTTAATTTTTTAATTTAAAGACAAGGTCTCACTAAGTTGCTTAGGGCCTCCATAAGTTGCTGAGGCCGGCTTTGAACTTGTGATTATCCTGTCTCAGCCTCTCGGGCTGCTGGGATTACAGGTGTGCACCACCACGCCCAGCTGGGTCAAGGTGTTTCTTAACCTTGATTAGTTATTAATCTCTAGTGTGAATCTGGGTCTCTTGGAGGGCAGGTTAAGACCAGTGTGCCCATGTATTCTGTTTTAGCAAGTGTGATCAGGGGCCTGGGGATTTGCATTTTGAACACCTCCCAGGTGAGTTGATGCTGCTGGTCCCGGAAACCGTGGAATTCAAGGACAGACTTGGCCTGTCCTGATGAGCCTGTGAGAAGACATTACTGATTCGGGGCTGTGGGGAAAACAACAGACTGTCATTCAGGTGTTTGGAAAATAAGAATCCCGCAGCCCTGACAGCAGGAAAGGCCCTCAAGCACAGAGTCAGAGCAATCAGTTTTGAAAAGTCAAGAGACACTGAAAAGTCTAGATGGAAAAGAACAGCCCCCCATGCTGGGACCCCTCTGTGTGTCGCCGGGAATCTGCAGACAGACCTGGCTAGGAGGCTGCAAGTGTCATGTTCAGTTGATACGTGACAATTTCCATTAGCTTGAAAGATCTTGCTAAGGCTACAAAGCTGGATTTGACAAATGGCAAGGAGGAGGGACAGGCAGGAAGAGAACTGAGGGGATGTCGCTGCGGTTTAGCCACAGCTGGTCCCGGGTTCTCCATGCACTACTTCTCTGATCCTTAGGGCAATTAGAGGGAGAGGGGTGGGGAAACTGAGGCTGAGGGTGGTGCAGGTTACCCAGGTCCCACAGCTAGTAAGTGGCAGGGCCAGGCTGTGTGCTCCAAGTCTGGCCTCGACGTGCCCACGTCTTCACTGGATCATATCAGCTGTCGGTATAATGTCATCACATACCTGCACTCCCCCAAATGCCAGGCCAGCTTCTAAACCTTATTCAATTAACCTACTAACCCTCACAACAACCCCCTGGGCCTTGTTATTAATCCCCATTCCACAGAGGAGGAAGCAGAAGTTCCCTAACCTGCTGAAAATATATGACTGGTCAGAGGCAGGGCCAGGATCTGTGAGCTGCTGTTGGGCTCCAGAGCCTGTGCCCATCACCCCCTGCACTGCCCCTTCCGTGTGAGGTGTTGGACAGAGAAAGACAGTTAGTCAGGCAGAAGAGTGTGGCTTGTCCAGATTTATAAAGGAGATGACGATGCAGCTGCTGAAGGTTGCTAGCAGGCACAGCAGCCAGGCCCCAGAGGGCCAGTCGAGCTGGGGGGTCTGGTGTACAGATTCTAGCTGCCCTGCTCCCCATCCATTCATAGCTATAAAAAGTTAAAAGATGCTAAATCACAGAAATTACTCAAAAAGGGCTTTTAATGTAGGATCCTAGCCCAAGTGCATCTGGGATTTGAGTGCATCCGTGGTTGGAAATTGGAGCAGAATTCTGTATGCTTCACAGTCAAGCTGTAAAGGAAATAAGTATCCTTCCATTGAGACAGGCAGACCGTAGATGCTGCAAAGCTCTTCCTACCTCTCCCTTTAAGAGATGGGGTCTAAATTCTTTATCAGCTTTCAGCTGGCCTTGGTGTCTTGCTTGTCCACTAGATTATAGCAGGAGTGACAAGACACTCTGATTGAGCTAAGCCATAAGAAGTCTCATGCTTCCATTCCAGAATGCCTGGAGCACTCAGTCTGGAAGCTCTGGGTACCGGGGGAGTTCTCCCGGTGGCCCAGACTGACCCAGTTCTCCCTCCTTCCTCAGTTGCTGTCAGGAATAACTGGAGGATGTTTTGGGAATACAACATCCTGCATTAGAGAGGGACTGGCCAGAATGGCCTGGGCTCAGGTCCCCTACCAGAAACAGGGTGTTCTTCAAGAATGAAGCCCAGCAAATCATGACACTTCAGTGTGGGCTGCTTTTCAGGGTCCTTCTGGTGTCAGTAAGTGAAGTATGCACAGACACTACAAAGCCACAGTATAGCCAAAGTGGCATGGTACTGGCATAAAAACTACCACACAGATCAATGGAAAAAGAACAGAGAACCTGGAAATAAATCCAAACATCCCCTACAACCAACTGGCTATTGACAAAGGCACCAAAAACATACACTGGAGGAAAAAACCAGTCACTTCAATAAATAGTACTGGGAAAATTAGAGACTCATATGTAGAAGACTGAAACTGGACCCCTATCTCTCATCATGTAAAAACAACAACAACAACAAAAAAAACAAAAAGCAAAAAAAAAAAAAATCCTAAAAATGATCTAAAGATAATACCTGACATAATAAAACTACTAGAAGAAAACAGAGGAAACACTTTAAGACATTGATATAGAAAATTCTTTTTTGGATAAGACCCCAAAAGCACAGGCAACAAAGGCAAGAATTAAGTTAGGATAATATCAAACTAAGATGCTTTTGCACAGCAAAGGAGATAATAAAAAAAATCGAAGAGATGATCTGTAGAATGGGACAGAATATTTGCAAACTATACATCTGAAAATTATTACTATCTAGGATATACAAAGAACTAAAAGCTCAACGGCCAAAAATCATCATCATCATCATCATCATCATCATCATCATCATCATCATCATCATCATCATCTGATTTAAGAATGGGCAAATGATTTGAACAGATATTTAAAAGAAGATAAACAGCTGGTCAACAGGCATATGACAAAATGCTCAACATCACTTATTATAAGAGAAATGCAAATCAAAACCACAATGAGACACCATCTCATCCCACTGAGAACAGAACAAATGCTGGTGAAATGGAGAGAAAAGGGAATTTTTATACACTATCATTGGGAATGTAAATTAATACAGACATTACGGAAAACAATAAGGCAGTACTTCAAAAAAAAAAGTTAAGAACTACTATGTGATCCATCAATCCCACTAGTGGGCAGATATCCAAAGGAAATGAAATCAGTGTATCAAACATTAATCTGCACACCTATGTTTATTGTAGCACTATTCGCAATAGCCAAGATTTGGAATCCATTGACGGATACATGGGTAAAGAAAATGTTTCCACGATAGAATATTATTTTACCATAAAAATGAAGACCTATCATTTGCAGCAACCTGAATGAAACCAGAGGACCTTATGTTAAGTGAAATAAACCAGTACATAAAGGCCAAGAGGGCACGTTTCACTCATATGCAGAAACTTAAAAAGTTGATTTCATAGAAGTGGAAAATAAAATAGTCATGACTGGAGATTAGGAAGGGTGGAGGTAGAAGGAAGAGAGGTGAGATAACATTTACCAGGAATCACAGGTAGGTTCTCATATTCTTCAGCACGGTAGAGTTCCAAGAGTTCACAACAATTTATTATACTCTTTATAAAGAACTAAAAGAGAAGAGTTCAAAGATTCTCAACACAAAGAAATGATAAACGTTTAAGGAAATGGAAATGCTAATTACCCTGATAGGATCATCACACACCACAGATGTGTATCAAATTATCACAATTTAATCCTATAAATGAATACAAATGTCAACTATTTTTTTTAAATTTAAAAGTGAAGAAACAAAGTCTGAATAATCTAATTTTAAAAAAGATTCACTTTTTTAAAGGTTCATTGTCTAGGCTCTTGCCTTTATAGACTTCCCCAGATCCATGGGGTTGGGGGTAGGTAGGAGAAGTTTTCAGGAGGCCAGGGTCCTGTATTAATAGGGATACAAAAGCAAGGGCACATCATGACCTCTTTCTGGTGGTCTACATGGCTCTTGGCTCCATCCTCACCCTTGATTCTTTCCTTTGTGGGGTTCAGAGAGTTTGACTCTTATTCATTCAGGCAGCTGTCAAGCCTGGGGGATGGGGAATGAAATGATTTCTTTTAGCATCAGTTGTTTGGAGGCAAGAGTAAAGATCATGTGACTATGGCTTGTTTTTTGTTTTCTTACTTATAAGCTGATGGGGACTTGCTTCTTTCATTTTTCAGAATCAACTTGAAGTGAGAGGACTTAACTGTGTTTATTTGAAGAACTGCTGTTCTTGGTCCAGAGGCAGTGATTTGTACTCTGAGCCAAGCTGCAGATCTTGCAGCCCTCCTCCTGCTAATTTGTAGGATCGGCAGACAGAGATAGCAAAGAATAGCCAGCACATATGGATTCTTTCCTTGGCTGCATCGCTTTATGTGTGGCCTTGAAGACATCAATTTATCTTCCTGCATCTTACATCTTTCATTGTCAGGATACAAATGCGTACAACTTCTTCCAGCCAAATTTCTGGGGACATGGGTGGGGAGCTGCAGTGGATACTGCCTCACTGATGTCCTGAGTCATTGATGTGTGTTTGATTTGCTCTGAAAGCATCTTCATATTTGTGTTAAAAATGTGTGCAATTCCCTTTTTTCTTTATTCATCTAAAAAATCACACTCAGAGTAACATCCAACTATCAAGCGAGGTTGTCTCCTCTTTAAATTAGGTTCCTAGCTAGCTACTGGAACAAGAAAATGATTTGATTACTGTCAATTAGCAAGTTCTGGACTTATAGACTGTAATAGAAACACAATGTATTTCTGTGAAAATTGAGAGACAGGGTCTTTGCTACATTAAGTAACCAGCTAAAGAGAGCATGAAAACTTCACTGTTCATAGTGAAATACTTAGGTTGGAGTTGCCTGGGTTGCAGTGTTACTAATTATCATATCTGCCACTTACTGAATGCCCATTACCTGCCTTCCAATGAGCAAGGTCCTTTCAGTTCTAAAAACTAAACTAGGAAGCAGGTATTATTTTGTGCAAACCAATACTATACCACCAGTTAACGGTGAAGTCAATAACCTGTCTTTTTTTTTGTATGCTTTTTAAAAAAAATACAAGCAATTTAATATGTAGGTGTATAGGATTTGAAATTTTAAATATTTTGCTCACCATTCCTCCAATTCCCTCTTCAGAAGCAAACAATATAATTAGTTTCTTGTGCACTTCAGCACAAACAAGGAAATTCTAGAAAATGTTCCCCTTTATACTTGTTCTGTAGAAATGGCACTATGCCATTATATACTCTCTGTATTTTGTGTTTTCATAGGAACACATCTTAGAGAACATTTCATATCAATCAATAAAGGGTTTCATTGGTATATAAGTGGTTTGCTTCAAGGTCATTCCATAACTTATTTAACTTGTGCCTACTGATTGGCATTTTAGCGATCACATTTCCAGGGTCACAGAGGGCTTGTTTCCATATAAATGCTGCAGGAAAAGCCTTTTTACCTGTCCTGCTGCATATGGGTGAACACAGCTGCAAGGAAAATTGCTAGGAATGGAAATGCAGAGTTGAAAGGTCTATGCAACAGGAATTTCACAGATAATTGGAATTCTGTTCCATAAGTGTTATCCCAATTTATAGTGTCACAGCAACAGAGAAGCATCTTTGCCAGGGCAGCATATTGTCAAGGCTATTGATCTTCACCAATCCAACTGGTGAACACTGGCACACCACTCTAGTTTTAGTTTGCATCTATCATGTGATAAGGGAAGTTAAGTATTGCTTCCTTTGAGAGCCAATTGTGTTTCATTGTCCAAAAACTCCGTTTGCTTTTCTTGCCCATTTATCTATTAAACTGTTGGGTCTTTTCTTTTGGATTTAAAGGAATATTTATATGTTAGAAAAATCAGTTTTTGTAATATAAGTTACAAATAACTACACTAATTTGTCATTTGCTTTTGACTGAATTTATGGTGGTTTTTAACATCTAATTATTTCTTTTCTCAATTTTTTTTTTCAAATTCCAGGTTTGGGGTTACATTTAGGAGAACTTCTCATGATTTATTCCTTGTATTTGGTTTTATTTTTAAATGAAATTCTTTGGTGTAAAGGAAATTAGTGTTGAGGTCAAGTAGAGGGCAAGGATCCATTTTTTTTTTCCCCAGAAGAAGCTAGGATTTAAACTCAGGTCTGGCTACCAAGTTGCCTTTATATTCCTGCTATCCTGGGGCTCACTGATCCCCTATTCTTCTTCTATACTAACAAACTGTACCTTGAAAGGGGAGTGTGTTGAAATCATGTTGGCATGACTCATGAGAAAAGGGCTTCATGGCAAAAATTACAGTTTAACTGAGACTTCAGAGAAATGCTTTGATTTTTTTCCAAATCAATAAAGCATTTCAATGTTTTTTTTTTCTGATACACTTGTAGATAGATTTGTGGCTAAGAACCAGCAATGTCTTCACAAGACATTCTATTCTGTTCTCCAATACTGTGCATATTCCAGTTTGCATTCTGACAACCAAACTGCCATATTCAAAACCTCTAGGTCCCTAATGGCACCTCCCAGGACAAAGATGCAGGCAGACAGGTCTGGACTTCCTACTCTGAACCAGGCAAACAGGGCTGAGGCAAAAAATACTGAAAAAGAGAAAATAAAAAAAAAGTAAGGAGAGAAATAGCCTTCTCCTTATTCTACACACAGGGCCAAGGAAAAATGAAAGAATGCTGGATGAGTTCTCCTCCTCCTCCTCCTTCTTTTTTGCTTTTTGGTGGCATTAGAAGAGTTCATTAAAGCAAGGAGGTAGTTTCCATCTAGAAGTCTCTGAAGATGGAAGTACTAGCCATGTGCCCTATGTTGCTGGAGTTGCCCTTTCGGAAGTTTAAGGCCACTGCCTACTTTCCCAAGGCCTACGGGATGGCCGAGAGGAAGTGTTCATGCTTCTGATTGCTTAAGTTGGATGAAAGGTAAAAGGGAATACCATTTCTGGGAGGAGATCACATCAGAGGGATGTGACTGTGCTCCCATTCAGGGATCAGGTGAAGATGTAGCTGGGGATGCAGAAGGATGCTCAGCCCTGGGAGCCAACTGGGGGCTGGTGACAACCACAGCTGGGTTCCTGAGTGATATCCGAGAATTCTGCCTATTCACTAGTTCATGCCGATTTTTACTACTGTTTTGTCCAACCTTAGTCACGTATGCCGTGGTCATTACCAGTGGTGGTATGGGCTTTCTCCAGGGCAGAGTCGGGGAGGAGGCTTGGACTTCAGAATCCACTCTTGATGTTCTGGTGTCATCCTTTATGGAGGCCCACTTGGGGAAACTGATATTCTTGGTAATAAAACAGCTAAATAAATTCCACAGTAGAGTATCATGTAAAAGAAAGGATCATGAATGGTGGATCAGGAAATCTCCCTGGAGCTTTTTTTTTTTTTTTTTTCCCTGAGACTAACTTGTTGAGTGACTTTGAACTTTGTAAATCTCAGCTTCTTCTGTCAACTAAGAGACTGGGAATACAACATCCTTAAGGTCTATTCTAGCTCAATTTATTACATTCAAACTCTAAATAGTTAGCTTAAAATGCTAATTTTACTTTTAAATTTTATTTTTATTTATTTATTTTTAAAAATTTTTGCATTTCACTGCGTGTACATTTTTTAAAGAGAGAGTGAGAGAGAGAGAGAAGTTTTAATATTTATTTCTTAGTTCTTGGCGGACACAACAGCTTTGTTTGTATGTGGTGCTGAGGATTGAACCCGGGCCGCACGCATGCCAGGCGAGCGCGCTACCGCTTGAGCCACATACCCAGCCCCACTTTTAAATTTTAAATATGAATATATATTTAATTTCTTGTGCACTTATGCACTGTATTTTGTGCTTTCACAGGAACATATCCTAGAGTTTGTTTCATATCAATAAACAAATGGTTTCATTGGTACCTAAGTGTTTCACTTCATGGCCAATCCCTAACTTATTTAACTTGTGCCCTGTGGTTCTCCAACACTGTGCACATTCCGATTTGCATTCTGACAACCAAGATGCCATATTTGAAACCTTCAGGTTTACAATGACACCTCCCTGGATAAAGGTCCATATCAGCACATATAAAAATACCTAATTCCCACCCCCAATGTGGAATATTCTACTATGGGTATACATCTTACTTTATTTATAGTACTGAATTTAGATAGTTGTCTATAGTGTTTTGCTATTAAAAGCAACTTTGCAATGAATATTAGGTGTATGTGTATTTCTATGCTGCATATTACTAGAAATGCAATGGTTAGTTCAAAGTTCATGTAAATTTATTATTTTTATCACTATGGCCAAACTGTCCTCCAAAAAAAAAGAAAAGAAAAGAAAACTTGGACTGATTTACATTCCCACCAACAGCACATTCAAGTTCTACTTCCCCGATCCTGCCAACAATGAACTAGCAAAGCGCTTGATGTTGGCTAATCTAAAAAATTGATACTTTAGTTTTTTAAATTTGCATTTACTTATAAGAGAGGTTAAGCTTCTTTTCAGATATTTTCTTTATACTCTTTTTCTCTGTACCTTTCTTCTTTTTTCCTTTCTTGGCTTAGTTTCCTTTGATTAATGAGAATTCTTAATTCACTGAATAAATTAGCTCTTTTGTTTTTATACAGGTTCTAGTCTATATTTGTTAGATTGCAAATGATCTCTGCCTTTATTTTATCATTTGTCTTTTAATTTTTTTATGGCATATTTTGCCTTGCAGAAAATTTTAAAAAATTTAAAAATGCCAGAAGTTGTCAAGATGATTACTAATTTTTTTTTTCCTTTAAGTTGGAAGGGCTTTCTGTGTTTCCTAGAAAGGCTGCCCCCACATTAGGATGACAAAAGTTAATTCCCTCATGTATTCTCCTAAGACTGTGTTTTCACTTTTTAACATTTTCATTTCTTAACCATCTGGAGTGTTTTGATATAAACTGTGATTTAACTTTATTTTTTCCAAGTGGGTAACCTGTTGTCCTAGCATTATTTACAAAAACACCATCCCATATGGCTCTGAAATGTCATTTACTTCATCAACTAAATATCCCCACAGATTGAGGTCTGTTTCTAGACCCTTCTTTTCCATTGCTCCGAAGGTCCATTTACATACCAGAGACAAACTGTTTTAATGACTGTAGCTTGATAATAGATTCCTTTGTCTTGTAAGGCTGCTAGTCCTTGATTTCAGAGGAAAAAAGAAAATCCACTTTCAACTTGCACCCCAGTCAGAAAAATGGCCACGTGGATCATGAGACCAGATGTTCAGAAACAGAAAGGGCCGCCACTTCTCTACTCAGAGCCCCCGATGCACCGTCAGCCTGGTTCATCTTCCTAACACGCACTGCATGGGATGAAAATCCTGAGGTTCAAAGACTTGGATATAGGAGGGCTGAATGAGCCAGTAGGTCTACCCTCTCCTTTGACATTCCAAAGAGGCTCTAAGTTCCTTCACTGCCACAGTGACCCTGGGACCACAGAGCTTGGACTCATCGATGGCCACAATCAGATGAATCATTTGAATTGCTTAAATTATCCTGCCAGTTTTGGGAAGTGATGGGCTAAACTCATGTCTAGCTTGTTATTACTAGAATAGAAATTGGCTGATAAAGTGTGATAGGATTACCTAGCATGTGCATGACCCTGGGTACCTCCAGTCCCAACACACACAGACACACACACACACACACACACACACACACACACACACACACACATACACACACAGTATGACAGGATTAAGCCAGTTCAATAATCTTTCCTTTCATTACTGAGGATCACAGAAAGCCCAAGCACTGTTAAGGCCAGGGTGTGTGCCCATTTGTTCCTCTCTACTCCTAACCTCTATCTCTCTTTCCCACTCCATATCTGCTCTTCCTCCCTCCTTCTTGTTCCCTGGTGCAACATTTATTTCTCTACTTCTGTAGAATTCCACAGATGTATGTGTGTTTGAGACTTAATCTGCTAAAGTCCCTTTTTTTCACTTCTGTCTGATTCCAAACACAGGAAACTGAGGTTGGTAGGAGAGTGGTGGGGCCAATAGGAAGATTCTCAACTCTGGTCAATCCTGTACTAAGAACCAGGGAGTAATCTGGCCATCAAATTCCCCAGCTGTTCTGCTGACCTTAAATCTATGAAATCCTCACCTTCCTGCCAGGGATGGATGAGGCCATCAATACTTGTATATTTAAGAACAGTAAGCAGCAAACACACAAAATCACAGACTTGTGGATCCAGAATGAACCTTTGAGATGCTCTAGTTCCACTGGGGATGTAAAGCAGTTTGCTCCTGGTCACAGAGCTAGTTAGCAAGTCTAGGCTCAGATCCATTGATCCCCAACCCAGAACTCTTAGAGTACACTTCCTTGTGAATTCCCCACAATAAGGACCATCTTCTTGCTTTCTTAACACAATAATGACTCAGTTATTTCATTTGCTCGGTAATCAGGTAACTTTCAATCTTGTTCTCCAATTTTTTTTTTTAAAATATGAAATCTACTGAGAATCTCAATATATCAAATAAAAGCTGAGCCTCTTATTAAGGTGGAGGCTGGGGATCCAGAGCTGACAAGTTGGACCTGGAAACATTCTACAGGACTCCCAGGGTTCCTCTCCTGCCACCATCCATGGCCACATCTAACATCACTGATGAAAGAAATCATATCAACACTCTGCCAACCACAATTTTACAGTTTCTCCTATATCATAAAACTTGTGTGGGGATGAACTTGAAAATGGCCTTTGATCTTTTTGTCCTTTGCAACTTTGTAAAGGCTCCATCTGCACAGTTTCTAACCTCAACTCTGAGGCAAGCTGACCTAGTCCTTGGAGTTTAATGCATTTTTAAACATTTTTCAAGTAACATTTGCTGAAGCCGCAGATCAAGAGATGGAATTTGGTTTTCTACTCTAGGGAAATTAACTTGCCCGCAAACGATCTGGCCTCAAAGCTACCAAAGACATCCCAGGTGGGCAGCAGTCTGTGGAATAAGCTGCTGCTTCCTTCTCATGATCCAGATGGAGCAGGTGATGCTAAAATGGGACTGGACTGTGGCCCTGACCACCATCAATGTCCTAAGATCTTTGAAACCTAAGTGCAAGATCTACTTTCTGGGGAGAGCCTGCATCCTAATTTTGCCATTCTCAGGTATCAGACTGACGATTTCCTGTTTTTTGACTCAACACTGGATTTTTTCTTTGTTGGAAGTGTTTCTAGGATTCTGAAAATTAGGATGTCCAATTGATATGCTTGCATTCAAAATAGATGAGTACATTTACACACACACACACACACACACACACACACACACACACACACACACCTCTTCATAAATGCCAGAGTAACATAAAGACATTTGTGGTTATTTGAGAATAGTTCCAGAGAGGGAAAAGAAGTTGAGATCAGAGAAGGGGGAAAGGAGAGCACAGGCCAGTGTTCCCACAGCAAAGTTGTGCAGCAATGAAGGGAACTGGGTACCATATCCCAGGCCTTGGACTTATGTGCATGTATGTGCAGAGAGGAGTTGTCAAGAGGGGTAAGAGGATGCAGAGCATCCAGGCCTCCTGTAGGGCCACCAGGTGTCTGGGGAGGATTTGGCAGTACCCTGAGTGTGCACAGGGCCTCTGACCTCAGCGGTGTCAGGCTGAGCAGGTTAAAGAGCCAGCCAATGCCTCTTGGATCTCCAGCAATTGAGCATCTTTGAGATCAAGAATCAACATTCCTTTTGTTCTTGATTTCTCCTATTCACTTCACCAGTCCTTGGAGGTAACTTCTTTTAGCCTTGGCCTTGTGCCTTTAAACTAGATTTGCTTTAAACTGGACATTTCTTCATGTGCTAGAAGTGTTGTATTTTTATACTTTTCCACAAAAGCAAAAGTCTCTATTTTGTTCATAAAAACAGGCTGGCTTTTGAGCAAAGTAGCCTGCAAATGGATGCAAAAGTATCCTTTCAACGGAGGGAGCTGTGGATAAGAAGGCTTTTCAAGGTCAGAATCCTTTGGCTTCGCTGGGCCTTCCCTGCCTGTGTACCTAGCTGCAGTTCTCTTGAGTCTGGCAGGGCTTTGTCCCCAAAGGCCTTGGTCTAGTGGTAGAAGTGGGTAAGGAATGAGATAACGGGCTCTAGGGCCGCCCATGATTAGGATTAGGTCATTGTTTCTCAGTTGTGCTTACCCTAGCTGCCCTCTATCCCAACTCCTAGCTGCTCTCTCCTACTGAAGGAGCAGGGACATCCTCCTATTCAACTGTGCACGTCACAATGCTGCATGCAGTAGGTACTCATAATGCTCGCGGCTGGCACTGCCATGATGACCACTTTCAGCACACACTTATTTAGTATTCCAGAGACCCTGGGTATGGGGGACATAGCTAAGACCTCTGGGACACATCTGCTTCCTTGTAGCAGGGTGGGCGGGATGTTTCATCACCCACAAAGACAACCTGTAGTAAGACTCATCAGTGTGAGAGGCGTGACTGGGGTCCAGTCTGAGAGGAACCTGAGGCTGCGGGGTCATTATGGGCTGATACAGACAAGACAGGAGAATGGGGAGAAGGGAGGCCAGGGATCACCATCCAGGTTAGCAGTAACACAAGAAGGAAGACACAGGGTGCATTTTGAAACGAGGCCTCCTCTGTGCATTGTGAGCACGTGCCTACCGACAGCAATCTTCCCAGGCCCTCTCCTGGAAAGGAGACCTTGGGCTCCATCTTCTCCCATCTTTCAGGCTTTTGCCCCAAATTCCTCTTCTCTTTCTCTTACATCGTTGATCTCACCCTCTCAACTGACACCTTCTCATCAGTATGAACAATGCTAAGTCTCTCTTTCATTAGTGAAAAATGAACATACAAAGGGCTGGGGATATAAAATGTAGGCCTGGTTGTTGTTTAAGAGTGGTAAGGCTACCTTATCAGGAGACAACTTCCGGATAAATGCAATTCACTCTATTCACAGGTCCCCAAGAAAGGAACATGCCAAATCATGGAGGGCCACATGGGGAACACTAGGATTGGCCAGGAAACAAGACAGAGTGAGGAGACACATGGGCAAAACCTTTTTTTTTTAGTTTCTGTGGCAAGGACTGGATGAGACAGGCATTATTCAAGTTGATTGAATAGTGGGTTGAGTAATGTATTGTAAAATTGTATTGAGTAATGCTATCAACATTGGGTCGATAGCACAATTTCAGTGGGCTCTGGGGCTGAGTGTTGTCTCCAGTTGTCCAATACCTGGCTCTGGGTGATCAGAGGAGACGAAGAGTGGCCCTGAGCCTGAGAGCCCCAATAAAGGCAACGGTGGGGGTGTGGGCTCTGGGTTGGTTGCTTTGCACACCCACATGTGAGTCACTGCCTGTCTCTAGGAACTGGGAGTCTCTCCAGAGTGAGAAAGGCCCCAGATGTCAAAGCATCAAATACAGAAACTAGAAAACATGGTCATCGCACCGTTCTCCCTAGCAGCCAAGAGTCTTCTGCTTACGATCACAGTTATAACTTTCTTACTTCCCACTCACTCCTTAAAGACACCTAGCATTCACTCCACTGGATATGCTCTCTCCAAAGCCTTCCTGCTCTGTCCAAGGGTCATTTTGCTGATCTTAGCTCATGAGCTTCTTCACCCCGCAGTTCATGTTTCTGACCTCTTCGTGGCTTCCAAAGGGCCTTTCTTCCTTTAGCTTCTAGAATACCCTGACTTCCATCATGCTGATTTCCCTTTGTCTCTGACTAGTCCTTCTCCTTCTCAGCCCTTTGTGAAGACTCCCCTTTTCGGCTCATCTGTTGACTGTCAGCCCTGGCAGATTCCTCTCTGAACTCTCAGGGCAAAAAGAGCAGAGAGTAAACCCAGGAAGCTCTATGGCTGCACCTGGCCTCTCTTCTACGCCAGGCCCACTCCAGACCCGGGTCAACCCTGCACATTGGATGTCTCCACTTATACCCCCCACCTCACACCCAGCAGTCCTCAAATTCCACAAGTCTTTTCTCACCTTGGTGACCTGTCATCCTTGACTCAACACTCTCTCAAAGCCACAGATAAACAAGAACGAAGCGCTGCAGTGTTTCCATCCTGCGTGTTGGCTGGAACGATATCATTTCTTTATTTCCTCTGCTAACACTGCCTCCACCTCCCACCCGGGCAACACAAAAAGCCTTGTCGCCCTCCTGCTTGGCCAGCCTCCCTGCTCGCTCCTGTAAGGCAAGCCCCATGCTGAAGTCAGAATGGCCGTCCTCAAATATAGGACACGGACACAATCAGTTTTGCTTTTTAGAAAGATAGCTCTCCATTAACTCCAGGAAAAGGAGGAAACTTTATGATGGCATCCTGGGCCCTTCTCAAATTATTGCTTGCTTCTGTCCCTCAGACTCACCTCCCATTACTGTGGTGGTGGCCCTGATATAAAATGTGTGTCAGTTCCAGAAGGGGCTTGTCAGTGTGATTCAAAATGCAGACTGACAGTTTAGCATCTTCTACAGATACCTGAACATTGTTTTCTTCTTCTTTATTTTTTTCTTCTTCAGATCCTTATCCTTGAAAATATGTTACTGCAGATGATAATTCTAATTCCAGGGCTTCCAGGTAGCTCTGTTCAGGGACACCTATACACTTTGCCCTGTTCACAGGCATCGTGTGGCCTAAAGGCCTGGGGTCTTGCACCTCTGCTTTCTTCTGCTTCCTCATTTGGCTAGACTGACTCTGGCTCCTCCCATTCAATCCAGTGATGAACTATTTCCAGAAGATCCTTCAAATTGAAAAGAAGCATGCATCATGCTCTCCTGATGCCCTCTGATGATTCCTATTAGTATTAAGGCACTATTACTATTTATTATGCCATACGGAAATTTCTTGTTTTTTATCTTTTGCACAACTTTATAGAAAGACTAAACCCATAATCTGTGGAGTGTCCTCTTAAAAATTCATTACGAATTTCAAGCTGACAGCAGCAGAACACTAAACCAACTTGGGGCCAACAAGTGGCTACAGTCCCACGAAACTGACCTTGCTTACAGGACAGGGACTGTCATGTTCTCTGTTGTATCCCCTGTGTCCTCCTGATGGTTGGCACCCCACAGGCATCCAATAACGTTTACAGATTTTTTTTTTTTGTGTGTGTGTGTGTGTATATGTGGTTTGGGGGATTGAACCCAGGGCCTTGTGCATGCGAGACAAGCACTCTACCAACTGAGCTCTATCCCCAGCTCCATGTTTACAGAATTTCTTGACTGAGGTCAAAATATATGTGGGATTCATGACCAATTGCCCTCACCACCAACTTAAAAAAGGTCAAGATCATGTGCTGCAATTGTAACAAAGCATGTTGATAAATCATATAAAAATGACAAACATACCAGCTTTTCATAATATACATCAATAGGTTAGCCAATATCTAACAGAGATACTTAGGAATATTAAAAAAATCAAAATCCAATCATATGCTATTGATAAGAAACACATCAAAAAAGTCACAGAGAAAGTTAAAAATGAAAGAAAAGGACAGAGAACACCAAAGGTGCACAAAGAAAAAAAAAAGGAGAGTAAATCAGATAAAATAAACAAGGAAAAAAACAATTATATAGCACAGATGGTTATTTTTCCATTGATAAAGGAATAACCCATAATAAAGATATAATAGGGCAAATAATAAGATTTACACACATAAAACAAAATCTGTTACAAAAACTTTAAAAACCAGAGCTGAGTACATTAGAAGCTCTCTCACTGTTTGGTGGATGAAATAGATAAATTTAGCTAAGAGCAGTGAGGAGGCGGACCCTGTGGGCTTGGTGGGAAGATGTATGTATGTATGGAAGAAGCCCTGACATTCCTTGTCTTGGAAGCAGCTAAGGCACGTGTTCTTCTCAAATGTGCAAGGAAGACTTGTCAAAATGAATCACTTCTGAGCCTGAGGAAAACTCACTGTCCCTCCCCAGCAGATACTCGTGGGGCATAATTCTCTGACTGTACAAAGGGAGGCATTATCAATGAACACAGAGAGATAAAAATTCAAACCACTTGCATGTTAAGTCTCCACCCACAACTAACAACATTCCTCTGAAATAACTCTGTCTGAGAAGGAATAAGGAACCGAATTGCGGGGTGGTATTTCCAGCTGCTTTGGGCTTTTCTCACACCCAGGTGAGACTGGCCCAGGGACATGCAGTCGACATGGACTTCAGTCCTGCATGCATGCACTTCGATGTACCACCTGGGGTATCCATGTGCTCCTTGACCCCAGCAGGATGTTGTGTCTACACAGTATGTCTTCTAACCTTGACCCCTTCCAGTTAGTGTTAATCAGGAATTCTTATGGAAGTGGTCAAGCTAGAAAGAAAGGAAGATCAATACGGAGGTGAAGCAAGTGACCATTCTCTGGGGAAAGCAGGGGAGATGTGACCGGGATAAGGTTGTTTCCCTTAACACATTAATCTTATTCTTTAAGCTGCACAAATATACCTTATTTACTATTTGGTATGTATGACACATTTCACAATTTAAAAACATCTTTTAAAGAAGAATAGAAAAATGTGGACTATGGTACATGGCTCAGGTAGGACTGGCATTTCTTTTCAGATAAAATGTAAACAGAGAATTTCAACATGGGTTTACTCAAGGGCAAGGGGATGGGAAGGAGGGTGTATGGAGTGGAAGAGGCTAAATCTTCCTGCTCTGTGGTGGCCAGTAACAAATATGCCTAAAACTGAACAATTAATGAGGGGCAATGTAGGAATATTTCATAGAGGGAAATCTTATCATGAAAATCAGTGAAAGAGTTGAAAGTGATTGCAGGGGTGGGGCAGGGGTGAGGAAAGAAGGAGTTATGAAGAACAGCTAAAAGAATTTTTCTAAAAGAGTATCTATCTATCTATCTATCTATATCTATATATCTATATCTATATATATCTTTTAATGAAATGTAAAAATGAATCATAGAGGAAGCTGTTTTATTTTGGAGAACAACAATGTACACCTTTGGCTGAGTTAAAAGTTATTATGAGACTCTCTCTTTGTGGCTTGACAAAACTATGTAGATTCAAAATAACTCAGCTGGAAGTATAGCTGTGGTGCTGGAAAAAGGCATCATGTGACATGCAGCAGTTCTGTCAAGGGTGGGAACACTGACATCAAAGACAAACCAAGAGCTTTTGTGAAACTGGCTTATAAAGTGAGGAAGGGAAAAGACAACTGTTCCCCATTAATACAGGGCTATATATATGACTGATTTTAAAAGTGCACATTACTATGTTAGTAGATTTACAAGTCAACATTCATTAATTCATTTCTTCCTCTAGAAGTTTATGCAGCTCAGTGGTAGACCATGTGCTTAGCATGCACCAGGCCCTGGGTTCAATCCTCAATACTACAAAAATACTTTTGCTCATTATCTCATTGGAAAAACTGGCAAATATTACTTAGAATGATTTTATATTCAAGCAAAAATGGTATTTTGGGGTTTTGGAAGTTCTTTCTAAGCATGGTACTAAACACAGGAATCAGAAAGGCAGGGAAAGAGCTTCATTATCTTACAAGAATATAAAATAACAAGAGGAATTTTGAAAAATAAAATACTGAGAAGTGGCCAATATATAGTCCAAAAGCATTTACATGCTCTTAGGAATATGAATGGATTTGTTCTTTCAGAAGAACTTGACAGTGTGCATTCAAAATACAATGAAAGTGTCTGCAGGTATATAGACTTACATACAAAGATGGGTGCAAAGCAGTTCTTCATAGCCAGTCATAAAAGTGGCAATACTATATCTAAATAATAGGATATAACAAGTTATAGTATATCTTGACCAGAGCCCATTATGGTGGTATATTTTAAGCTACCATGTTCAAAAATAAATTTTCCCATAATAATATTGCTTTGTAAGCAGGGTTACCAGAAAATACCTACCAATTCATAAACTAATTTTATATCAAAAAGAGGAAGAAAAGACCAAGAAAACCCGGAGCAATGTAGGAATCGAGAAAAGATGGGAAGGGTGAACATCAAAACCTTAATTACAATTATCACCAGTTGCAGACCTTGATGTTTTCCTAATTTTGACCTGTTCTGTGGCCACAGTTAGCTTCATGATATAAATGAAAATCTACACACTTTTTTTTTTTTTCCTGAAACCTAAAGTCCCAGGATTAGGAGAAGCTGGAATCACTGTTGTAAGAAGCACATACATAAAGGGATGAGGTTGTCAGGCTGGAGCCAGGAGCTGAGGGCCTTGAGTGTGACATTCAGGGGCTGATGGAGAAGTTTTAGAGCAGGAAGATGACAATCATGCTGAGAAGGGGAGTGACTTCAGGTGACCACTACTTTTTCTAACTTCTGCTTGTGACCCATCAGTGGGTCATGAAAAATCATAAGCAATTGTACTAGAATAAAAATACCTGGGTGTTTCTCATTTAGCAAAAGTAAGCACTGTTTTGCCAAACTTTTGCTTTAGAAATTTTATCTATAAGGAAGTTTATCTTTCTGCCTCTCAGGTTGTGAGATGAAACCAAACTTCTTAATGTGGGTCAAAATAAATTTGCAAGACATTGCTGAAGCCCCTATCAGACCTTCCAGCATTACTCTCCTCTCTAGGAGGGACATGCAAAACTCTGAGAGTCTGGAAGTGATCCTTCTGGACAAATGAGAAAATTAATAACTTGTGCTGCTTCTATAATGTGACATTGGGATTGTAGTTTCCCAGGGATGTCCTCAGCAGGCTCAACTGTCACTGCTAGCTACAATCAGGAGTTAAGGACGGGGTATCCAGTTGGACGAGGTAAATTAAACCCACACATTACTTCGATGTCTCCTGAATCCTATTAAAATACAAATAAGATATAAAAGTCAAAACTCCTACAGGGGCTGCAGTAATAGCATCAGGGATTCTTAAAAAAAAAAAAAAACATAAGTAAATGACTCAGCACCCTAGAGTAGCTGATACTGTGGTGGGAACCTGATTCACACATCAGACTCCAACAGGCTCAGAAATTACAAGCATCAGTTACTCTGAGATGCGGGAGTGCAGGCAGGAAAAGGAGATAGGCTGCCTTTTATGCTGTGCTCAGCTAGGACACTGCCCTCATCCATCTCAGCAGAAGACTTGATATTAGTCCCTAGAAAGGCTGATACAGAGGAAACTTGGGCTCCAGGTGTATGAAGATCAGGGGCACCCACAACAGACATGTGTTGAGCCCCCATGCTGAATAATGGTATTGTTCCTCCTCTGCCACTGGGCTCCCCTAACTGACTACTAGACTACATCTCCAGTAGGGACTGAAGCATTCCTTTCTGAGAAAATTAACTAACTCCAAGGAAAAGAACTACTGACCGTGCTCCCCGCAAATAGTCCATCTAGATCATCCTAGGCTGAAGCCCACCAGTCAGTGAGCCTTCAAATCAATTCTCAGTGCCTCACTCTCCAAGACAAATAGTCCTGGGTCATTGGATTCTTGAGCCAAGTCACTATCATTCGAGACAAATAACAAGAACAGAGGAGCAGAGAACATCAAAAAATATTATTAAGAGAATATATTGTAGGTATGAAGCAACAAAATTATATGCCAAAAGGAATAGAGAAGTGAAAGAAAATAATGCTTAGAAACAAGAAAAAAATCCTGTGGAAATTAAAAACCTAGCAGATAGGATGAAAGATAAAATTGAAGATGTCTTCAAGAAAATATACAAAGGACAAAGAAAGAAACAAAGAAAAGGGAGAAAAAAGATAACTAGAGAATGACTTTAGGAGGTTCAATATTTGCATGTTAGAAGGAACAAAAAAAATGGAAGAAAGAAAATAATCAAAGAAATAACTCAAGAAAAATTTCCAATCCAGATAAAAGCTGTTTCCAAAGTGAATGGTTCTCTAAGAGCTCAGGTACAATGGTAGGAAAAAAGACAGAAATGAAAGCGCATTGGTGAAAATTCTAACGCTGGTAGAAAAGAGGAGATTCTGCAAACTTTCAAGGAGGTAAGGAAGAAAAGCCACACATACAAGATCAAATATCAGAATGACTCTGGACTACAAAGCAATGCCAGAAAGCTATTTTTTTTATAGTAACAGTAATAGAACAGTGAAAGCAAATTGAACAAAGAATAGTTTATAACTAGAATGGAAGGAAGGGGAAGACATGTGCAGAGAGAGGGTTGGAAGTATAAAAAACACTTTTTACATAAGAAGGAAATAAAGAGACAAATTCTAAAAATAGATAAATAAAAATAAAAACAAGACCAGCAGTTTTAAGCATGCTATTTAGAAATGAGGCGATACATACTGAATTTTTTTTATGAGTAAATACTTAAAATTTGAAAATGATTGTATTTAGGAAGCAGGAATGAGGTGGGGAGTGAGGCATGGGCTACTTTATTTACTTTTTTATTTTTGGTAAAACATCAAAATAACTATTTGCTATTTTAAAGTATAGACATTTATTACAGTGATTAAAATAAATAAATTTTTAGAAAATCCAAGGACTTAAATCTTAGTTTTAGGACCCAAAGAAATCTCTTTATGTCCTTTTTTCGGTGATGGACACAGTATCGTGATGTGCTGCTGCTCTGTGAAAATCCAAGCTCAAGTAAGGAAATGCCCTGGTATGTATGTGTCTCATCAGTTGCTGCTCAAAAAAAGCAAAGCAAAACAAAATAAAACAAAGAAACCTGCATTTGGGGTTAGCACAGAGTAGGTCAATGTCCGTAAACCCACACACGACTTTTCCCTTGCGTGACCCCAGCCTCAGAGACAGTGTAACTGCACCGTGCAGCTGTGACACTCAGCACACCACATTTCTGTTTTATCAGCAGAAGAATAAAATTCCACCTGTTTTTATACAGCAGTCACCAGTTCCCCCCCACATTTTTTGAAATGGAGCCCACAGTTCAAAATGCCCTTTCTACATCATTTCTTAATGTCTGCACACATATTAATAGACAAAATGCTAAAAACTTATGCATCAGGCAGGACAAAAAATGACCCAGCTCTGTTGAAACACATCAATGGCAACCATCAGGTGCCCTCTAAGAAAGGATTAAATAATCAACGTGAGTAAGTTGTGAAATAAAGGACAAGTCAACCTTGCTTAACTATTAAAATTACCGGAACCAGTGGTTTTCTTTCTGCCAAGTTCTTCTGCCCAGAGATCTAGCTCAAGTGTCTTGAGAAAGAATCAGATGCCAGGACACAGGTGATGGAGCACCAAAAATCTTCCCTCCCTGGCCTCCTGGCCAGAAAAGCCCAAAGAAAGAGGGTAGCCCAGGAATCCTCCCCGGGGAAAGACACCGGCTCCAGGCAGAGAGCAATCCCAGAGTGAAGAAAAGGCACAGCACCACTTCCTGTTTCTATTACCAGCTTCAGAGGGGAGGTGACAGAGAGCTGTGAAATCCAGACAACCAAGCCGAGAAAAACCCATCAACGCTTATGCTGCAGGGAAGGAGAGCCACTAAAGCTTATTGAAAGCTGCCCAGTTTAATAAAATTTTGCAGAGGAAATATCATGTGAATTTTACTTTTTTTAAAAAAATTTTCTTTTTACTTTCTTGCTTTGCAAGTTGAAGATGCTGTACTACAGAAAAACCCGATGAGTGGTTTCATCTTACCATGTGCTTTCTCACCAGTTACACACCATGAGGTTTGCTTTGCTATCTGCTTGCAATACAAACAGGCTTCAGATGGCAGAAAGGAATGATCTAAAGGAAAAAAATCTCTGGGAATGTATTTTTGGGTGGAACAAATATGTACACCCCTCCTAGTGTGGAGAAAAAAAGCGTGTGTCCAAGTTTGACCCCCCCCCCCCCCCCGCCATATACACTCCAGGACATTTGTAAACAGATGGTGATGGAAGGAATGCCACCACTTGCTAACTCTGTGACCACAGCAAATTACTTTGCTTCTACGAACCTCAGTATTCTCATTTGTAAAATGGATATAAGTCCCACACCGCTCTGGTTTCATTAAGCACCAAATCATAATGTGTTTACATTTCATAGTGCCGTGTTATTAGTTCCCTTTTGCCTGCAAATCAGCACAGAGAAAGTTTCTCTCTGACCATGAAGATCACAAAGGAGCTCTCTCAGAACAAGAAGAAACCTGTTATTTGTTATTCCAGGCACTTGCTTGAAATGTGACCCTTGCAATGTTCATCCTGTTCTGAGGTACAGTATCCTCCTCCCTTCTAGGTGGGCAGGACAAACTCAGGAGGTCACCCAAAAGAAAGTTCTACAAGAAAAGCTATCTGCTCATTGTGATTCCCAAGGCCAGTTCTCAGGTGGATCAAGCTGCTCCCTGTCTAAACCGGTGTCCACTTTTCAAATAAAATTTCACTTTGATGTTGAATGGAACATGAGGTTGGCACTAGAAATTCCTACTCACACATACCACGTGTCTCAATACATGCCTGGACACAACTTTTTTTTTTCCAAATGAATTCAAATCGCTATTACTAATCCCAAATATTGCAACAGGTCGTTTTAGTTCTGATTTGTAAGAAGACCTCCCATGCTCCCCTCCCTGTCTCTGTCTCTCTTTTACACACACACACACAAGAGAAGGTAGAAAAATGATTGATCAGAAAGAATCAAGGAAGCTTTTTTTTTTTTTTTTTTAACAGGATCTAGCAAGATTTTTGAAGAATGTGCATGTTCTTCTATTGTGAAGAGGTCAGCTCGGAAAAATCTACAGGTCATACATTAGCAACCACCTGTGCATGTGTGTGCTTGGCTCAGAATATTCATGAAGAGCCAGAGCACTCTGCTTAGAGCATACCCCAGCTTATACAGAATTCACTCAGAAAAGGATACAAATAAGTTGATTCTGTTTCTCTGTCAGTTAACCAGATCTCTGCTGATGGGTCCCTTTCTTCCACACAAATGCATATGCACGAAATTTTGCTCCACATTTTGATGGAATGGATTGCATCAGAAATGGTTTCTTTTCCCATATGAAGGATGTAAGCACAAACTTTGAAAAGATGCACATCTCATTCACTCATTTTCTTGAAAAATAAGTAGCCATTTATTACAAAAATAGAAGTTCATATTCTGGAGTAAAGCATAGTCAGTGTCCTTCTGTTTAGATGTTAATCTAAAATAAAAAAGGGGCTACTGCTATTGTTTGACTTGAAAAATAAGTTGAAACCATGGGACCAAAGACAGATAATGCAACCTGCCAATCAAATCTGACTTTCATCTTGGTGGCGAATGAACTAAAGCACTCAGGCATACAGGAGAGTAGGGCAATAAACTCTGATCTGCATACCTAAGGTTGCTTTGACAGATGGGAACAGATGAGGAACATCACAATTCCCACTCTTTGGCTGAATTCCTGAAGCAGCATTTCATTCTAAGTCACGGAGCTCATCTTCTATCCTGGTTATCCACATTGTCAATGGAGGATCACAAATATCCTTTCCAGGGTCCAGGTTGTTAGAACTTGAGAAGGCTGCCCAAATGGATTTGCTTCTGCCACATTTCCAAGCCTCCGCAGCTTCTGTCTAGAGAGACTCTGAGGAGCTTTGAGCTCTGGGTGCCACGCCGTGGGACACTTCCTTCAGGGATGGAAATCGTGAGCATTTGCTTCCAATCCCCACCTTCAGAGTGGGAGCCCGACCAAAGATCTCATGTGTGAGGTGTGTGGGGGGGTGTTTTTTAATTTTATTTTTGCATTATCTATCACAGTGGACTCCAGGACTTGGAATAGACAGACCTACTCCATCTGTATATAGCCAAAAATATCTCTCAAGAGAAGCTTTGAATAAATTGCTCAGAGAGGTGACTTTTTCTTTTTTTCTCATCAAAATTGAAACCACGAATGAGAATTAATCCAGATTCCATCCTTTAGAAAGCCTACAGATTTTTTTTTTTTTTAGCTCTTTTGAGAGCATCTTCTCAAAAGAGCATCACGATTTTGAATGCAGAACCAGCAGCCCTGGATAGGAATCCTAACTCCTTGGGCAAGGTACTCGATCGACTCCTCTTCCCTTTTTTTTCCACATCTGTAAAGTGGGTGAAGCACATCTGACTCATGGATTGCTGTGAGGGTAACTGAGTGCTTAGAACAGTCCTTAGTACAGAACAAGCTCTCAGTAACTAGCTATTACACAGGAAAGTTCTTGTAAGCACCCTGCCCTCATCAGTGGAGGGTTTTATTTTCGAAGGCAGTGATCCAAGGTTCAGACTCTGAAGAACTAGATAGCCTCCATGGCAACAGATGAACTTTTTTTTCCCCCCTTGGGTTGTTGGTAGGGCCACTGAACTGAGGCCAGCTGATGCAGAAGGCAGGGAGTTAGGATGAGGAGTGGTGTGTTTTGCTTCACCCAAACAGTAAACCGGGGGCTTTGCCAAGTAGCACACGCTTTGCCAAGCTGCATCTCAGAATGCCCAGATTTTTCTTGCAGTTGTCATTTTGCCTGGCGAAGAAAGATCAGCATTTCAAAATGCCGGTGCCTTTGCCCAGTGCCACATTCTGGCCCATCTTCAGCCCTGCTGCTCTGAGGTGGGACGGGAAGTGAAGGAGACTCTGCTGGGCTCAGCCCTATGTCCTAGGCTGTTCTCAGGGTGGCTCACTCTGGGGGCTGGTCCAGATGTCCCTCCATGCAGCCTTCAGCTTGAGATCAAGAGGAAGCTCTGGCTGGAGATAACTATCCAGTGTCCGGAGCTCACACAGACCCATCAAATGCATTCTTCGTTGTCTTTGGTCATTGAGTTGAAGGTTTACAAAACTCATGGAGTCAAAATCAACTGCGCCCAGAGTTCTCTGTCTCAATTTATCATGGCGCCTCTTGACTTCATCCTGCTAGTGTCTCCTTTATCACACAGTGAGGGTTCAGGACATGGGAGATGCACTTTCTATCAGAAGACAGGGAAGAAGGGCTGGGGACGTGGCTCAGTGGTAGAGTGCTTGCTTAACATCTGAAAACCCCTGGGTTCAACACCCAGCCCTGAAATGAAAAAGGAGGAAGGAGGGAGGAGAGAGGAAAAAGGAGAAAGAAGGAGGAGACAGAGGAGGAGAAGGCAAAGGAGTCTGAGGAAGAACAACAACACTGGCCTAGGGGTTCAGAGAACTGGGTTTTGTACCCAGCTCTGTCATAGTGCACTGTGTGACCACACCCAGCCAATGCCCTTCTCTGACCTTGGCTTTCTCACCCCAGGCTCTCCATGAGAGTGTGAGCCCAAGTCTTTGAGGCTAGAACTCCAGTTTAGGATTTAACTGCCGTTTGGGTGGTACATAGAGATGGAATGGCCTGAGAAAATCTCTGGAGCCAAGCTTTGAAGGAACAGTGGTCACACACATGGTCTGAGGGCTTGGGCTTGGGGTTTGTATGTGCAGCTGTTGGGGGCCTGGCAGGGAGGGAGAGATGAATGGACTGCTGTGCAAAACATGTATGCATGTGCATAATAGGTCTGACCATGAGAGAGAGAAAGAGAGAGAGAGAAAGAGAGAGAGAGAGAGAGAGGGAGAGAGAGAGAGAGAGAGAGAGAGAGAACAGAGAGGTTATGTGTATCACATGTACGTGTGCAGAGAAAGGGGGATACGTCTGTGAGGAACAATGGGGAGAGGAAGGTGAGGGTGTGTAGTAGTGGAAGGGGAGGAAGAAGAGGAAAAGTTGGGGGTCAGGAGGTGGATGTAAAATATGAAAGAAAGCCTGGTAAGAGAGAAAGAGGGAAGGAGGGACAGGGAGGCAGGGAGAAACAAGTGGTGGGGGGAGAGGGGCACAGAGATATATCTGTGGTACGGGTGGATATGCGTGACCACGTCTGTGTGCGTGACAGCCAAGCAGGGGCTGGAGTAGTACATTCAGCCTGGTTTGCATTTCTCACACACCTCCTACGCAGCCTGGAGAAGAGCCGCAGGGACTCTGGGAAATTCTCTCCCCTGACTGCCTCTAAAGCAAGGGCCGACTCAGAGTCTGGAGGTAGAGGCCAGAGTCGCCCAGGGCTCCATCCTCTTGTCTAACATGGGTGTGCTGGCCCCACATTCCCTGGGATCCCACAGAGCGGCACAAGCAGTGTAGGTTGAAGTTAGAGGCTGACTCACTCTCTCTGCTGCTCAGGGGAGGAGGATGTGGGATCTGTTTACAGCTCTAGGCTTGATGGAGTCCTGACAGGGATATAAGGAAGGAGAGGAATGGGGAGGCAGGTTCTGCCCCTGTAATGATGCTCTGGTGCTGGGCTAGCCTGGTTCAGAGGAGGTATGTGGTCAGTTTAGAAAATTTTAAAAGGAGACTGCAGTGGAAACCTGGCTTTCAGGTCTTGACATCTGTTCATGCTCTTCCTGGTTAAACAGTGCCCCAAAGATCTGAGGATATACCTCTCCTCACTCCATCTCCTATTCTTTGGTGGGACTGACCTTACCCTTAGCTTAAAGTGGGTCTTCCTTTAATCAGCGTGTCTCCCCAGCTACAATGGATAGGCCAGAGAGGGACAAGGGAACTCAAATTAGATCAGTGTGAGCCATGCCTAGGATCTAGTTTGACCCCGAGGAATAGGGTGGTTTCTGAGGTTGTGTGGCTATGACAGGGATGGGTTAGAGCCCTGGCCATCATCTGCTATTGTGAGAAGTCTGAAAATGCAACCCATAAGCAGAAAGCTATGGGGAAAATCCCGACATCCTAAAGGTACAGTTTGATCTCTGAATGTGGCCACATCTGAAGCTAGACTACTCCACTCTTGGACTTATTTGATTACACAAGCTAATGCATTCTCTTTTCCTTTTTTTTTTTTGGACTGTACTCAGGGGCACTGAGCCACATCCCCAGCCCTGTTTTGTATTTTAATTTTTCACTGAGTTGCTTAGCACCTTGCTTTTGCTGAGGCTGGCTTTCAACTCACGAAGCTCCTGCCTCAGCCTCACGAGCCCCTGGGATTACAGGCGAGCACCACTGTGTCTGGCTTCCCTTTACTTTAAGCCAGGCTGAGTTGGGTTTTCCATCAGCCTCCATAGAGGCTTGGCAGAAACAAAGGTGAATCAGATTCCCAAAAGCCTACTGAGAACCCACAACGTTCTAGGTGGGAATACTGACAGATGTCGGGAAGGAGTTGATTAAGCACAAAGCACCTGCCTCGTCACCAGTGAAGGCAGATGTTTGAACAAACAAATTAAAGTCCTAGAAGATGATGGTCTTGTGCTACAAAGCAGAGGAGGTTGTCAGCATTAATCCAGAAGCCAAGATGGGCAGACCAATGTTAAGACTGAGGAGCCGGGGCATGGAATAGTCACCAGGTAACACACACCAGCTTCAATGACAGATGGACCAAGCTCTGAATCTGAACTCAATCAAAGTCTCCATTTATTTACTTGCAAAAGGGAATGGCAATAGTCTTATCACGTGGTGAGCAAAAACAGAGAGGGAGCTCACAATCTGGTGGAGTGAACACCATCAGATGAACAGAAACTTGCTGGATGGCAAGAGACTATCGGAACAGAGCTTTCATTTGTTTGGATGAAAGAATTGGAACGTGCAAAGAGGGGAGACACCATTAACAGAAAGCTGTGATGTACCAAAGGGCCCCGATCTCCTGAAACATAAAGCCCACTAGCAGATTAAATTCCCGGGATGGGAGCACCCAAGCTAGACTAGTTGTAGCTGGAGGTGGTACCCTCATGCTCCCAGGTGATTTGGGTACGACAGGGATGCAAGATCATGAAAGGTTGCAGAACGTCAAATGGACTCAATGCCAACCTTAAGCTCACTGTCTTATCAGCTGTGTGACCTATGCCTATTTCCTATCTTACTCTATAAATCAGGAATAATATCTACCTATTATTTTTTTGAGAATTTGTTAACATATGCAAAGTGCCTAGCACCTGGGAAATGTACTGTGACTTTCAGAACCCTCACTTTCCCTTCACAGGGTTCTGGGTGACTACTCGGAGTCACAAATGAGAAGAGAGACCTAATATGGCTCTAGGGACTACCAAAAGTACACCAGAAGACAGCCTTGGATGTTTCTAGAAAACCTTTCCATCACCTTAAGGACTTTCCCAGTGAAAATAAACTTCACCCGAAAGAGGGATTTGGTGAGGCATATCCTATCCCTTGCAGTGTGGGGGTGAATTCCTTTCCCAGGCTTTCCTGCCAAATCTCTGTGGCCAAGGAAAAGGGACACAGCCCAGGAGGCAAACAGACAGCCAGGGAGATGTATTTAGGGGCTTTGGGGTGCTGACCATATAGTCAGCAAAGATCCCAGGCACGGCCTCTGAGTAGAGAGTTGGTGGCAGTTTCAGAACCTTGACCAGCCTCAAGTGCACCCCCTTCCCAGTCTCATTGTGAGGGGGCTCCCTGTCCACAGACTGAGCCCAGACTGGCAGGTCAAGGAAAGGCAAGGAAACACACTGCACCAAAGACACAGCAGGATTTCAAGGCTTGCAAAGCCTCCCATGAGCATTTTCTAGTGTTCTAAAGCATCCCTTGGCAATGTCACTTCTTCCATGCAGGTTCAATAGCGACTACTGTACCAGGGTGAGAGTGGAAGGTGAAGATGACTCTGGGCAGTTTTAGTAGGAAATGCTCCTTCTGGGAGGTTCTGGGAAGAAGAAGAGGTGATCGGAACAGAGCTTTCATCTTGTTGGAAGCCCTCCTGCACTGACAAGAATCCTGCCATCTAATTTGTAGATCAAGCACATTATTAAATGTGAGAATCAGAAGTGACAAGCATAATGCCCCATGCCATGATGCGAATACTCATTAAGCCATTCCGTCTATTATTTCAGATAAAATGCAAGCTGACTAAGAACACTCTTGGCGTCTATCTACTGAAATGGGCACCTAGTGATTTAAATTAGACAATAAGAGGAGGTCTGGGGTGGCCTCGATTTGTCACGTGACTTTTCAAATGCCTGTTGCGGAGAAATAGCACGTTCTTTAATGTTTTTTTTTTTTTTTTTTTTAAAAAGCAGCTGGTACCCAGAGAAAGATTTTACGAAGGGTAAAGCATTTGAATCATGAAACCCAACCTGTGGAGCCAGACCCCTCCTCCTGCCTGGTCTTGAGGTACAGAGCTGACTTTTCAGTGGCCCAATTGGGGAGAAAGACCACAACTGAAAGAAGAGGAACCCACTGCTTCCTACAGCCAGATCTCAGTTCCACTTGTGAGTCTGATGATGTAGTTTTTATGTGGTACCTACTTAAGCCTCCTCACCCCCACACTACCATCCTCCATACCCACCCAAGAAGCACAGATGAAGCTGAAGCGGAACATGGCTATGGGGGAAAGAAAGGCTCAGATGTGCCTGTGGCCTAAGATGTCACTTTTACATGTAAAAGTCATAAAAGACATCTTTTGTTTCTGAAAGACATATGGAAATAGACTTGGGCCCAGGAATCCTTAAGCCAATGGGTTTGACCGACGAGGAGTTAATAATGGATGAAGCTGGCCATCTAAGTTTTCTTTTCTAAAATTGAAAGCTTACCCAGTTCACACTGCTGTGGACTTGCTTTCGGAGTCCAGTAACTATCCTTTGGCAGAAATGGTGGTGGATGGGACAGTGTGACTGTTCAATTGGGAGTGAGGACTCTCTCCAGGGAATTCAACTTCACACTCCACACCAGGGGGTCTCTTCTCCTGTGCCAAGGCAAATTCATCGGCTGCCCCCTTCCTTTCCTTTTCCCCACCTGCCTTGGGGTTTCAGGCAGCTCTCCCATTCCAAGCCTGAATCCAAACACCACCCTTCAGAGCACTGGTATTTCTCAGCACAGAGTATCTGTCTAACCTCTCACCTGCCAGTACCCACTGTTCTGAGGAACGTGTCAAAGGGCTCTCTGATTATTGTCCGAGAGCATTCTCAAAGGAAATGCCTAGGAAGGTCAGGGTTTATATCCAAGGTCTCAGTGCTCACCAAGCACTCCCCACCCCTGCAAGCAGACCAACTAGATATAAATATTGATTTTTCTTGATGACATTTTGCATGCTACAGATATGCATGGAGTGTCTTTCAGCATCCAGTAATACCACACTAGGTACTTATAAATAAACCCTTGAGAGACACGTTCCCAAGGTCGAAAATAAAAGGATTTAGAGAAGATGTTATTACTGGAGGCAGACACAGAGTCAGGCTGACTTTCCTTGACCTTTCCCCCATTGAAATAGATGCAAAATATTCGCATGTACCTTGACCTAAAGATCCCGTACATTATTTTAGAGAAAATAAGAGAAATCTACAGAAAATGGTTTTTATGGAAGAAAATGCAATTCTGCATAAACAATCTGTTGCCAAGGTTATTATAATCAGCCAGCAACATCTGACAAAGAGAGGCTCTTTCTTGGAACTAATGTATAAAAGCTTCGTGATTATATTTCCAGAAACCTCAGAAAAAATTCTTGAAGTTTCAGGTCTGCTTTTTGTTTTTATTTAGTTCTTGGCTCTTGAGTTGACCTTTTGAACTACAGACACATATAATCACCTCTAGCATTTAGGCCTCTTATATCTACGACTAAAATCCTACCGCTATGAGAAGTCATTCCTGTCTTATGCCCAAGAGTGCATCTCTGAGGCTTAAGAACCTGCATGGAAAACTTTAAGCTCAAATAATATTTTTTTATGGATTGATAATATTAAAAACATGATAGAGGGCTGGGGCTGTAGCTCAGTGGCAGAGCGCTTGCCTAGCGTGTGTGAGGCACTGGATTTGATCCTTAGCACCACATAAAAATGAAACCAATAAAATAAAGGCATGCTGTCCACCTACAACTACCAAAAAAAAAAAAAAAAACTATGAAGGGACTCCCCAAAAAGCTGCATAATAGAGTGACTCAATCATTAATCACTAAAACTACTATAATTTGCAGTGAACTAGTGATAATTAGACCAGGGCAAAAGACATAAACTGGAATTGTCCAAGGCAATTCAAGAGGCATGGTCTTATTACAGATCAAAGACACTGCACCACTGGGAAAAAGATACTCAGAAGCCTTTTTGTTGTACAAACACAGATTGAGGCTCGGGTTGTGCTGCTTTCTGTTTGACCTAGGACACCAAAATGGCTCTGAGAGTTGTAGATGGAAAAAGGATGATGCTAAGACCACGTCTGGAAGCATCAAAATACTCAGTTACAAAATTGGAATCAACAAATGACTGAGAGGTTAAAACAACATAACGTGAGCAAAACTTCTTCCTCAATGTGAGTGCTAAATAAGATGTAGATGCATACTTCCTAACAGCCTGGAGTCCCATTTTGGATTAAGTTGGCATTACATTGCCTACACCCCCCATATGGCCCTCTCTTCCATCCCCTGATGGATGTCTACACTGCAGGATCCCAGGCAATCACACATCACCTGCCCTGGGAGCTGCAGCTCCCCCATCTGTTCCCCTGGGATGACACCAGCATCCAAGCTTTAAAGTTTTGCCCAAGGGCAGGTGGGTTTGGCACCAGAACCCAAGCTAAATTGGCTACAGTCCTTCCTCAACATGACCACACTGGGTCATCTGTTCTACTTAGTTTTGGGACTGCCTGCTAGATAGAGGCTTCTAAGAGCCACAGATGTCAAAATCACTTTTCTGAACCTAGCCTTGGAAAATGGGACTGTCCATCCAACTGGACGTCCCATGCATTGGGCTACCTTGCTTATTCCTTCTGGCACTTCCTCTAACCAGTAACATCTGTTGGATGAACCGTGAACTGGAGGATAGAGAACTAATAATGGGCCAAGCCAGGATGCAAGCCTGGAATGTCTGGTGACAAGGCCAGCATTCTTTCTGCAACACCAGAGGTTCTGGGTGTGAGGTGGTAGGCAGGCTCTACAGAGCCAAGGAAGTCAGTTCTCACTGCCGTGTCCTGTGCTTGGCCCAAGAACAGTAAACACCATTCCTGGTGACCCTCATCTGGACCAGTAGGCTGAGCCATTGCCCTTTCTTGTGCAGAGGAAAGCCTTCCAAAGTGTGAAACCTCTACTACCACAAAATCTTCCCACCTTGAAAGTCAGTCTCTGCACAGTAAATAGCAGGGTTTTAATTTTGTTTTAAGGAGGCTGCCAAGTTAAGAGTAGATCTGGTCACTTAAGGAATCATATCCATTCTTCTTGGTGACTGTGGAATACCCTCCTTTGAGAGGAACTTTCAGACAGTGAGAAGTTACTATCTTGGAGTCTGGACCGGAACTCTGCTGGGAAGATTAGGACTTTCCAAAAGCTCATTATGAGAGTTTAACCTAGGCTTTGAACATTCTTCAGCATTTTCTTTTGCTAATCTTTTTTTTTAATATTTATTTTTCAGTTTTTGGTAGACAGAACATCTTTGTGTGTATGTGGTGCTGAGGATCGAACCCAGGCCGCACGCATGCGAGGTGAGCGCGCTACCGCTTGAGCCACATCCCCAGCCCCTCTTTTGCTAATCTTTCTTCGGATTCTCCTTCTCTTGTTTCTCTTTTTCTGTCTTCTTGTGGAATACATAAAGAATATTTTTAGGATTTGATCTTGTTTTATTTATAGGGTTTTCGAGGGTACCTCTGTATAGTTTTTGTAGTGGTTTCTCTATTACAGTACACATATAACCCTTATCACCGTTGATTGTATTTACATTTCTTCTTCTTTAAGTGAAAAGTAAGAAACCTTATTTTCATTTAGATTCCTTTTTCTTTCCCACTTTTAAATATTATTGTTCGAATGTCAGATGTTGTAATAACTTTTGTTTCGGTCTTCAAATATGATTCATGAAACTCTTACAGAGAAAGTCTATTGTACGTATCCAAATTTCTGCCCTTTCCATTGCTGTTTCTTTTGGGTGTTCCAAGAATCCTTCTTTAATCATTCCCATTTTATTTCAACTGAAAATTCTTTTATTTTTCCTTCTGAGAATATCTTTATTTTCCTTTATCCCTGGATATAGAATTCACAGTTGTCCATTCTTTTCTTTTAGCACAGAGGCCACACCCCTCTGGCTTCTATAGCTTCAGATAAAAAGTCTGCCGTCACCCAATCTGATCTCACCCTATAAGAAATGCATTGTTTTCTTGGGACTGTTTTCAAGATAGCTTCCTTTAGTTTTTAGAAATTTCATTATTTCATATCTTGGCAGGGATCTGAATTTATTGTTTTCTGGGTGATGCATTTATCATTAAGGATCTCAAGGATACATTCTGGAATTATTCTTAAAGAATCACTTGTCTTCTCTAGATCAGTCAGCAAACTTGGTTTTCATGTCCCTTGAGTAAATAGATATCTACAAGATCATTAAAGAGCCTGATCTTCTAATTTTCCTTCTTAACAGTGGCAGTTTCTTTTTAGTGCCTGGTTAAGAGCAGGATCCTTCAAGGGCAAGGCCACGTCTATTTGAGCAGTTCCTTGGACACCCTCTTGCAGGCCAACCACAGAGCCTTGCTTCTTTACCCTCCAGTCATTATTCTTATGTTCACATGAAGCCTCCTTCCAACCTCTTACTGGGGTTGCTGTGTTGCCAAGGACTATAGTGAGAATTATAGGTGCCCTTGGCTCCTGCCTGTCTTTCTCAGGGCCTCCTAGAAGCTGCAAGAGTGGCTGACAGTGTTATAAAAGGAAAGGCTGATGTAAGATGATGCCTGATGACCTACAGGCACTAAAATCATTGATGGTCATGTAAAGAGCCCATCTTATTGTCCTTTCCTCTGGGACAAATCCTGGTCTCTAGATTCCTTGTGTATCTAGCATGTGTAGGTGTTGTCCATGTGCTGGAAAGAGGCTTAGGACAGAGCCTCCCTTTCAGTCCTGTTGTAAATGATCTCAAGTTCTCCCGTCATTGGCAGGAAGAAAGATGAGCATCATTTGTTGAGAGTGTCCTGCTGGGTACTGTGTTAAATGTACCATCAATCCTTAGGGTAATTTTAGGAAATGGTTCAGTTCTATTTTCACTTAACAAAGAGGGTTAGGAACATAGAAACTTGCCCGGTCCACACAACTAATAAATTAAGAAACTGGGGTTAACACACAAGCTGCATTAGCAGTTTCTAATTTTCTTTATGCATGCTTTGAAAATCCTCTATTGCAATAAGAAGTGTAGCTGGGGTAATTTTATGAGTGTCTTCTGGTACACCTGCTGGGGTTCATGTGGCTTCTCAGCTGTGCCATCAGAACTGGAGCCCTCCGAGTCGGGAGTCTGACTGCAGATCATGATAGTGAGGGAAATGAGGGTTGGTGCCTTTGGGAGCCTCTAACCCTGTGACAGATACAATGCTGGGCACAATTTATCCTTCTCTAATCTTTTAGCAAGTCATGAGCCACACACATTGTTAATTATCACTTTACAGATGAGAAAAAATGATGCCCAGCAGCCGGTCACTGGCTACCCAGCTGTTAAATGGTAGAACCAGGGTAAATGTTCCAATGAATTAAAAAAAATATATTATCTAGTTGCATATCTTACATATAATAAAGCATACTGATCTTAAATATCATACTTCATAGATTTCTACATATGTATAGTCCATAGTAGTACTACCTAATCAAGATGCAGAACATTTTCATCATTCCAAGAGGCTCCTCCTGCCTCTTCCCATTTAGCAAACTCTCCTTCCCTCAAGGGCAAACATTATTCTGATATCTCTCATCACATATCAGTTATTGACTTTTGGGTTATTTCTAACTTGGGGAGATATTACCAATAAAGCATATAATGAAATCCGTATAATGAATACACACAGTGTGTATTCATCTGTATCTGGATTCTTTGGCTCCACATTATGTCTGTTTATTTGCTGTTGCATTATCTATAGTTCTCTCCTTTACACTGCTGTACAGTTTTTCAAGATATTAATTCATCACAATTTATATACCCTTCTGCTGATTGACCTTTTGGGTTATTTCTAGCTTTGGGGGAGACATTACCAATAAAGCTTCTAAGGACATCTGTGTGCATGCCTTTTCTGGACATACACAATCTTACAAACCTAATGGAGGTTCCTCTTGTACCTGTGGCAGGAAGTTTTAGCTTTGTTGTATTTTGTTTGTTTGCTTTTGCTATAGAAAACATGCTTCTTTCATGTTTAGCCCTTGGGGCTCTGGAAAGGAAGAATCTTATTGATTTAAATAGGAAGGTGTCTGAGTAAGTTCTTAGAGTGTCCTCCAAGCAGTATTCAATCCCTTCTTGGTGAATTCTTGAAATGAAGTGATGAAGGATAGTTATCATCCCTCCAATGATCACATAGGCCAGGACACACCCTCATGGCTCCCCACACTTCCCATCATGTTTGTATTGTTCAGTATTCCAAATGGCAAACATCATTCCCCAACTACCCTGTACCCGCCCCCCCACTCCAGTAATGCTCTCACACCTCAACCATATCAGTTCTGTAGCCCCCAAGAAAGAAACTCTCTTTCTTGATCCTGCATTCTCCTTCATCTCTCTTCTCTGTCAAGCTCCATCCCTCTTGCAAATCCTGTTTTAAATGAAATCTTTCCTTTTCTATTTTTTCAAGTTGACAGCATTATGAGTTGGCGGGAACACAAGTATTAAATAATTAAAACCAATATACACATGTTTACACACACATAAAGCTTCACCTGCATGAGAATGTACAACAAATTTTGGTTTCCTGGAGGCAATCTTTATACATAAAGGATACAATTTAATAAATAGGAAATTTATAAAAAGAGGAAAATAAAATTACTTAAAACTGGTAAAACATAATGCCTGAGATATAGCTTACCTGCTGGATGGTGCATGATTCCTTCCTAAATTAGAGATATAAGCTAAATATATTAGAAGTAGTAAAAAGATTTAGTTTTATGATTGAATCTGAAAGGTACCACTGCCAAATAGACTTTTTTCAAATTATTTAGCTTATTTAGGTTTTTTTACTCTTCTTGATCTACAAGTCCACTCCTAAAAGTCTCTTGTAGTGTCTCATTTTAGAGATTGGAGTGAAAGTCCCATTATGTAGCTTGAACAAATCACCTGGGAACACATGGCCCTTGGGATGCAGATGTCTCTCTATGGCTTCATTTGGGTGAGGCTAAGGCTCTGGATGCTACTTGACTGGAGAATTGGGGTCCCTGGAACAATTCTTTAGAATAAATTAAATCCTTTTTTCTTAATTATCTCATATCCTCACGTCTACTATTGTGGAGTATGAGGCTCTTCAATTCTTTCCTCACCAACTAGTTCTTAAGTACTCTCCTGCTGGTGCTGTCTTTGAATTACAGACAACATAATATTCTCTGTTTCCTTTATGACGATACTGAGAGCAATTCAGGCAGGATTGCTAGGCACCCGTATGGCCATGAAGCCTCCACGCACAGACTGAAGTAGCTCACGTACAAGTAAATGTCTCGTCCCTCCCCAGGGGTCATACTGGACAAGTTTGTCTCCTTTAGACCATTCATTCCTGCTCTCAGACGAGAACTCAAGAAATTTAAAGGCATCCTTCAGCGTGTGCTTGGTCTTGATTTTAAGAGCTGTGTTTGTACTCCTCAGAAGGAAAACAGCATTCCCATTTATGTTTGTGGCTGCTGAACTTAATTGCTTTCGTGCTGCATATTGCCTCGTCCAAATTAGGCCTTGCTTCTCTAGGACCAAATGGAAGTTCTGTCTTTTCACTCCGTTGATTGTTTTCTTTGCTGTGCAGAGGCCCCAAGGCTTTACATTTTCAAAGGCACCGTTCTAAACGTGAAATGGGTATTAAACACTGGCTAGTCCCCTCTTATGCTGGGGTGTCCCTTGTTTTCATTTTGTAAAACAAAGTTGACAAAATGTGTGTTTCATTTTGTGTTCTATAGACTCTTTGGAAGGAATTTTACATTTTAAACCACAAGGCTTGTCCAAGACCCTTTCTCCTCTCACTTTTTCCAGCTTTATTGAGGTATAATCGACAAAATTGTATATATTTAAAATGTACTAAGTGATGATCTGACGTGTGTGTGTGTAATGAAATAAACGCATCCATTATTTAATATAGTTATCTTTCTTCTTTCATTTCTGTATTTCTTTTTTTTTTTTTTTTGGTCAAGATCTTAAGATGTTACTTAATGCTTAAGATCCACTCTTGGAAAATTTCCATTATAAAGCACTTGAAACTACACTCACTCTGCTGTACTTCACATTGTCAGAATTTATTCATCTTATAACTGGAAAAGTTTGTACCCTTTGACTAACATCTTTCCCACTCCTCCACCCTCAGCCCCTGCCAACCCATTCTACTCTATTTCCATGAGTTTTTTTTTTTTAAAGAATTCACATATGATACCATGCAGTATTTCTTTCTGCATCTGGCTGATTTCAGTTAGCATAACACCCTGTGGGTTTACCCAAGTGTTGCAAATGGCAGGATTCCCTCCTTTTTTTCTTTTCTTTATGGGCTAAATAATATGCACACATACAAATGCATACACCACTTCTCTTTATCCATTTATCTGTTAATGAACAAGTTATTTCCACAAATTGGTTATTGTGAATAAGGTTGCAATGAACACCAGAGTGTGGCTATCTTTTTGAGGTACTGAGTTTGTTTCCTCTGGAGTTGTACCCAATAGTGGCATTGATGGATCATATAGTGGTTCTATCTTTTATTTATTTTTTTAAAGAACCTCTTACTGGGGTCTGGGGTTGTGGCTCAGTGGTAGAGTGTTCACCTAGAGTGCGTGAGCCCCTGAGTTCGATCCTAGCACCACCTAAAAATAAATAAATAAAACAAAGGTATTGTGTCCAACTGCAACTAAAAAATAAGTTAAAAAATAAAGGTATTGTGTCCAACTACAATTAAAAAATATTTAAAAACAGAAACCAACAAAAAATCTCTTACTGTCTTCCAAAGTGGCTGTATCAACTTATGTTCCCAATGCAGTGTGTAAGGGTTCCATTTTTTCTGCATCTTCGCCAATATTTGTTGTATTTTTTCTTTTTGATACCAGCCATCCTAACAGGTGTGAGATCACATCTCATTGTGGTTTTTATTTGCATTTCCCTGGTGATTAAAAATATTTAGCACCTTTCATGTGCCTGTTGCCTATTAGTATATATTCTCTGGAAAAAGTCTACTCAGGTTCTTTGCCCATTTTTTAATTGCTTACTTTTAAAAAACACTTCTTTTTTTTTTTTTTTAAAGAGAGAGTGAGAGAGGGGGACAGAGAGAGAGAGAGAGAGAATTTTAACATTTATTTATTTTTTCTTAGTTCTTGGCGGACACAACATCTTTGTTGGTATGTGGTGCTGCTGAGGATCGAACCCGGGCCGCACGCATGCTAGGCGAGCGCGCTACCGCTTGAGCCACATCCCCAGCCCCTAAAAAACACTTCTAAAAGACTTTTACTATTGAGTTGTGAGAGTTCCTTGTGTATGTTAGATATTAAGGCTTTATCAGATGTATGTTTTGTAAATAATTTCTCCTGTTCTGGAAATTGTCTTTTCATTTTGTTGGTTGTTTCCATTGCTGTGCAGAAGTTTTTTTTTAGTTGATATAATCCTACTTGTTTATTTTTGTGTCATTGTTGCTAGTGTTTTTGGTGTCATATTCAAGAAATAGTCGCCAAGGCTAACTTCAAAGCATTGCCTCTTTACCTTATAACTCATCTTTGTTATGCTCCTTCTATCTTTATGCACCTAAGTGTACATCTATGCACTTATGATGCCCTGAGTTCTGTCCAGTTCCTCATCAGACATTATTGAGATGTTAAATCTCCTCAAATGGATTTGTAGATTTAACATAATCCTATCATAACTTTAGAGGCTGTTTTATTTTCTATTTTTGGGGGGGTTGATACCGGGGATTGAACTCAGGAGCACTTGACCACTGAGCCATATCCTCAGCCCTATTTTGTATTGTATTTAGAGACAGGGTCTCACTGAGTTGCTTAGTGCCTTGCTTTCACTGAGGCTATCTTTGAAACTTGCTATCCTCCTGCCTCAGCCTTCCAAGCCTCTAGGATTACAAGTGTGCGCCACCGTGCCTGGTGCTAGAGGCTGTTTTTGTAAAAGTTGACAGGATGGTTCTAAAATTTATCTGGAAATGCAAAGAGCCCAGAATAATCAGAGCTCTTCTGGAAAAGAGGGGAAAAAAATCAGAAAATGTGCATCATCTGCTCTTGAGACTTATTTTACACTTCCAATAATCAAGATGTATGGTACCATCATAAAGACTGACAAATGATCATTAGAACAGAACAGCAAACCCAGAAATAGACCCACACTTCCATGGTTATATGATGCTCAACAAAGGTACCCAGAGCAACCTAATGGGAGAAAAATGACTGTAACACAGTGGTGCTGGAACAGCTAGATATCTATATGAAACTTGACTGATTTCCTTCTAAGAAAAAAATATTCAGGCCGAAGAGAGAAGACATACTGGAGGAGTCACTAAAATTTCTTTATCTGGAAAAGGAGCAGGTTTCCTAAGATTGTCTAAATCCTGCTCACAGGGCCTGGAGAGGCAGGATTTTAGGTTTGGGTCCTATGATGGTAGATGCAAGGGTCTGTATGCTCAGCTGATCTTGAGTGTGTAGCTATTCACAGGATGGACACTGCCAAGGAGCCAGAAAAGGTCACAACTAGCAGGAAGAGGTGAGAGTAAAGAAAGCAGAGTCAGAGCAGGGTTCCAGGAGCTACATCTCTAAAGCAGGCCTGCTTGGGGTAGCTATTTATAAAGTAAATGGTAGAAGCAGGTACCCATGCTCCTAGCTTCCAAGGTCACATCCAGATCCGGTATCTAAGGAGTCCAAATGCAGAAAGACTTATAATCCTAATAATTCAGTATTCTTCCCCTCCCCCGCTTTTTTTTTGGTGCATAGGATTGAACTCAGGGGTGCTTAACCATTGAGCTGCATCTCCAGCCCTTTTAATTTTCTTTCTTTCTTTCTTTCTTTCTTTCTTTCTTTCTTTCTTTCTTTCTTTCTTTCTTTCTTTCTTTCTTTCTTTCTTTCCTTTTTTTTTTTTGAGCCAGGTTTTTGATAAGTTGCTTAGGGTCTTGCTAAGTTGCTGAGGCTGGCTTTGAACTCATGATCCTCCTGCCTCAGCTTCCTAAGCCACTGGGATTATAGGCGTGCACCTTCGTGCCTAGCTTCCTTTTGTCTTTTACCATCTCTACTATGCTTTATTACTAAAGATGGAAATCAAGAAGAAAAGGAGACGGAAAGAGAAACAAGGAAGGAATCAATCTTGGCTACATCTGGCCCTCCCTGAACTGTGCTTCTCCTCCTCTAGCCTCCCACACAACCTTTGCCAGACCAGCTCCCATCATTCTTCAAGAGGAGGTGTAATGTCACAGACCTGGTCCCCACAGTCCACAGGACCCACACTCATAAGCCTTGCACCTTCCCCTCCCAGTGCTCCCTCTCACTGGGATCATGCAGTTTTCCCTGAGAGCTCCAGGAGCACAGAGCCTGAGTCTGCTCTGCTCACACTGACTCCAGAGTGCTGGAACTTAGTACTTACACACAGCAGCCCTCATTAAACAGGTGATGAACAAACGACCAAGTCCCTACCAGCTTCCTCATGAGCACACAGGAGATTTTGTTCTCTTTTCCTGGCAAAACTCAACACGTCTCTGAAATGTAAGGTAATGCTCGGTTCCTTCAAATTGAGTTCCTCACTCAAATGATCTTATGTTACTTCAGACTATTTTATGGGGAGATATTTGGATTTTCATCTGATTTCCATCTTACATGTTTTATTACAGAAAGAGTTATGGGGCCAATTCTCTAAATTTATCTGCAAAAGAAATGGAATTGATTTCCTGAGAGAAGATGAGAAAATGTCACTTCCCTTTATGATTAGGTGGCCCATTTCAAGAAGACAGGTAAAGAGGGTGGAAAAAAAAATTTACTTTTTCTCTTTCTGTTTTTCCTCAGGTACTGTAATTGACAATAAGATGTAAGCTTTAAATAAGGTGCTAACTAGGCTCTTGTTGGAATTACAGAATTGTTTTATGCTTAATGACAACAGGAAAAACACATACAATTCCAATATTAGAGAGATGGACTCTTGATTTCTTGTCTAGAAAATAAACAATCATCATTTTGGGGAATTAAATATAAACTGACTAATAAACACATAAGAGATGGGTGTTTAAAATTTTGTGTCTGGTCAAAGCTGTTGGGATTGAGTACATTCAGACCTAGGCTAAATTGGTCCCCTAACTCTTTCTGGAAGGGAGCTCCTTACGTAAGCCACCAGCTCCTATGATGGCCTAACGTGGGGTCAGAAACACTATGCTGATTTCCTTATGTGAACATCTGAATGATGCTGTAATGGATGTGGGAATACAGGCATCTCTTTGACATATGATTTCAAATCCTGGGACACATATCCAGATGTAGGACTGCTGTGTTGTATGTCAGCTCCATTTTCAATTTTTGGAGGCACCTCCATATAGATTTCCACAATGGCTGTACTACTTTACCATCCCACCCGCAGGGTGCAAGGGTTCCTTTTTCTCCGCATCCTTGCCTACACTTGCTATTGTCTGTCTTTTTGATAATAGCTATTTGGTGGATAAATGAAACCTGGTAACAACACGATGGTCAGTAGGAGGCCATATAAATGACGGTGGTCCCATAAGATTATGCACAACAAAACTGCCAACAAGACATTTCTCAGAACATTTCCCTGTCAATAAGCAGAGGATTGTGGCAGACTTTGCAATGCTCCTCTTAGTAACTGGTACATCAAGCAGGCAAAAGAGAGCAAGAATATGGATCTGACTAGCACAATACCTAGCTTGATCTTAGGATTATACCTAGGACACTCTACTCAACAATTCGTGAGTATATATTCTCTGCAAGCTCCTGTGGAATATTTAGAGAAGTTGACCATGACAATTCTTAAGAAATTTCAACAGACTGTCCCATGGGCCGTGGTCTCTGAGCACAAGACAATTAATTTTGAAATCAATAATGAAAATTACACTTAGAAATACCTAAATACACTTAGAAATACCTACTTTTGTTAATTGAAAATGTAATTTTAAAGATCACATGGGTCAAAAGAAAAAATCAAACTAGAAACTAAAAATACTTACAATTGGATGATGATAAACTATACATCAAAACTTATAGGAAGTAGGTGAAACAGTGATGTTGTACTCCAGCAGCAGCCTCATATAGTTCAGCTTCACTGTGCACGAAGAGGCCACCTGGGTTGCCTGGCCTACGTCACTTAGGTCTGACTGAACACGCTCTGTGATGTTCACACATTGATAAAATTAATGATGTTATTTCTCAGAACATATCCTCATCATGAAATAAAACATGACTATCTATGGTAAAAAGTTTCTTTAAAAATCCTGAAAGATCCACATATAAATAGAATTACTTTTAAAAAGAAGGAACACAGACTTCACTTTTGTACTGCTATGGAAGTATCTTTCCTCATGAAATGCTTGTGCATAATCCTAACCTTAATTTCCCTTGGTCCCAGACCTTTGAACTTGTCTAACTAGTGTGAATTTGGATTTTAGTTTATCCAGCACACACACATGCCCAGATCCTGGATTGATTTTCCAACGACTGTTGGAATCAAAGTTTCTAGAATCCCATAAGAGCAGAGTATCCCTAGCAAATGCACGAGCACTTGAATCTTAGGTACAACCAGGACAAGTCCTGATTATTTTCATACTCTTTTAGTTCACTCATATATGATCTCAAAGTGAAATGCTCCTGCTTTAAGGTTAGATTTGGGCTGTCTCTGATAGATGTGTAGCCATGAACAGAACTCATTGCTCCAGTGGATTTGTGGCAATTGTTCCATGATGGAGTGGGATTTTCCTGACTTGGCATAACAAACACATAGTTCTCCTCCAATCTAGGGTCACAGGCCCCCGGGCACTGTGAAGTTAGAAATATAGCCTAAGGATGCATTTTCTGTGAATGAAAGGGACCCAGGTAGTCCAATGGCCCCAAATAGTCCTGGCTTAAGTTTGTTGGTCTTACTGGAATTAAAAGCACTCCCTTTACTCAAAAGTGTCCCAGAAGCTAGAGAGCATCATGCTAAGTGAAATAAGCCAGGCACAGAAAGACAAGGGTTCAATGCTTTCTCTCATATGTGGGAGCTAGAGAGAAAAAAGAAAGAATAATAAAAAAAGAAAAGATCTCACAAAATTAGAGAGAAGATCGAATAGAGTAGAGGAAGGTGATCAAGAGGGAAGGAAGAAACGAGGGCATGGCAAGGACTGGGAAACAAAATCAATCAAATTACGCTTTGTCCATGTACGTAAATACCTCAACACATCCCACTTTATATGTAATCATAATGCACTGATTTAAAAGAAATGGAAGGGAGACCAGTAGACTAGAAGGAGGAAGGAGGTTGGGCAGGGAGGAGAGGAGAGAAAGGGAAATACTAGGAATAAGCTCTTCTAAAGTCCATTCACATGGGGTGACCTTATCACCAGGGTGAAAAAGTTTCACATGAGGTGGAAGTGAATTAAAAAAAGAGAAGCAGGTGGCTCTGGAGAGAGTGGGCTTTGAGATCTTTGTGCACATTTCCCATTCCAAGGGAACTCCAAGCGGGCTTAGACAGGTAGAAGTCCTGCACATCCACCATGTCTTCTGTAGTGGCATGGACAGCCTGTGGCATCTCTTGAAAGAGGGCTCTTCTCTCCAGAGCACAAGCCAATTTTTGCAGAACAACCTGCCTGTAGCAGCATAAGAAATGATTTTGCATATACTAATCTGGTAGGCATGGGGGTGAAGGGAGAAGAGGGAACTGCTGGAGTCTTTCTTGCCAATAGGGAGGAGCCTGCCAGAGGCTTATCTGTGCAAAAGAGGAAGAAGAACATCTTGAATTCAGCGGTGCTTTTTGGATCGGCACCATTTACTTATCTAAAGTTCATCTGAAGACCTGCTACCAAAATCATTGCAGGAAAGACTAGGTTGTTTTACCTTCGAAGAGAAATGAGAAAGCTGTGCACAGTGCACCATAAACTGTCACCAGCAATGGCCAAGGGTCATCGATATTAATATGGTCACCTTGTGGTGTCCACACTGTTGTCTCACTGCATCAGCTGGTGAGATGCCAGCTCCACCTGTGTTTATTATCGAGCCTCAATTTTGAATGTCACTGTAGGCAGCTGCCTTGCAGTATATTTATTTCATAGTAATAGAATCTCATTTTCATAATTTGAGAATGGTTATTATACCACAATTCTCCAAACACTATACTTTTTTTCCAGCTTAAAAATAGCATTAGCATTTCTGAAATATAGAAAAATATCAAGAAAGAGATCATAACCCTACCACATTTAAATAATTCTTGCTATTTCTTTTGAGGGGGCATGCTTTCAAATAGTTTATACCATGGAGCCTGTTAGCTGACCACCAAAATCCCTTCCTTCCTTCTTCCTGAAAACAGAATTTTAACCCTGTGGCTGCCAGCCCCACCTTGAGCAAAGTGTGGTTTTGTGATTATTCACTTAGGGAATGGGAGCACGCTGTGAGCCTCTTTTTGACCAGGTTCTTAATAGAGAAAGTTGGCCCCCTCCATTCCCTGCTCCCTTTCTCAGAGGCTGAAACATGCATAGCATAGGCATCAATAATTAGATGATAAGAATCTAAGATTCATTCATATTGATGCATAGATCATCTTAAAAACATACATTGTAAATGGAGTATAATTTCATCAAGTGTATATCCCACAAATTACCAATTTTATAGGTGATGAAGCTTGGGTTGATTCCAGTTTCCCTTTATTTTTGTACCAACCATTGGTTAGCTATGAATATTTGAACATTCTTATGAATGTTTCTTAGTGAACATGCAACAATTTCTCCAGCCCATATTCCTCAGAATGGAATATTTACCCACAATAAAAATATATACCCTCCAATGTTTATAATGTCATGCAAGTTTCTGACTTTTTCTCTCATAGTAGGCTTCAATACCCATGAAATTTGCATGAATTATGTGCCATAAGGAGAAAGATTAAATGATGAATTTAGAATTTATTCTGTCAGTATTTATCAATTTAAACTATTTATAATTTCAAATTTTCAGGTTATATTGCTGAAAGAAATAGTAAAAACTTACATAACACTTATCCAGATTTACCTTTTATCCACGTGTACTAGGTATACTTCTAAAAATGTGCACATATTTACAGAGATAAATATCTGTTTGCAAGTGACATTCACCATGGCTCTCTACCTTTAAATACTACTATGTGTTTTTTCTAAGGATTGAAGTATTATATTGCTCAGCTATGGTAGCTGTCAAATTCTTAAATTTCATTGAATCTACTACCAAGATTCCATCTTTCTTTTATTTATTTATTTATTTATTTATTTATTTATTTTTTTAGTTTTTGGCGGACACAACATCTTTGTTTGTATGTGGTGCTGAGGATCGAACCCAGGCCGCACACATGCCAGGCGAGCGCGCTACCACTTGAGCCACATCCCCAGCCCCAAGATTCCATCTTTCTCAGGGAGCACAATTTTGTTCTTTAGAGCAAGTTCTCACAGAAATAACAGTATGCAATCTCTGGGTCAGATACTACAGAGCTAGCTGTCACATCTTTTTAGCATTTCCAAAAACCTTTGTCTTTGATAACACAGACATGCTTGAAGAATGTTGGTCCATCCCCCTCTTAAGGAAACCATCTCAGTTTGTGTTTGATGCTTCCTTAGAGGTTTGTAAACATAAAGCATATATAGTGTGGCTCAAGGTTTCACAAGTGGAGGAATATAGCATCCATCAATGATACTAACTTTGATCACTGGGTGAAAAAAGGTGTTGCCCCTACTCTCCATAGTCCACTTACTTTTAAAAAACATATTGTGGCAGGGGTTGATGGCAACAGACTAGTGGGACTGCAAGTTGGTGCAACCACTATGGAAAGCAGTATGGAGATTCCTTAGAAAAATTGAAATGGAACCACCATTTGACTTAGCTATCTCACTCCTTGGTTTATACCCAAAGGACTTAAAATTACATAATATAGTGATGCAGCCACATCAATATTTTTAGCAGCTCAATTCACAATAAACTATGGAACCAACCTAAGTGTCCTTTAATAGATGAATGGATAAAGAAAATGAGCTATATGTACTCAAGGGAATATTACTCAGCTTTAAAAAAGAATGAAATAATGGCATTTGCTGGTAAATGGATGGAGTTGGAGAATCTCATGCTAAGCAAAATAAGTCAATCCTCAAAAACCTAAGGCTGAATGTTTTCTCTGATATGTGGATGCTAATTCCCAATAAGAGGAGGCACTAGGAAAGAATAGAGTTACCTTAGATTAGGTAGAGGGGAGTAAAGGGAGGGGAGGGGAAGAGATATGGGGATAGAAAGGATAGAAGAATGAAACAGCCATATATATAATCCATGACCAATGTGATTCTACAACATGTACTATCAGAAAAATGAGAAATTATACTCCACCTATATATGATATATCAAAGTGCATAAATGCATTCTACTGTCTTGTATAACTAATTAAAACAAATTTAAAAAAATTTTAAAAACATACTGTGGCTGATTTCTGTCTCCACTAATCTAGACAGTGAATGGGAGAACACTTTAAAGACATGCAAATATCTTGATCTCATAAATATTGCTCCTTAAACACAGTGTATACTTATAATTCCTACCTGACCAATCTTTACCACAATGGTTGTTATGTGATGATTTTCTAGCTCCAGGCCCCATTCCACACTCAGTAGTCAGCTCTCAGTGTTCGGCTACAAGCAAAAGCCTTCCAGTCGCTCCTATGCATGTATTTTTATCTATTTATTATTGAGTAATAATAAATTCCTATAGTTAATGACTTATAATAAATTACTGGACTTTATTTTGGTTTTTTACCTTTCAGATTTGGCCATGAGAGCCAGCTCTTCAACCTCGCTCCTACATGTTTGTGCCATATTCCCATGTAATTTTTTGGCATGACAAAATACTCCATGCTCTTTTTGAATCTATTCTAACTCTAACTGTAGAATAAACCATTTTCTCAAGGAGCTGAGGTTCCTGTTTGCTAGCACCTTTTACTTAAGAGACCAACAATTTCCCACTGATCTCTGTTTTAAAGGAAGACTGCATATACAGGTGAGTCCTGTCTTGGGTTTATTTTACTCTATTGCTATACTTCAAAACAACTAAATGCAGAATACAACAGTTACTAGTATGGCATTATGTAAAAATGTGAATGTGTAACCGATGTGATTCTGCAATCTGTATTTGGGGTAAAAATGGGAGTTCATAACTCACTTGAAACTAATGTTTGAAATATGATATGTCAAGAGCTTTGTAAGGTTTTGAACAACCAATAAAAAAAAAGATGTACAAATAAAATTATTTAAGGGATAAAAAAAAAACAACTAAATGGATTCCAAAGTAGATAATTATTATAGTTTCATATTTGTTATTATTCTGTTTGCTTCCCCTTTTAGGAATGTCTCAACTCTTCTTATCTTTATTTATCCCTGTAAATTTTATTATTATTATTATTATTATTTTTTTTTTTTGGAAAGACAGGATGCTGCAGCAATATATTGAGACAGGAAAAGAGAGCTGTTTCTCTGGTGTGTGTTTTGTTGTGATTTGTTTTTTTTAACATAACGGGGGGGTGGGTGAAGACGGACGGGGCTTTGCCTGGGTCTGGTAGCCGGTCGGCAGCATTGTTTTTGACGTGAGGCTTCTGAAGGCCTAATGCTTCTGCAGCCTTCCTGACAGTTCATGGTGAAAATAAACACCCTGCCCTGCTGCTATCCAGACAAGCCTGGCGGCACACTCCACAGCAAAGCACGCAGACCACACATTAAAACATTAATGAAGAACCAGCAAAGGGTTTGGAAGCAAAGCCAGAGATGATGTACTTTCCCCGCTTGTTTATCTGCTCGCCTCAGTGAATCACTTTCACCCAAGGGGTCTGACACAGAGGGATCTGTCTCCTCGTCTTGTGTATTAACTTTAATGCCATATCCTCGGTCGATGTGTATTTGATTCCATTTCATGTCTCCCTGAGGTGGCCAAAGGATTAATGAACACAGTATTCAGCTCAGAGTTGATTCTTGGTCCTCAATAATATTAACTGTGGATTCAGCTTCTAACTCTATATTCCTAACCATCTCAAGAGGCGAAGAGGATCTTTTAAGGAAAATATCCAGAGAGTTTGAAATATTTAATACTTCTACAGTCAAAATTGCTCTATGTCCCCAAAAAGTAGTGAAAAAAATTTTTTTTTAAATGAGAACTTGATATTGGTGAGTTGATATGGAAAGTGATGTTTATTGCTGGTGGCAGAATAAGTTCATAGAATTTGTGAGAAAGCAAAGTGATACTATTGAAGAAGAGTCAAAACTACATACAGCCTTTGAACCTAGAGTTTTATTCCTAGAGTTCTTCTTAAGAAAATAGCCAGAAGCCAAAGGACATCTATACAAAGATGTCACGGGGGACACTGTCTGTAGTTGCAAAATAATAATAGGAAAAGAAACCACAATGTTTAAAATCATGAAAATGGGTTAATATATTGTGATACCATATCATAATAGACTGTGTAATAGGCATCAAAGTAACTGTGAATATTATATGGAAATGTGGTTAAGAGTTGATATGACTAAGCAAAAGGGTAGTAAAAAGTGGGTATAATGCTGATGATCACCATTCAGAATATGGGTTTGTAAGGATGATAACATGCAGAGATGACAATGACTCTATTAAGCCAACAGAATCATGGGTGATTATTGGCCATGCCTGGCACTTGATTAAGCATCCCATAAATGTTAGCACCGCTAATACCATCTATAGGCCTCGTTGCAGGGTACAGTGCCTGTTAGGAAGAGGAAAAGTTACATATCATGTGGACTATCTCTGTTCACACCAGAAGAAGAGAACTAAAGCTTCTACAGTAAAGCATTGCTGTCTCTTCAGGTGGAAATGAGGCCCATCATTCATTCTGAGCACAATACCCAGCCTGAATCATAAAGTCCTTACTCTCCTCTTTGTTCAGAGAAAAACCTACTCAATACAGTCTCCTGCTGTTGCTTGACAGAACCTGGCTAGTATTCGGAGGGAACAGATCTTCTTGATCTGTGATTATCCTACATACCACAGAATTGCTGGTCTGCAGCACTAGAGTTCAGTAATAATCCCAACCATGGTGATAATCAAAATACCATTACAAAAGATATTCCTGAACTCCCCCCCTGGACAATGACACTGACCTCCATGAGAACCATCAGGTCTATCTCCAACCCAGACCCAAGACTTGCTTTACAACTGCATGAAGTCCCTGCTCAATTCCATCCAGGAGCAGGTAAGTGAAGTATATTTTGTGAACAATTGCTTCGTTTATATAATTTCCAAACTGTGGACACACATGAGTCTATTTTTATTGTTGGGGAAATCCAGGGTTAGAATCGTCAGTATCTTCAACTCTTGACCATTCTTTGATAACCAATAGAAATGATTATTTTTATTCTTGGCCTGGATCTAGCCTTTTTTTTTTTCCTGGAAGGTCATCACATGTTTTTGAATAACAGTCATAGCTTTCTTGATTACATGAGTAATAAGCATTGACTGAAGAAACTTTGGAAACTTCAGAACAGCAGAAAAGACATTAAATCTTCCTGCTACATGGAGAGTAATCAGGGTTTTTTTTTTTATTTGAACACATGCACACACATATTACTTAGACACATGATATGGTTTCCCTTGTGTTGTAGTGGAGAGTGATAACTAGTAGGGCTATATTAAGCAAATGAGGGATATAAACTGCTGAAAATACCTTAAACACCAATTCATATTTTAATAATCCATTTGGTTCTATAACAATATGCAGCCGACTCAAGTGAGTAGCTTGGCTACATTGCAAACTACTTGGAATGCAGAACCTTCTCTGTAATAAGATCCCATGGAACACACTGCAGGACAACAAATTCATTAATTTTTTAAAATATGCAAACAGAATATGTGAATTAGGAACCTGCCATACATTTAAAGTAGAGACAGCCTCCAGGGGATGGCAGGTTTTCATTTATGTCAAGAGTTTTAATTAATGGTTTAAAACTCATATTAAAGTGTTGAAAGCTGCACTCATCAACAACCTCAGTTCTACGTCAAGCAAACACCACCAACCCCCTCTGAACAGGGCTGGGGATGTGCTATAGTCTGGGTCTGAAATGTTCCTCTAAAACTCATGTGCCAGGCAATGCAGCCATGTCCAGAGGTGAAATGACTGGATCCTGAGGGTTCTGACTTATCAGTGGATTAGTCCACTTGGAGGGATAATAATTTGAATGGACTTAATAGGAGGTGGTGAAACGCATAGGCAGGCGGGGATGGCTGAAGGAAGTAGGTCACTGGAGGTATGATCGTGGGGACCCTACCTACCCCTGGCTGGTCTATGAAACACAGTCTGGGCTCCGAGGCGTGGATACCACATTGCTGAGCATCTACAATGTGCCAGGCATTGTGCTCAAACTTTGTGGGGTGCAAAGAGGAAGACCAGATCCCACCCTTCCGAACACAGTGAAATTAAGGTTCAATGAAATAAGTGTTCAATGAAAGGTTCGATGAAATAAGCGAAATACGTGCGCTGAGATGAGGGACGGCACAGCTTCATGCTTCATGCATGTATAGAAATGGAAAATGAGAGATTTATGAAATCCTTGCTGGAGTTAAAGGAATTTACCTTTTGTCTTAAAGCCATTGCCCTCTCATCCATGGCCACCTGTCGTGACTCTTTTCCTGCCTATTAGCCACTATTTGTATCTCTTTCTTAAGTGTCAGTCACACGGATGCCATTCATAGTCTAACGTGCCGAGGACCCATCTTTGAGATTTGAGCTGCAAGATTGGTAACAGCAACCAAATACACGGATGGTTCTATAGGTTGATAACAAACTACAGAATCTAGGAAAAGTCAAGGAAGGATTCCCTCCTATGTTTCCGAGGGAGCGTACCATGCCTGCACCTTGATTTCAGATATCTGGCATCAGGAACTGCGAGACGACCATTTCTATTTCAATAAGCCACACAGTTCGTGGAAGTTGCCTGTGTCGACATTCAGAAGTGAATACCCAGAGTTAACATTATTCATCTGGGAGGAAAATGGAAGTCTGAGCTTTCTCACTCCCTCAATATCATTCAACCAAGGGCCACAGTGGCCCAGGGTTCCTCTCCCAGGGATGCTGTCCTTTGATATGCTCACTACACTTACCCATTGCCAAGTCTAAGGGGTGAGGACTTAAGTCACAGGATGAGAATTCCTTTCCTGAATCAGCACACGCTCACATTGTCACCCTTCACAAACAGGATCCACGACCTTAGTGAACCGTAGGAGTCACTCTTTGCTAGTGAAGCCAAGGAAATAAACCATTAGCTCAAAGGACAGGAACTCTGACCTGACTCAGGCATCCCAGGACCCAGTGGTTCTGAGCACACCTCTGTGGGCCCATCTTGCTGTGGAGCAATGTTCTGCCACCTGTGTCCTCAGGACTGTCTCCAGAGGGAACTCTTTTAGACATTTCTTCATTAATTTGCCCTCTGTGAAATTTTAACACACCAGTTACCCTGTTCACCTGTTTATGTACCGAATGGGATCTGCACTTTATAGAAAAAAAATCAAGATTTTCCTCTCCTTCCAAAAACTATTTTTGCCCCTTTGTGAAACATAAACTTGTTGATAAAGCACACCAGAGTCAAAGATCTGGGTTCCAGATCCTACTTCTACCCTTACTTGGAACATGGCTGCTATGGTTTGACTATGAATACTGTCTTCCAAAAATCCATATTTTGGGTTCCCAGAGTGGCTGTATTTTGAGGTGGTGGGACCTTTAGGACATGGGGTTCCAATGGGAGGCCCTTGAAGGGGACTGTGGGACCCCAGCCTCTTCTTGCCTTGCTCTGTTTCCTGGATCATGATATAAGTAACCTGTCCTAGCACATAATCCCCCCACCATGCCCTTCCCAGAGGCCCAAAGCAATGGGGCTATCCAAGTTTGAACTGGAACTTCCAGAACTGTGAGCCACAATTAACCTTTTCTCTTTATAAGTTAATTGTCTCAGGTGTTTTGTTATATTAGTGCAAAAACGCTGATGCAATGACCTTGGGCAACATACTGCCTTATTGAGCTTGATTTCTACATCTTTAAAAGGGGGTGCTATCTATCCACCTTATAGTAATAGGGAGAGTGTAGGCACTGAATCAACATGTTTCTTCTGCAATCCACTCATTTCCCACAACCTAGATTCAGTCTTTGGAAAATTAGTCTTGCCATAAGCTTTCAGGTGAACCCATCTGCTCCTGTTCTTTACTTTTTCCAGCCTGCCTTTCCCTCTCAGCCTCACTGTTGAACTCCCACTTTATCAAACCCAGCTCCCACCACCTTTCCTCAGGGATATTTGTCCTGCTGTTGCCCCTGAACATCTTGCATTCACCAGCATCTTTCACAGAAGTCACCATAAGCACATACTATGAGCTATTGTCTTTTTATTTATTTTTTTAGTATTTTTTTTAGTTGTTGATAGACCTTTATTTTATTTACTTACATGTGGTGCTGAGAATTGAACCCAGTGCCTCACACTTGCCAGGCAAATGCACTACCACTGAGCCACAGCCCCAGGGCTCTATTGTGTTTTTAACCACAGCCATCACAGGCTGGAGACATGCTGAAAGAGTGAACCAGCTTCTCTGCTTCTCAGGGAGATTTTTGAAAAGATCAAAATTTCTACCTGAGTACTATTCCATTGTATGCATTTACACAATGGAATACTACTCAGTCATAAAGGAAATGAAATGATGGCATTTGCAGGTAAGTGGATGGAACTGGAGAGTATCATGCTAAGTGAAATAGGCCAATCCGAAAAAACCAAAGGCTGAATGTTCTCTCTGATGTGTGGATGCTAACTCACCATAAGTGGCATGGGGGACAGGGAAGTATAGAAGTACTTTCTATACGTCAAATGAGAATAAAGGGGAGGAGCGGGGAGGGGAATAGGAAAGATAGTTAAATGAATTGGACATAACTTTCCTATGTGCATATATGAACACACGACCAATGTAACTCCACATCACGTACAACCACAAGAATGGGAAGTTGTATTCCTTAGATGCATAACATGTCAAAATACATTCTGCTGTCATGTGTAACTAATAACAACAAATAAAAGAAATTCTAGCTGAGCCCTTCCTCAAAGTAACTGTCATGTGACCCGTGCAAAGATACAAGAAGAAAAAGAAAGAAAACATTATGAACAAAAGACAGACCGACCATGAAGTCATATCCCCCAATTTTACTACTAGCAACACAAGTGAAATATTTGAAAGTTCTCCAGTACTTTAGTGATGGGCAGCAGCCACAGGGTTACTTTGGCATAGACTTCCTGCACAAGTCATCCTCAATAAACATCCATAGAGGAAATAACATGAAAAATAGGGTGCTTTGCCCCAAGGTATGTCAGTGTGAATTTCCAGGCACAAAGATACTCTCTTCTGTGACCATGTAAAATAATCAGTTTCAGGAAATGTAAAATTAATGCAATACTCTTTTCCTATTCTTCACCTATCATTTTTACCAACTGCCCCAATGTTCTTTATCGTCTACCTTTGGAGTTGATCAAGGATCAGGCATTTCATGTAGTTATTGTGTCCGCTCAGTCTTCTCTAAACCAGACATTTCCTTGATCTTTCTTTGACTTTGGTGGTATTAACCTTTTTTATATGTAACATTAGGATTCACTGTGATGTTATCATAGAGGCATGGAATATAATTTGCTCTAACTCAGTCCTCAGCACTCTCCCGCCCTCCTTCTTTCTCCCCTTGATCTCCTCCCTCTACTCTACTGACCTTTCTGCAATTTATATATAAGCTTAAAAAAATTAGTGTTTTGTGGATGTATTTGATGTTGGGATTCACCGAGGTATATTCATGTACATATGAAAGTTTGATCAGGTTCATTCCACTGTTCTTCCCCTATCCTGTCCTTCCTTTCTCCCCACCAATCCCCTTTGTCCACTAACTAATCTTTCCTATATTTTGATGAAATTCCCTCTCTTTTTTTCCCTTTCTTCCTCCTCCCCATTTTAGATTAGCTTCCACATCAGAGAAAACATCTGACCTTTGACTTTTGGGGGACTGGGCTCATTTCACTTAGCATGATAGATTCCAACTCCATCCATTTATTGGCAAATGCCATAATTTAATTCTTCTTTATGGCTAAGTAATATTCTATTGTGTATATATATCACATTTTCTTTATCCACTGAAGGTAACTTAAGTTGGCTCCAAAGCTTGGCTATTCTGAATTGAGCTTCTAAAAACATTGATGTGGGGGTTAGAGATATAGCTCAGTTGGTAGAGTGCTTGCATCACATGCACAAGGCCCTGGGTTCAATCTCCAGCACCACCAAAAGAAAAAAAAATTGATGTTGCTGCCTCACTGCAGTATGCTGATTGAAAATCTTTTGGATATATACCAAGGAGTGGGATAGCTGGATCAAATGGTGGTTCCATTCCTAGTTTCTGAGGAATCTCCATATTGTTTTCCTTTGTGGTTGCACCAATTTGTAGTCCCACCAGCAACATGTAAGTGTACCTTTTCTTCACATCCTTGTCAACATCTATTGTTCTTTTTATTCTCATAATTGCCATTCTGACTGGAGTGAGATGAATATCTCAAGTGTAGTTTTAATTTGCATTTCTCTAATTGCTAGAGATGTTGAACGTTTTTTCATGTATGTGTTGACTATTTCTTCTTCTGAGAAGTGTTAATTTTGTTCCTTTTGCTCATTTATTGAGTTACTTGGTCTTTTGGAGTTAAGTTTTTTTTTTTTTAGTTTTTGTATATTCTGGATATTCATGCACTGAGGAAAAGGTGAGAAAGATTTTCTCCCATTCTGTAGGCTCTGTCTTCATGCTCTTAATTGTTTCCTTTCCTGGGCAGATATCAACATTTTGAAGATTTCAAGCCAGTAATTTTCCATAGTGTCCCTCAGTATGTAATGATTTGTTTGTTAACTCAAGGTTAGACTTACTCTGAAATTTGGACAGGTAGATTGTTTTTCATCGTCCATGAATGGAACTTCACACCAACTTCTAAATATTTTTTTTTCTTTCTATTCTTCAAGTTAGTCAGGATATTGGGAAGTTTCATAGATTTTCCACTGAACATTAGCCCTGCAGACATGAGAGTTTTCAAGAATATAGTAGCTTTGACTTGCTGCATCATGGTATATAAAGACATCTCAAGGGCTAAAGATCCAAGATGGAAGGAAATTAAAATGGCATAGTGCTGCCAACACAAATAACTCAACTGAGGTGCTCATCTCAAGAGCAGACAAGTTTAACACAGGACCAGCTGTACAACTGGACAGTTGATTATAATTGCAATTCATAATTATAATTACAGTTTATTCTTTCCCTGGTGCTTGACAAATATAATTCTGACATTGTTTTTAAGACAGACTTTGGTATCAGGAAAAATATGAGCATCTTGTTATAATCAAGTTAACAAGATCTCATGTTAAACTTACCTGATTATTAGACAAGAGTTTGGTGCTCAGGGATTTTCTATAGGTCTCCTAGATATTACACATATTCTAGAATTTATATCTATTTTAAAATAAAATATATTTGGTGTAACTCTTACATAACAATGTTTTAAAATATCTTAATCATTTCTCATTTCAATTAAAAAGTAGCGTTTTTAGAAATGCATGCTATAATGAAGCTTGTAAACAAAGATATCAAAAACGACATCAGTGTGTATATCCTTTGGAATGATTTTGAAAGTACTTACAATACAATTACATAATATAAAACTCTGATACCCAATCCTTAATATTTCCCAAGATGTAACTATAGACCTCTAAAATATTTAAGCATAGCCTGCATGTGTTGGTCTTATTTGCAAAATAATTATGAATAGCAAATAAACACTGCATCCATGGTTTTCCCTTGGAAAGGAAAAAAAATAACAAAAGTTTTGAGCTTATGAGAACATAGTCACAAACTAAAAGTGGCAGAACTGTCTTGTGTCATCATTATCATTTATAATGAGGCATTCAGACAGACGCTTTCCAGTTTAAAATAAGAGTACATGCATTACTGCCCTCTTATCCTCTCTTCAGCCACCCTAGAGGAGCTCGGAGCTCACAGTTCTGAGGCTGAATCATCAAAGCACAGAGTTCTTCCAAACAGGGGTCAACCCTAGGGTGCAAAATTAATGATGGCTTATGAAAGAAAAAGAAACACTCGTTTTTTGATGGTTGACAGTGGATGCTCTTGAAGCCTTACCATTATCCCTCTTGCCCCCTGTTTTGTTCTATACTGGGGAAGGCAGTCAGAAAGCCCAGGCATAACTGAGGGAAGCCTCACACCACTAGCAGAACCTTCACCCCAAGCCTCCCCAGGCACCACAGGGGCCCAGCCTGCTCTCTGCATTGCTTGTCACCTGGGCTGCCATGAACCTTCCAGTTCTCTGCAGAAAGTCCCATCATAGGAGTAGAAAACTTTTTATAGACTATTGGTGGGTGTTATCAGTCTCAACATACAAATCATCTTGGGCAAGGGGGTTTATCTGGCCCTTCACAGGGCAGCCATGAAACTCCCAACTTGAACCAAAGAGGCTAAGATACGTATGGGTTACCAGAATGTCCAGAACTCTTTCTTACAGCATGGATTAGCAGGATAAGGGCAGTTAAATAAGGCAGTACGCAGGGTTCCTTATTTAAAAGAAATGAGCAGTCACTTCTCTATTGCCAAAAAAGCCAAGAATAATTCATAGTCTGGGATATATGCAGCGCACGCACACACACACACACACACACACACACACACACAGATAAAGGAATGATCTTTCTGCTTGTCATTATAAAAAAATACAAAAACAAAATAGAAAAATTGATAAAGCTTACAAACAGCAACTGATCAAAGAGAAAACAAAAGGCTGAGAAAAAAATACAGATGTGTAAGTTCACGTGTAAAACAAAATGCAAATCAAACTTTATTGATATAGGCTAAAGGCAATGAGGATGAATTATTCATATCTATCAAGCTTGCAAAAACTAAAAAATATAATACCAGCTGTTAGCCAGGATGTGATACAATGGAATCTCTTCTACTGACTGGAAATTTAATCTGCTATAATCTTATTGAAGAACACATGGGCTGTATCTAGTTAAATGGAATATGTGTATATCCCATAACTTAAAAACCAGTCTTAGCTACATTCCCTGGAAAAAAACTCTACAGTGTACATAAGAGAAATGTGTAAGAATGTTTTATTAGTTTTGCTCTCTACTAGTGAAAACTGAGAAACAACCTAACCATCTACTAATAGAAACACAGAAATTGTGGTACAGTCATTCAATGGAGTACAAAAGAGCAATTTAAATGGGTGTATTAATAAGGATAGGATAAGTTTTAATATATTAACCTTCAAATATCAGTTGACTTAAAACACAAGTTTTTTTTTTCTAATATTTAATGTGGGTTGGTAGGAGGCTCTGTCCCACATAGTCACTCAGAAATCCAGGCTAATGAAGATTTTACCAACTTCTAGCTGCCTAATCTAAAAAATATCTTTAATTTTTTATTGGTGCATTATCATTGTACATAATTATGGAGGTTTTTGTTACATATTGGTACAAGCACACAATATAACAATAAAATTCGACCAAAATCACTCCCCAGCATGGCCCCCTACCTCCCCTCCTTCCACCCTGCTCCCTTTCCTCTACTGATCTACCTTTGGTTTTCATGAGATCCCTGCCTTCTTCCCACCTTTCTTTTCCTTTTTTCTTCTCTAGTTCCCACATATAAGAGAAAACATACGACCCCTGACCTTCTGAGTTTGGCTTATTTCGTTTAACATAATGTTCTCTAGTTCCATCCATTTTCCTGAAAATGACATAATTTCATTTTTCCTTATGACTGAATAAAACTCCACTGTGTACATATCCACATTTGTTCATCCACTCATCCATTAATGGACAACGAGGCTAGTTCCATAGTTTAGCTATTGTGAATTGTGCTGCTATAAACATGGGCATTTATGTATCACTGTAGTGTGATGATTTTAATTCTTCAGGATAAATACCAAGGAGGGGTATAGCTGAATCATAATATGATTTCAAGTCTAGTCTTTTCAGAAACTTCCATACTGAATTCCATAGTGTTTGTGCTAATTTATAATCCCACTGACAGTGTAAAAGTGTTCTTTTTCTTCCACATTCTCTCTGGCATTTATTATTTGTATTCTTGATGACTGCCATTCTCACTTGTAGGAGATGAGATCCCAGTGTAGTTTTGATTTGCATTTCCCTAACTGCCAACGATGTTGAACATTTTTCCCCATATTTTTTTGGTCATTTGTATTTGTTCTTTTGGGACACGTCTGTTTAATTAATTTATTCATTTATAAAATTTGGTTATTTGGTTTTTTTTTAGGTGCTGCTTCTTGAGTTATTTACATATTCTAAATATTAATCCTCTGTCAGAAGAGTAGCTAGCAAAGATTAACATAATTAACATAAATTAACTATAAATGTCAACATGGGAAAATACAGAAACATTGAATAAAGATTCAAGTTGCAGAATAAGTGTATATGTGTGTGTGTGTGTGTGTGTGTGTGTGTGTGTGTGTTTTGGTCAATTCTTCATCACTGTCACCAAAATACATGACAAGAACAACTTAGAGGAGGATGAGGTTATTTGGGGCTCAGGGTTTCAGAGGTTCACTCCATGATTCAGTCAACTCCACTGCTCTGGGCTCAAGGTGTGGCAGAACATAGTGGTGAAAGGGTGTGGCTGAGGAGAGTTATTCAGCTCATGGTGAATGGGAAGCAGGGAAGCAGAGGGAGGAGCCAGGGAGCCAAGATATAATCCCCAAGGGTATGCTCCCTGTGACTCTCACTTCTAGTCATGCCCTAACTGCCCACAGTTACTACTCAGTTCATCCAAATTATTAATCCTGCAAATGGATTAATCCACTTATTAGGCTAAAGCTCTCATAATTTCACCTCTGAATATTCCTACATTGACACAGGAGCTTTTGGGGGATGCTTCATATCCAAACCATAACATTGCACCCTAGCTCCCCAAAGCTCATATCCATCTCATAATGAAAAATGCATTCAGTCCATTTCCACAGTCTTAACATCTAGCACTGCCCAAAGTCCAAGTCCAGACTCTTCTGAAACTCAAGGCAAATTCTTGACCGTGAGCTCCTGAGATTAAAACCAAGATACATACATCCAATATATTATGGCACAGAGTAAACATTTTCATTCCAAAGGGGGAAAATAAGGGTATAGAAAGAAGGGATGGGATCAAAGCAAGGCCAAAACTCAGCTGGGCACACGAGTCCTATAGCTCCACATCTGGCAACTGCGGCACATGGAAGTGAAATGTGATCACCAAAGGGCTTGGGCAGCCCTACTTCTATGATCTTGCTGGTTGCAGCCTACAGCCTCTCTCTTAGGCTGGTTCTGTCTGCAGCCAGGAGCTTTACTTGACAGTCTTCACATTATTGGCATCTCTTAATCCTGAGGGATTAAGAGCATTCAGGCAGTGTAGCTTTGGCTTCCTCTTCACAGCTTTACACATCACCCTCTCAGGGATTGTTGGTAGAGACTCCAACCTTGCTATACTTTGTCTTGTCTCCCAGGTCTTTTTTTGAAATATTGGTGGAGGACTCAGTGACCTTTTAACTTCAGTATCCTGCATTCCTGCAGGACTAGTATCACATACATGATGCTGAGGTTTGTGCTAGCTCAATCAGCAATTGGGCCCCCTGGGACCAAGGCTTCAGGAGCTTCTGAGTGCTGGGGTGACTGAAAATAATGAAATAAATCCTGGAGAGAAACTTCCTAGGCATCTCTGTGTGAGCCAGGTGCCTCCATGGCCTCTTTTCAAAAGAGTTTTCCCTTTTATACCCCTGAGCCAGTTATGGGTATGGTCTTGCTGATACCTGAGATACCCACAAGGCATCTTTCTTATTGTCTCTATGTAGACTAAATTTCTCTTTAGTGGCAGTAATCTCTTCAACAACCATATATTCCTTGGCTCCAATTTTATACACATTTTCCCAGGCAATCTGCAAGTTTTCAAACCTTTCATCTCTGGTTTTTTCCTCTTGATTCTCACAGTAAACCTGGCTAAAGGTTGCTGGTAATATCCATGCCACTGCCTGAATGCTGTGCTGCCTTGAAATTTCCTGCATCAGATTAATTAGTCCAGCACTTTTAAGTTCGACCTCACACAGAGTCTCAGAACAAGGGCAAAATGTAAACAAGTTGTCTGCCAGAATGTAACGTGAGTAACCTACTCCAATTCCCAATACAGTCTTCATTCTCCTCTGAAATCTCATGAGCACAGTCTTTACTGTCCACATTCCAATCAGCATTGTGGTTTTCTGAGCATCCACAAAATTGCCCCTTAAGCTCTGTTTACAATATTCTAAGAGTTCTCTATCCTGCATCTCTAAACTTTTCCAAACTCTTCCAAATAAATCAATTCCAAAGGCTTCTGAACCACATGGTCAGGTATTGTCATAGCAATGACCCTAATACCAATTTCTGTGCTAGTCAGCTTTTTTTCACTATGACCAAAATACCCAACAAGAACAACTTAGAGGAGGAATAGTTTATTTGGGGCTCACAGTTTAAGAGGTTTATTCATGCTTGGCTGACTCCATTGCTCTGGCCCCAAGGCAAGGCAGAATATCATGGTGGAAGGGTGTGGCTGAGGGAAACTTTTCAGTTCATTGTGTCAGGAAGTAGGGAGCCAGAAGGAGGAGTCAGAAGAACAAGATAAAATCTTCAAGGGTGTACCCTCAGAGACCCATCTCCTCCGGTCATTTTCTATCTGCTTAGAGTTACTACCTAGTTATTTCATTCAAATTACTATTTTTTTTTTGTGCTGGTAATTGAACCTAGGGCCTTGTTCATGTGAGGCAAGAATTCTACCAACTGAGCTATATCCCCAGCCGTCATTCAAATTATTAATCCAGCAAATGAACCAATCCTCTAATAAGGTTCCAGATCTCATAATATAATCAGTTCACCTATGAACATTCCTGTGTTAACAGATTTTGGGAGACACCTCATATTCAAACCCCATAACGATATAAATAGCATAATACCATTTACACAGAGAAATAAAAGATGAGCCAAATGCTATGCATTGTTTAAAGACGTGTACAGTAATACTAAAAGTATGCAAAAATAAACGAATATGAGTTACCTTGTCCAAAATGGTGGCTCCCTGTGAGGGGGGAGGGAAGACGATGCAGTTAAGGGAGGGGACACAGAGGCTTCCCCGGGATAGGTGGTGTATTAGTTCATAATGTGGACAAAGGATCCATACGTTTTTGTCATTTCATTCTTAATTATTTTTGTAGAACTTTTTTTTGGTAATACAGTAAATTTAAAAACACTGAAGTTAAAGGTGACGTTCATGTTGCCTAGTTAAAAAATATTAGCTTTATAACATGAACTTAACTTGATGATGAAACATTATACTTCAGCAGAAAAAAAGAAAAGCATGATGTGATACAGTACAAATGGATGTTTGTATTGAAACTTTAGTCTTCTCTATACATTGTTTAATTCCTAGGGGCACTAAAAGTACACACATTTAAGGTTATTAAATGATGATTTGAATCTAACATCCTCAAACACTGACTGAGTGATCCTAAGAAATCTTTTGGAAGGTTCTCAAATCTCATCACTTGTTGATTTCCAAGTGGTAATATCTTTACCTGCTGTAGGTCAGTCTTGGAAAAGAAACTAGAGAAAATAATTTTATAAAAGTTAAATGATAGAAAGATGATATGTCTTGAGCTCTGTAATGTTTTGAACAACCAATAAAAAAAAAAAAAAGTTAAATGATAGCTGGGCATGGTGGTAAACACCTGTAATCCCAGTGGCTTGGGAGGCTGAGGTAGGGGGATCATGAGTTCAAAGCTAGCTTCAGCAAAAGCGAGGCGCTAAGCAACTCAGTGTGACCCTGTCTCTAAATAAAATACAAAATAGGACTGGAGATGTGGCTCAGTGGCTGAGTGCCCCCAAATTTAATCTCTGGGACCCCCCCAAAAAAATCTAAATTATTTTTGCAGAGTTGAAAAAGAAGTACTATAAATTTAGAAAATGACTTTATGCTCTGAGGCAATAAATATTATGCTTAATATTTTATAATGTAAAGAAAACATCTACTTAGGAACCTCAACATGAAAAGAACATAATAGATTCCACTTATTGCAACTAGGGCATTACTAAGAGATTTACATGCCTTATCTCCCTTTTTCTCTATAATAACCTTTTGAGGATAGTATTATTATTCCAAACTCTGAAATGTTGAATAATTTGCCCAGGAACACTAAACAAATAAGTGGTCAGTCCAGGATTCAAATCCAGAACTGTCTCCTATGGAGCACTTGGACTCAGTGAATGAATATAGGATGGAAAAGAGCGCTAAGAGACCACCAAACCAATCCCCTCCTCTGGGAGGTGCTGTCAATAAAGGAAAATTCTGGGTTTCCCATTACTTTAATGCAGAGGGCCAATATTTTCTGATACATATTTTAGGCTCCATTATTCCATGTGTGTACCATGTGCCAGAGAAGGTATGAAATCTGATAAGGATGGTCTAAGAAGAGCTCCTGGGTTCTGTGGGCAGGACGTGCAGGGAGCTGCCAAAGCCTGTGCATATGGTTCAACATCGGTCTGCTTGCCAATTAGCTGATGGCACGCAGAGTCTGCCTAGATGAACACATACAGCGGCTCATCACTGTTCCATTCCACTCCTGGGCTCTGCTGTATTGGAAAAGAGATATCTTTTAATTATCCTTCTGTGAACTTTAGTCCCTTTGAAAGATCAAGTGCCTTAGTCCCAAAATACCACCCCATTAATAAGCCTGTTTAGATGAATTAGGCTGCAGGAAAATGTGAAGAACACAGTGGCCAGTCACTGCCTTCAACACTGGACTTGCAGGTGTCTCTGAAATCTTAATTGAGGCTCTTCATGTGCATCCAGAGCACACCAGACTCCAGTAGATCAGGAAGCAGGCATTGGGGTAGAGGGAGGAGAGATGGGAAGGAAAAAGCTGTGGAGGTTGACATCAGTCCACAATGGTTAAGGGGGGTTTCTCTTTAGAGTCCCTAGAGAAGCCAGCAATGCTATGACTAACTATATCAACAACAGAGGAATAATAATAATTGTAGTGACATCTAAATATCTAAATGTCAGATGCTAAAGTAAGTTCCCTTGATCTAATTGTCACCACTCCAAGGGTTGAGCATGACTCTCTCTATTTTGCCCACTGAGGAGTGGATTTGAACTCAAGCACGTCATCTAGAATCTGTGCTCTTTCCAACACACCATGCAGGACAACCAACTGAATGCAGAATGGTACTGAAGCTGCTTAATTCTATCAATCCCATCTCTTTCCATCAAAGTAACAAAACACCTGAGAGAATCAACTTAAAAGGAGGAGAGATTTATTTTGGTTCGATTTCAGTGGTTTCAGTACATGGTCATATAGCTCTGTTGCTTTGGGGCCTGTGAAGAGGCAGAACATCATGGCAGGGAGCATGTGGTAGAGCAAAGCTGCTCATCTCATGGCAATTCAGAAAAAGAGAGAGGGGAGGGAAGGGGCCTGGGTCACTATCCCTTTACAGGACACATGCCCAGGGATTTCACTTCCTTCTAGTGGGCCCCACCTTGTAAAGGTCATTTCAGATCCAAACCATGACACCATATATATAAGCAATGCTCTTTAATAAAATACCATCTATTAAATCTTAGCTACTTAACTTTTTCATGCCTAACTTTCCCTATATACAACACGGGGAAAACAATAGTAGCTACCTAACGGTATCCTTAGTAATATTTCATAGCATTCTTAAAAAGATTTTAAAGCGTCTTCAGTACCTAGAAATAGGGTTATATAAGTGGTTGTTAATAAAATTCTGTCTAGATAAAGCTTGTCCTATGGAAGCTGGGACAATGGCTATGTGTATCCAGGAAAGAAAAAAAAATATGAGCCTAAGGAAGCTGAGGTATGGGAAGAACTCACAGGACAGACCACCAAGAGGGCTCTTTCTGGACATCAAGGAGGGGCTGTCAAGGAGGGGTACAGGCCTTTGGCTTGAAACCCAAGGTTTCATGTCAATAACTTTATGCTGAAAGCCAAGGCCATGCATTTCCCCATCTTCTCAGTCATGAAAACCAGGAATGAAGTTGAAACTGTAAAATGAACCCTGTTGGGAAAAAGCCGAATCACAAGTTACATGTGGTGGCAGCAAGGAAAGCTCCCTACTGTGTGCTGCTGTAATTCATGTTGAATTACATTCAGGGAGCAGAAGGAATGCCCAGACATGGTTCCTGAAGCACTGCTGGTGATCTCCAAAGAACCAGAGACACCTCTTGCAACTTCTGGGTACACTTTCACCATTTCCTTAGCAAGGAGGGATTGGACATTACTGTGCTATTCAATATTTACTGAATCACAATGATGCTTATGGGAATGTTAATAATTGTGCAAGGTTTAATCTATGGCAAGGCTTTAGTCATTCTCGATTCTCTTATTTCTGTATTATTTAGTGAAAGAGAACTTCCAGCCAACGATAAAATTGGAACCTATGCTGGGAAATCCAGCGGTACTTGATATCTAGACCCTAGACTGAGACTGGCTGGGAGGAGAGGAGCTATTTTTTCTTATTAAGAGGCATTTTCACACAGTCCCCTAGGCCTGGAGGTAACTCCTCAACAAAGACTGTGAAAGCAAGAAGGATTGCAGCATTATCACAATGGGTGTAATCTGTTGTAGGTTCTCTGCATGTTCTTGATATGAGATGACCGAAGAATGGGTGGCAGATCTGAGAGATGGACATGTTTTACCTCCAGAAAGTCATCAAACATCTGAATCACAGGTGCTTTTTACATCTTTGGATCCCCCACCACACGCAACCAATGACAAGCGGTTGGTTTAATTTTAAAGAAGAATTTCTTTGGATTTTCACTGTTCATTTAAAAGTATCATCTACTGGGGCTAAATGAGGAACATTCTCTATGTTGCACGTCTGTTTCCTATTTGAAGGTCTCTTTTATTCAAGCATTTGACCAAAATTTGCGATTGCTCATTTCTTAAAAAAATTTCCCTCTAAAACCATGAAGCGTATTTGGGGCATAACAGGAGTTATTTGCATAACGTCACTCAGACATATCTAACACTGATGTGGTTGGTGAGTATGTATTTGATTAATTAAAAGCTAACAAGGCAATGCTGGGGAAATGCTTTAATGGTCTCAAGATTGGGTACTGAAATTTAAATACCAGAATTTAAACTGATAAAAAAAAATCTGGCATCTTTTCTCCACTGCACCCAGGAGCAAAGCTAAAGATGACATATGCTGGACCAGATACTGATACAACAAAGGGAGCTGAAGGTGGCATGATTTCTTAAGTCCCCTTGCAGCTCCACAACCAGAAAGTATAGTGGTCTGGATGGAGGTTCTCGTCTGCAGATCTGCGGTCAGTGAATAGAACAGTGCAACCAGCCTGTGTGATGTTTTGTCAGCTGTTAAAATTCTCAGTACCGAAATTGCAAAATGTGCACTGTTGCAAATACTGATGGCTGTCATCCCATCCACGCCCCCTTCATTCCAGCTGACATCCTGGCTAGGGTCCCAATTAGCCTGGGATGGAACGGTGCTGAAGTTTAGGTGATGAGCCGTGACTGATCTGAGCTGGGGGCTGGCAAACGTCTCCTGTAAACAGCCAGATAGTAAATATTTGGGGGTAGGTGTGGGCATGTGGTCTCTGTTGGAAACACTGGGCTTGGTTGCTGTAAGCTGAATGCAGTTGCAGACGATGCGGAAACAAAATGACAAGACTGTGCTCCAATCAAACTATTTTAAAAACGCAGGCAACGGGCAAGATTTGGTCTGGGAGGCTAGTTTGCTGATTCCTTCTTTAGCAGTTAGATTATTAATATTTTTCTTTTATCTCCTTGAACAGGTATTCGATCCCATTCTACTTCCCTTATAGAATTTTATTTTATGTATCTTTTATATAATCTTTTATTTGTCATGCTATTATCATTTTTTCCCCCACAGGGACATGTGTACCAAATTGGTTTAATAATAAGGCAGACATTATTACCCTATGTACATGTATGATTGCATGAAGGTGTGACTCTGCATTACGTACAACCAGAGAAACAAACAGTTGTGCTCCATTTGTGTACAATGAGTTGAAATGCATTCTGCTGTCATGTATAATTAATTGGAACAAATAATAAAAAAATAAGAATAAAAATTTGAGCCTTATATCTATCATGGATTAAATTATAAATTCTGACTATTATTAAGGCAAAATTGATCAAACACATAAATACATTAAATTTTTGATAACTAGTCATATGAACATATATTTTTATTAAAAGTGCATCTTATGAAGAGCTAGCTTTTTAGTCAGTTGCTTTATGAACAAATGAATAGTATTTATTACTTCAATGAGATGGAGTTCAGCCCCAGTTTTATTCTTTTTTAAAAATACAAGCCCTAGCTGGGTAGGGTGGTGCATACTTATAATCCCCAGCAGCTTGGGAGGCTAAGGCAGGAGGAATTTAAGTCAAAGCCAGTTGCAGCAACCTAGCGAGGTCATAAGCAATGTAGCAAGACCCTGTCTCAACATAAAATATAAAAAGGGCTGGGATGTGACTTGGTGGTTTAGCATGCCTGATTTCAATCCCTGGTACAAAAAAAAAAAAAAAAGAACAAAACAAAACCCCAAACAACAACAAAACAGAACAAAACAAACAAAAACAAGCCCTAAAAAAGCTTGTTCCTAAGATGGAAATGGAAGTCTTTTTTACAATCATAATATCTTTCAATTTTGAACACCCTCTGAGTCATATGTCAAAAATCACAGTCCATGATTTAGTCATTTAGGTTCTCCTTCAATTTTTTTTTTGAAACTCAAGAATCAGAAATTGCATATCACACAACAGCAGTCATTTTGGGTGTCCAGTTGTTAGACACCTTGCTTTTATCACACCAACAGCATGTGTGAACTGTTTCTCTAGTGCACTCAAAGGTTTCTCTGTCCTGAGTTTCAGTGAGACAGGGTTGGGCAAGGCCTGTGTTTTCCTGTAGTACAGTGACAGAAGCATAGTTAGGAAAGGGGAAGTACTTTCTTGAGTAGATCAGTGTCAGAAAAAAACATGAATAGAAGCTGAAAATTTGGAAACAAATCCCATTAAGTTATTGGTATGGCCTATGAAACTTGCAGAAAGTCTATGAAACTCAGGTTGAAGATCACTGATCAGAGGAAGAGCAGATGGATCACTTGTTGGCTTGAGTTGGATGAGTCTCCAAGGACTAATTCTGGAGTCAGAGGCAAAGCAGATGACAATCACACTAAAACTGGGTACAATCAAGTGAGGCAGCACTGACTCCTAGGGTTTATTTAAATCCAGAAGCCCAGGTAGCTCTGTGCCTGGAGTGCACTCCTAGAACCCAAGCAGCCTGCACCCATTTGGGGGAGCATGTGATGGGCAGCATCCCCACCACTGCAACGTGAGTGAACCTCCCGGGCATTGGCAGAACATCACTTAACCTTCAGTCCCAACTTCACTCCCACAGGACTCCTGTCTCTGCAGCGCACATTTAATTCTCAAGGTAGCTGAAGTCCTTTCTGTCTTCTATGCACAAAGGATTTTAGAATATTTGGAAGTCATGAACCCTTTATCTCATGGGTTACCACTTAATTATTGGCTAGACCCGCCAATTTCAAGACACTGCATTTCATTGTGGAAGATCTGAAAACCTTGTGAGAAACCACCACCTCCCCGTCTTAATCCCAAGCTAAGGTGGTCACCACTTTGTTCCTACCTTAGCTGAAACATCCACTTTCCAGCTCTGATTCCATTATCTTTTCTGTATCAGTTATGATTCTTTAGGTTTTGCTTTAATCTCTAGAAATGAGCTCCAGAAAACTTCTGTGAAAAGGTAACCTAATGAAGAATCTATTACCTTCAAGAATTGAGGAAAACTAGATAATCCAAGACTGGAGGTGGCAGGACCAGGGATCTCAGTAACCTGAACTCATGGTCAATGTCCTATTACCTGTCTTAGGAGAACTCAGCTCTAACTGCCCTGTTTTGAAACATCATCCACCCAAGCTCAAATTCCCAGGGAGGACCAGATTGGAGTTATGGATCCACCTGTTTATTCGATGGTTCATCTTCCAATCATTCAATATCCTGTGTTCCTTTCTCCTTGGTTTGTCCAAGACCATGCCTGCTTCACTGCTGCCACTTGAGCTTCCCCCAGTGCTACCAGCCTATGGGTAAACACACACCTGGGTCCTCCTAACAGTTCCAGGACTGCTGGTGCTGTGCCCAGCCTGGATAAAACCAAGGCACTGCCTACTGTTTTCTTGGAGTCCTGGGAACACGTGGCTGGAAGTCACTGGTGTTCTCCTTTCCAGACCCTGCTAATGGTCCAATTATAGAGAAAACCCTGGGCTGGGGGCTTCCTCTCTCCTGCTGCTGCTAGACCCTGCTTTCCTGAGCCAAATACCAAGTACTTCCTGGTTCCCTCACAGCTCTCACTTCTGACCTCCTGCCTCCATGCTGAAAGTCTCTATCACATACTGTTCCATAGGCTGCAGAGCAGCACACACTGGCCCCCAGCTACACAGTGAAAACAGCTTCTTTAAGTTTCTACCTGCAGTCCCTCCACCCAGGGCCAGGCAGGGGAACACACACTATGGGTCTTCCCGCTGAACTTTTCTCCTTCTGTCCACACCCTCTCTCCTTGTCCTTGAGTTCTGAGTTGGGAAGCAAGTTCAAAATTCACAGGGTAGACCAGCTGACCAATTTTGCAAAGAATGATTACTCTCAACAGTACTGATAGTGTATTTCCTTTCAGTCTTTTTTCTGTTTTCCTTAGAATGTGATGATTATATGTCATATTGCATTATGGTGTTTAAGCTGACTTTTTTCCTTCTTTCATTTAAAAAAATTTTTTTTATTACTGTGGTTTGAACCCAGATGCACTTTCACTTTACTACTGAGCTACATCCCCAGTGTTTTTTAATTTTTTATGATAAGTCAGCATCTCACTAAGCTGTTGAGGGCTTCACTAAGTGGCTGAGGCTGACCTCAAACTTGTGATCATCCTGCCTCTGGAGCTGCTGGGATTACAAGTGTATGCCACCATACCCTGTTTAATCTGACATTTTAGTGTAAGTCTTTACCCATGAGGATAGAATATACATATTTTTAAAGGTCTCATCGTATTCTGTCAAGTTGAACATGTACTAATTTATCATTCTCCTGTGGGCATTTTTTATACTACAAATAATTCAGTAAAACTCATTTTTAGATAGTATTTTAAAAATATTGTGTTATGCTGTTAGTTACAGGTTTTCAAAATTGAAATTACTGGGTAAAAATGCTTGGATATGTTAATAGTGCTTGATACACATTGGTAAAAAGTTCTTCCTTTTAAGATTTCACCAGCCAAGAAGGAGAGTGCCTTTTCTTCAATCTACCCTTATCAACACCAAGTGGAATGATTTTAAAATTCACTAATTTAAAAGAGAGAAAAAAAACGATTGCTTGGATTTCTAATGAGGTTCAATATTTCCCAATTTATCTGTTAACTTATGAATGTCCTTAGCCCATACTGATCACTATTTAATATTATATCTTCTTCAGGGATATTAGAAATATATTAGGGTATTAACTGTATTGTGGAATTCATTCCAAAACTACTTTATACTATTTGATGAATCATGTTGGTTGTGTGAATACCAGATAATTAGTGGACAGAGTAAAGGATACTCAAGTCCAAGGGAAAATAATCAAAGTCCAAAGTTTTCTTGGAAAAACCAAAGCAAATACCACAGGCATCATGATGAGTATGTTCTGATTTCAGTTCCAAGGATCTTTTTTTTCCCTTCATTCCCTGAAAGCAGTCTCTCAAATTGGTCTGGGTTAAATGTGATAGAGCACAGTGACCAAAGAAAGAAAAAACAGTTTTTATAATGAAGCAAAGAGCTAGAAAGTCAACTTGTTCCCAAGGAATACAGGAGCATCCATCACTCTTGAACAAATTCAACCTGAAATGTTAATGGCTGGTGAGCACGGGATGTGCTCTCTCTGGGTCTGTTTGCAGCAGAGGATCTTAAAATTCAACCACTATATGTCCTTATTGATAATGTTTGAATCTATTTAACAATGTCAAGAAGATAAATGTTCATAGAACATAAAATGACGAAGGGAATAATTTAGAAGTTTTCAATTTGCTATATAACTTCCGAACTAAGTAGTTCATCATTCATTCTATAATAAATTCATCTGATGTCTGTTAAACTCCCAAAGCTGCAAATTTTAAGCTAACACAACAGAAATACATTTTAATGCAAAAATATGCCACAGAAGACTGATGAAGAACTAACCTTATGATTATAAATATAGCAACACGGGACGGGGATTTTAGCTCAGTGGTTGAGCGCTTGCCTTGCATGCGTGAGGCACTGGGTTCGATCCTCTGCATCACATAAAAAAATTAATAAATAAAATAAAGATATTAAATAAATAAATAAATATAGCAACAACCATTAAATGGGAATTCTCTTTATAAATTTTTTTAGGGGTGGGTACTGGGGATTGAACTCAGGGGCACTCGACCACTGAGCTGCACATACTCAGGCTTATTTTGTATTTTATTTAGATACAGGGACTCACTGAGTCACTTAGCACTTCGCTTTTGCTGAGGCTGGATTTGAACTTGCAATCCTCTTGCCTCAGCCTCCTGATGAAATTTGTAAAATGCTTTTACTCAACTAAATAACCAAATAGACCATTGAGGCTATTTTTTCACTGGGATAGAAAAAGAGAAAGCAGAAGTTATAGATTGCCACTATTTTCACAGTGACTGTACGCTATCTGGGTTCTCTCTTGATGAGCGCTGTGTAATGGTTTAGATTAGGTGTCCGCCCAAAGCTCATGTGTGAGACAATGCAACAAAGTTTATAGAGGTGAAATAATTGGCTCATGAAAGCTAACCTAATCAGTGCATTAATTGTCTGATAGGGATTAACTGGATGGCAACTGTAGCCAGGTAAGGTGTTGCTGGAGGAGGTGGGTTATTGGGGGCATGTCTTTGAGGTATATATTTTGTCCCTGTGAATGGAGTAGACACTCTCTGCTTCCTCATGTGATGTCCTGAGTCACCTTCCCCCACCACACTCTTCCACCATGATGCTCTGCCTCCCCTTCAGCTCAGAGCAACGGAGTCAGCCATCTGTAGACTGAGATCTCTGAAATCATGAGCCCCCAAATAAACTTTTCTCCCTTAAAATAGTTCTTGTCCAGTCTCTTGATCATAGCAGTGAAAAAGCTAACTAAAACAAGCTGTTTCTCACCTGAGTCACTGATAGAGAACTGCACTGGAGACAGCCCAGGTGCTCGATAGTTAGTAGTTACTTTTTTTTATATAACTTTATTTTGTTTATTTATTTTTTATGTGGTGCTGGGGATCGAACCCAGTGCTTCGTACATGCTAGGCAAGTGCTCTGCATTGAGCTACAACTCCAGACCCTAGTAGTTACTGCTGATGCTGTGTGTTACTGCTGTCAGACAAATGTCTGCCCTACACTCCTAGCTCCTTAATTTTTGGTGGTCTAGAATTTTTATTATAATTAAACATGACCCCAAACTCATATGTACATGGTATCTCATGAGTTTTGCATGCATATGGTGGCCATTGGATAACAGTGAGGAGCAAAAATAGTGTAGCAAAATGGGGTTCACTTACATAAAGAGAGGTGGAGTATGTTATGGGCAGTAGGGAGTAGAGTATGGGCCTGCCTATGGCCTATGACAGCTGTCATCTGTCACCTTCACAGAGCTGCTGTCTATTTTCTTGAAATTTCACACACACAAAATGTGATCTTTATGGAATCTGACATATACAATGTTTATAAAACTTACTTTCTTAAATATGAATATGCTGGAATAAGGTCCTCAAAACTTATGTCTAACGTAAAATTACTTCTAACTAAGGATAGTGTTTCACCTGGGATTCTGGAGGAGATGAACTATTAGATAACATGGAAGGTAGCAGAAGATCTGCTCTGCCAATCTTCCAGCACAATGCTGGGGTAAAATCAAAGGTTTAAAGAATCTGTTGTAAAATATCTTTCTGCTCCCCCACCCCTGGCAAAAAATGGGCAGGTTTTCAAAGTTCTTTTCTTTCTTTCTTTTTTTTTAAACTATTTTATTTACATTTTAGCATCTCAAGTTAGGATGTACTTTATTTTAATTAGGTTATCTATGACAGCAAAATGCATTTTGACTCATTGTACACAACTGCAGCACAACTTTTCATTTCTCTGTTTGTACTAAAAGTTCTTTATCTAAAATTTTCCATATGTGGTTCAACTTGAAATATGCCTTAAATATTTTACATGATGAATGTGTAACACTGAGAGATTATACAGCTAGAGGCATTCTCCAAAAAAAAAAAAAAAAAAAAATGTAAATTCGATCCAGGCACAATGTAAAAGACTGTCAGCCCAAAGGCCATACATCAGAGGTATCCTGACCTGGACATACTTCTCTGTCAAATTCAGCCTTGGAGAAATTTGATCAGTCAAAACCATGCCCCACATCTCATGGATTTCATCCTTTAAAAAGTTCCTGTACTTGGCTTAGAAAATATGGAAAAATAGAGAATCAGCCAAACTTCTCTTGTGTCTTTTGGTTTTAGTCAACAATGATCTCAAGACCCCAGAAAACATCCCTGTAAAATATGATCCAAAATCAAAACAGCAAATTTCCAACCTTTCCTCAGCCTTGTCTTTCTGCTGACTTTGATCAAGAAGTCAGGGTGTGCCCAGTCTGAGGTGCACTCACTGAATGTGGAGGACTCCTTGGTAAACCTCCACTTTTTGGTTTGTTTGTTTTGTTTTATTTTCTCAGGTGTCCTGTGAACAGTTCATTAGTCCCTCATGCTCCACTTCTGAGATTCAGGAGTTGTCATAAACGTGGCCCCAGAAGTGATGCAAAATTAAGGTAAACAGGATTACCAAGTCTCTTTTTTTTCTTAAGTTGCTATAAACATGAAATGGAATTTTAAAATGCAGACTTACAGCCATTTTTGCAACTTCTTACTCAATATCTGGCCAATGTTTGGGATGATTTGGTTTAAATGATGTAGCACAGGAGGAGAATAAGAAGACTTTTGGAGGACAGGGACCCCCTCTTACACGTAGCATGGTTCTGAAGTAGTGTGGGAGTCATTCAGCGTTTCTACTGTTTGATGAATGTGAATAATTTGATTGTAATTGTAACTAATAATAGTCCCCCCAACACAATCAACTAGGGGTGGATGTGAGTGTCAAAGGCTTAATGACTGCATTCTTTAATACTACTAATGGTTTAGTCAATTTGGGAGATTTTTATCATCCAGGGAGAAAAGGAATAAAGAAAATTTTAAAGAATAAAAATTGTGTAAGTATAAACACTTGCTTCTGTTTGTATGGGAATATACTGAAGCACAGTAAAGAATAGATATTTTAATAACTGCTAGGATGTATAATTTCATGATTTTATGACCCTGTAAAAACCAAACCCAAATGACCCAATTCCACTAGCCATTACTCTACTGAGAGTGGTCTACTCCAGGCTGGCCACACCCAGACTGCGCCAGAACTGTGGCACAGAATCACGAGCCACTCAAGCAGGAACAAAACTTTATTTTTGAAAATGCCGCCAATACCCCGTACACGTCCGGGAAGAAAGCCGGTCCACACACGTGGCTGTGTTCTACCAGAACCGGGGACAAGTTCCTCCCCCGGAATTCCCTCCTCCTGAACTTCCCCAATCAATGGGAACTCTCCAGGAGTCCTATAGCAGGCGAGGTGAACAGCAGGAGTCCAATATCCATATGAATGCAAATCTTAACATAATCATATCATCTCAATGGCTAGCTGGCATCACCTTACAACCAAAAGTGCCATGCATCATATTACTTGGCTGTGGCTCTTTGCAGATCATTGTCTACATTTGCACATGGATGGCTAAGTGTAGCTGGCACAAAACACACTATGGGAAGAGCCTAGATCCCCAATTCTTGTGGCAGCTATTTCAAACCTATCCTTGTTTCTTCCAATATCCAGATTTCTTGTTCTGAGTGCTTGGCCTTATTCCAACTTTACTGAGAAGTGGAAGGCATGAATGAACCTTTCTCCATCTGTAGTTCCCAAACATATGCTCATGGACAATCAGTCTTCTCCTTCCCTCTGTCACAGGGCATCCCCCACTCCCCAACTCCTGTTAACCTGCCACCTGGAGACTCAGCTAGGTTCCTTGCTCTGAAAGGCACAGGACCTGGGCAGCACCCAGCCAGCCCTGGACAATGGGTGTTCAATAAACCACTCTTTGCTTCAGTTGGTGTCTCTGAGCTACTTTTTTCTTTACAGCTCAAAGACTACTTCCCAAGGGAGGGTACTTAATAGCTATCTTCATTAACCACCTCTGTGGGAAAATACTAGGACTTGATATGTTAAAGGATATGAGCAAGAAACAGGGCAGAGGGAGGAGAGGGGGAGGAAGGAAGGAAAAGTCAGAGTGCCCGAGTGTGTGCTCTCAGGAGCAGCCAGTCTCAGTGTTGCTCACTCACTGTAACACAGACATTATGGAAGGATGTCACAAACACAAATCACAGTGCACTCCACAGGGGCTAGGATCAGAAGACATTTTGCAGTCGTAAAAAACAAATACTAGACATTGGCTTATCAAACTCAGCAGTGTCCAAATACTCAACATGTCAAAGAAGTGCTGTCAGTCCCTGAGGGAGGATGTGAAATTTCAATCATCTCCTTCACACGGTGGTCATCATCTCCCTGTCCACAGTATTAAATCTTTTTTAATCCTTTTTAATCCTGCTTTTATTTCATAGCCACTATGAAACTTTCTTCAAGCCCTGAGGCCCATCACCCCTTGTTCAGTGTCCCCACAATCAATGAACAGGCTGTCAGGGGATATACCAATACATTCTGAGACCAATCTCCAGTCATCTCCCTAAGTCTCTGGGTCATCAGCAATCTGCCTACCTTACCTTCACATTTCCTGCATAATTGCTGCTGCATAATTCCTAAGAATCCCATGTCTGCTTGGCAATGAATGAATGAATGAAAGGATGAGACCAGATAAGAAATCTTAAAAGGATAAAGCCTGGTAGGGAGCTGCATCTTCGATTCCAACATGGCCCATACCTCTCCTCTGTAGTCACACCCATGTGCTTCCGTGAGGCCCCCTCCCCTCATCCTCTTCATGAAGGTCAACAGTTATCCTTCACCACACCTCACCTCAGTCATCTCTTTACTGTAGTCAATACTCCAGGCAGATCTATCAATCACTGTTGCACCCACCTGATTGAAGAAAGTGGTGGATGCCATCAGCTGAGACCCTGAGAGTGTGCCCAGCCACTCACCTGGCCTGCTGGCAGACGCAGCAGACCCAGACCTTCTCGTGCTTCTGGTAGGAGCAGCAGCTCTTGCAGACGTTGAACTTGCAGTCCCCGCAGCGGCGCTTGGTGTTGACCAGGAAGGTGAAGGGCGAGCAGCAGCGCATGCAGCAGTGCTCCACAAACTTCTGGTGCTTTGAGAGGATGCTGCACTTGCTGCCTTCCTCGTCCAGCTTTTGCTTCATCTCACTGGGAAGCCAGAAAGAGAAGGGGAGGGGGGAGAGGGGGAGAAAAGAAACAGCACATCAGGTAGGGGGCCATCTCCCCAAAGCAGCCAACCCTGGCCCTCTCATAGGCAGAGAGACCTTGCAGGATCTTCCTGTAGTACGACAGAATCCTGAAAGATCAATTCTTGACTCCATGTCCCAAAACTCTAAAGATGGTCTGATATTGCATAATCCTGTATCTCACATTTACCATCAGTGAACACGAAAACCCCATTACAAATATTTCAGAGACTACATGGAGAAACAAATTATTATAAAACTAAGCACATCGTAGAAAAAATAAAAATCTTTCACTTAATGCCTTTTTAGAGGAGCAGGAGATTACTTATGATAAAATATTAATCCTTTCAACAGTCTTGCTGGGAATATGAAAATGCTGTTCTGGTCTTATTTGGCATCCCTGGAAACCGACACACAGAGGGATCTTAAGGGCTTTCAAATCAATGTGAGTCAATAAGGATGCTTTGGGTGACAGGCAGATCTGAGGTACTGATGCTTCGGGTCTGGATAAAAGACAATCCTCTTCTTCCAGACAGCTCATGGTCCAATGGGCACACAGCCAGCCATATTAATACAAAATCTGACACCACACACATGCCTCTCTGAGCTCAGAGAGAAGGAAACAGAAATCCTGAGACCAAGGATCAAGCCCAAACAACCGAGTTACTCTGGGGACACTAACTGAAATAACAAATCCGTCTGAATTGGCAATTCTGGGTCATTTTACCCACTTCATAAATGGCAGCTGACAAATAGGAATAGGAATATTATTGTTTCTGCTACTATTATGATTTCTACTACTATTTTACTTCTACTGTATTATTGTTATTATAGTAAAACACTGTATATACCATAGTATATATCACTAAAATAATTTGGTATCATTTTTTTTGAGCCCAGTTTTGTGATTATGCAAGTCATACTGGATATGTCCATGATATATGGGGCAAATATTTACCTCCATTTATGTCTTGTGTTTTGTGCTTATGTTGTTTTTCAGCATTTAGATTTTAAATTTTCTGTAGTTCAATCATCATTTAGATTTTTAATTTTTCTGTAGTTCAATCTTTTCTCTCATGACCCTATAGACTTTATATTTTGCCTAAGAAGGCCAATAATACCCCACCTATTTTTCACACATACTCAATTAGCCCCTGTGGTGGGTTAACCGATGGCCTCCCTAAAAAAACAAGTCCACACCCTAATTCACTGAAATATGTAAATGTGATCTTATTTGGAAAATGATGAAGAAGTAATTAAGTTAAGGATCTCCAGATGAAATCATCCTGAATTATCTAGATGGGCTCTAAATCCAATGATAAGTGTCCTTCAAGAGACACATGGGGAAGACAATTCGAGGGCACAGGAAGAGACTTCAGTGATTCCTACAAGTTGAGGGTGCTGGAGCTTGCCAGCCCCTTGAAAAGCTAGGAGGGAAACACGGACAGATTCTCCCCCCGGAGCCGTGGGAAGGTGTGGGGCCTTGCCAGCACCTTGATTGCAGATTTCTGGCCTCCAGAATAACAAACAAATGATTTCCCATTGTTTTTAGCCTCTTATTTGTGTAATCTGTTATAGCCCTGTGAGGAAACGAATTTAGGTCCCATTTAAAAGGAAGGGAGGAAGGGAGGAAGGAAAAGGGTTGGGGGAGAGGAAGGAGCTGGAAAAAGTGTGGAGTCTTCTTTTTCATTTGTATCTTTAGCAGTCCTATTAGCTTCACATTCAAAATGTGGACTGCATCTTTCAGGGTAGGCGATGTCAGATGTCAGCATAAACACTGTGTTATGGTTCAGAGATGAGGTATACCCCAAAAGCTCACGTGTGAGACAATGCGAGAATGTTCTAAGGTGAAAGATTCAATTATGAGACTTGTAACCTAATCAGTGAATCAATCCACAAATCTGGATTAACTGGGTAGTGATTATAGTCAGGTAGGTGTGGCTGGAGGAGACAGATCACTGGCGGTATGCCTTTGGGGTTTCTATTCTGTCCCTGGAGGGCACAGCTCTCTCTGCTTCCCAGTTGCCAGGTCCTGAGCTGCTTTCCTCTGCTATGTCCCTTCTACTTGAGGCTTCCTTCCACTCACTTCAGGCTCCAAGATATAATAGAGTTAAATCATTCTTGAAGGTCTTTTGGTCACAGCAGTGCAAAGCTGACTAAGACACACGGTCAACACAAGATGTTACCTGGGTAACACAGCACACTGTTTTAGAGCAAATACACCACTCTAAGGATAAAAAAAAAGTGTTCTAAAGAACAAGTACACTTCAATGGTAAAAAGTATAGTAAATACATACAGCACTAACAGTCAATTATTATTATTAAGTACTATGTACTTGGCATAATCATCTGGGCTATACTTCTATATGACGGGCAGTGCAATAGATTTGTTCACATCAGCATCACCACAAGTGCCTGAGTAATGTGTTAAGTTACAATATAACAATGGCTATGAAGAACCAGGCTATAAGAAATTTTCATTTTCATTATATTCTTATGGGACCACTGTTGTGTATATGGCCCATCACTGATGAAAACAGGTGGCACATGACTGTATTAAGTTCTTTTTAAAAATTTTAGGTTTATTTTTAACTGATATCAATGAAAACATAAAAGCTATACACAAAGTTCTTGGAGGTGTTACTAATCCTCCTATATGGTGTGTCTCTTGACTCCTATTCCAGGTACTCCTTTCCTTCATGATTCATCATTTGGATTAAAAGACATCTCCAGCTAAGATTGCTTTTCCTATGCATACACTCTTCCTGTGCAAATGTCTTGCAGAAGCTATGAATTTGCTTTCTTGAGTCCCCGCAGAGGAGTCCTCAATTCTAGGCCAGTTTCATGTTTGTCTCTGTGCTTGGGAATCCTGCAACACACGAATAATAAGATTTTGATCTTCAGTCCGTTTGGTGGTAGAGGCTTGGGTTTTGAGGTTTACATTTCTCATGCAAGACTCCTTTTCCTCCCAGGGATTCAAGCAAATATTACCTTCTTTGTAGTTCCTCTAAGTCAGTAGGTAGAAATTCCCGAGCGGCTCCTTCCACTGAGAGCGAGACTGTTGAAGGTACGAAACTTCAGCTGCTTCAGAGGCTCAAAGCCATACCACCTGCTCCTGCAGAAACTTTCTCTCTGGTTTTAAATCCCCTGTTCACATGTACCCAACTATGGTCTGAGTGTTTATGTTCTTATCCCCCAAAATACAATGGGATGACTTTACCTTCAATGTGATGACTTTAAGAGGTAAGGTCTTTTGGAGTCAGTTAGATCATGGGATTAAGCATGAGATGAATAATGCCTTTATAAAAGAGGCCTCAGAGAGCTGCCCTGCCTGTCCCCTATTAGGAGAAGCAGAGAAAGCACCGTCCATGACCAAGGAAATGGTCCCTCACCAGACACTGAATCTGTCAGTGCCTTTATTGTAAATGTCCCTGCCTCCAGAAGTGTGGGAAATAAATTTCTGTTATTTATGCACCATCAAGTCTATGGTATTTTCTTAATAGGAGCCCAAATGGACTAAGATATACAGTCTGAGAATTTCTTTTCATTTACCCCCCAACTTTGAAAAAATTGAGACACAATCCAGATACATAAAATTCCCCCTTTTAAAGCATGCATCTCTCCTTATTTCTGTATGTGCACACAACAGTACGTAGACATTTAATAAAGAGATTTTCATCTCATCAAAGAGAAACCAAGGATCCATTAAACAACCACTCTTGATTCTCCCCTTCTCTCAGCCCCTGCCAGTTACTAATCTACTTTTGTTTTCGGAATTTGTCTAATTCGGGTATTTCATATAAATGAATACACTTGGCCTTTTATGTCTGACATCTTTCCTTTGCATAGTGTGTTGAAGGTTCATCCATGAGCATGGTATAGCTTCAGCCCTTCAATATTTCTTTACTATTGAATAGCATTCTATTTATGGATATACTGTATTTTATTTATCCATTCACCAGTTGATTGACATTCAGGTTCTTGTTTTTTCCTGAGCTATGGTAAGTAATACTACTATGAATGTATGTATACAAGTTTCTGAGTGGACATATATTTCGATTCTAGGAGTGGAAATGCTGGGTCATAGGGTAACACTACTTAAAAAACAACTGCCAGACTGTTTTCTGAATAGCTACACCATGGCCAGCAGTAATTTGAAGGTTGCAATTCCTCCATATTCTCACCAACACTTGTAATTGTCTGCCTTTTTTGTTGTAGCTATCTTAGGGG